>NC_088870.1:48941215-49286176 GCF_032884065.1 Artemia franciscana
AGTGTTAGATCCTCACAAACCAGAATTCAGCTTAATACTTATTATAGCCACATTGTATAGTGCTTAAAGAGGTCTGAAGAGGTAGCTGTTCCCCTATGTCGCTTTCGAGCCCAAACAAGAAGTTCAACTTGGAAGAATGACCCAGAGCTCAAAAATATATAAGAAATTGGGCTAAATTGTGACAAAAATGTGGATAGCTTGCGGCCGCCCTTTGAGGGGTAATGTTTTCGATATTAAACAGAGAAAAAAGGTTGATTTTAAACGCTATCTTCGAAGAATCAGGTATAATGGTGCCGAATTTCCTAAGACTCCTAGCCAGTGGAAAAAAGTGATTAATGTCGCGAAGTTCGATAGATCGCCTACGGCCTTCGTTTTGCCAAGCTCCGTTCTAATCTGTTGCCTAAGAAAATCACGCAAGGTCATGTACCTCCCGTTTGTGTTGACCGTGTCAAAAGAAGTGTAGAGAGGCTTAAGTCGAAATCTTATGATATAGACGGTAAAAGTGCTTTTCACCTCAAATCAGATTCGGAGGAATTAGTTTATCACTTGCAGTTACTTTTTCAGATGTGTTTATGCTCTTCTTTATTCCCTGATTCTTTTTTAGTTGGTAGTATTACGTCAATTTTGAAACGTGATAAGGATCCAGCTAGTTGTGCTTCTTATAGGCCAATTACGGTTACTTACACTTTAAGTAAAGTATTTGAATATGTTTTGCTCCCTGATCTCCTGTCTGAAGTAGATTATTTGTCTAATCGGTTTGGCTTCAAGCCGTATATAGGATGCCAACATGCTCATCGTGCTATAGCTTCGCTACTACTTGAAGCGCATAAAAATGGTTTTGAGCACTCGATGTTTCAAAAGCATTTGATGCAATATGCCATAGCCAACTTTGGTATTCTTTAATCCAACTTGTGCAAATGTGTCTATTATATCAACTCTTCGTTTTGGTATGCTAATTCATATGTTCGACTCAAGTCAGGTGACACCTACGTTGGTAATATCCCCATCCGTTCTGGTCTAAGGCAAGGAGGAGTCTTATCCCCTTATCTTTTTAATGCTTGTCTTTATTCTGTTTTGCCACGTATCATTCCATCATGTTTTTTAGGCCTAACTAATCTTTCGTACATTGCATATGCAGATGATTTACTTTTGATCAGCTGCACTAAATCTAGCCTAATTAAGTCGACCCAGCTTATTTCTAAGTCTTTTGAGGAAATCGGCCTCAAACTTAATACTGAAAAATGTGAATATTTACCGTTTTTAATGCTAAGCATCAAAGTAGTGATCTTGCTTGTGGTTATTTTTCAGTTATGCTTGTTTCTTCGATTCGGTGGCTCGGTATTAGTATTTGCTCATCTTTATCGGCTTTTCGATCTTGTGGGCTTAAGGATATTAAAAGTGAACTTAGAATTGGGTACGCGAAAATTGTCCCGAACCGAGGCAGATTTTCACAAAAGGCTATATCCAGACTTTATTCTACATATTGCGATCATTCTATGTTGTTTCTTTCCGGTTTGTGCCCGTTTTTTAATAATCAAGATTTGCAGAGTATAAGAGTCCTGTATCTTCGCTATTGCAAATATTTATTGTATCTGCCGCGTTCTTATAGAAATCAGAAGATTATTAGAAAGTTTTGTGCCACTGATATTATTTTTGTTAAAAAAAAACAAAAACATCTATACTAGATTAAGTGCTGAGGCCTGTCAACGCTTGGGTCCTTACCACCCTTTGATTCGACTGTATTGATTGTATTGTTTGTGTTATTTTGTTTTTCTTTCCTTAACGTTTGTACTCCGCTTAAATGTCAAAACAAGCGAGTAACAAATAAATTATTATTAATTATTATTTAACAAAATGGCATAGCAGTTATAGTCCAGGAACAGCTTAGATTTTTAAGTTGAAACTTTCGGTGCATGTTGAGGGATTTGTTAAACAATCTTAAATGCACTATATAGATACTTTATTACTGCTTCTTCTACTGCTGCTAATACTGCTACTAATTGAGTTTAAGGAGAAATTTTAAGGCGTTCTTGAGATTGTGTCAAATTAAATCGAGATTCTCTATGCGCATTCAGGCTGTCAAAAGGCAGTATTAACAGTAACTTAGAAGCAACTTAAGCATAAAAGTTAAAACTCTCAAGCCATGTTAAGGTATGTTGTACTAACAAGAATGCACTATGTGGATACTTCTAATAGAAGTAACAACATTACTAGGATGGGTGGATGGCCTGCCGCCATTGCTCTTCCTAGCTGAAGGGCGATGGAACAGAGATCAACGTTGGCGTTTAGAATGTAAAATCCACAGTTCTTTACTTTTTTTTTTACTAATACTACTCCTAGTACTCCTGCTATTACTTCTGCGGCTATGACTACTGCTATTGCTTTTGTAAAGAGTATGAGTTAAAATTCTGCTAATGGCGAAGTTGGTGTTAAACTGAACCAAAATTTGCACATCGGGATTATAAAAGAGGCGTATTAGAAATATTTGAGCAACAGCTTAGGGTGTTAAGCTGAAAAACCCCAGTCCACCAGTATTACTAACATTTTCGCTGCGACTTCTACACCTACTTCTGCTACTATTAGTGCTACTATTGAACTAAATCAAAATAGAGTAAATGCATTAGGGTAGTCAAAACAGACCAGGTTTTCAATATATCCAAGTGGGATATCTTTGAACTAGAAAAGAGTGATTTTATGCTCTATTACCACCTGTGCAAGCGCTGATCCTGCTAGTGCAGCTCTCTCGGCCGTGGTCTCTTGTGGACTTTGTGAAGTGCCACTGATTTTATAAGTTACGCATTCACCTGTATTTGTCCTGTAGAGTTGGCACAGCTGTGACTGGTATGGCTACTACAGATGAATTATCAGTGGGGAGTATTTTTGCCAGTATTTGGCCCAGAGTTTCAGATGCCCTTTGTCCTCTTTCCAAAAAATTCACCTTCCCTCGGGAGTGATTTATCAAAACAGTATAGATCCTTTTTCATAAGCCCGTGAATCTTTTTACTCACTCTCTATAAATAGCTCTGTATCTATTTGAATAAATGATAAAGTAAGAAAGTTAAAAAAAAATCTTACTGTTTAAGATCGAGCCATAAAAGTGTGCTGAACTGAAAAACAAACTCAGCCTTCTGTTTGGTAGGAAACTCATGGGGACAGTTATGATTGACTCCAGTCAATCATAAGCATTAAGGGGCAAAGCACAAGCGTCCTCGTCACTCCAAATCAATGACTTATTCTCTCATTTCCCATTCCTACCATCGGTAATCATGTAACCCTGGTTATTGGCCGATCGATGAGTCACCACCAAATTGTCTGTTTTAACGTTAAGATATTTAGCAAGGCTGTGCCAAGCAAAGCCCCAAAGAAAGATTACATGGTAATTAATCATAAGGGAGGATGGGGCAATAATTACGGCAAAGGATCCAAACATAGTTTACAAAGTATAAGGTTTCACAAAAACTTAATGTAGCTTGAAAACTAAATAAAAAAAGCACTACCTGCATGTTAGTTGTCAAAGAGATGTTCCAACAATATCTCAAAAACGACTGAGGGTATTAAGAAGAAAATCTCAGGGCTACGCAATCATAAGTTGTAATTACTACTACTACTACTACTACTAATAATAATAATGATAATAATAATAATAATGATAATAATAATAATAATAATAATAATAACTCACCGGAGCGCCAAGCCGCCTGAGGTCAACACAGCTACGCATGCTCCTCCTCCAACCACATTTATTCAAAGCCTCCCTATTTACAGTCTCCCAGGAGGTTCCCATTTTCTTTAAATCTTTTTTATGACATCATCCCACCCCAAACAAGGACGACCTGCTTTCCGTTTAGCCCCAGACGTATGGCCAAAAAGGACAATCTTCGGTAATATGTCATCCTTCATCCGTGGAAAGTGGCTTAGTTATCTCAACGTGTCTTTTATTATAGCTCTAGAAAGTGGAATTGAACCACTTGTTTCGTACAATCTACTGTTTGAAATACGGTAAGTCAGCCGGGTACCCAGGATAATCCATAGGCAATTTCTCTGGAAAACATCTAGTGAATTTTCATCCGCTTTTCCAAGAGCCCATACCTCAGAGCCATATTTGACCCCTGTGATCACTGTAGCTTCCAATATTCTAATCTTGGTTTGCAGACATATCTTCCTATTCTTCCTAACTTTTTTTTAACTGTGAAAAAAAACACTGAGCCTTAGCTATTCTACTTTTAAAGTCTTCACTGCTCCCACCGTCGTTACTAATAATACTGCCAAGGTAAGGAAGGCTTCCCCCCTGATCAATCTTTTCGTTACTCAACGTCACCTTTTTGTCTTCACTTATTTCTAGCCTTTGTGACTTAGTCTTCTTAACATTAATTTTCAAACCTATTCTAGCAACCTGAACTCGCAAAACCTCTAAAAATTCATTCATTTTGCTCACACTTTCATCTAATATGCCTAAATCATCAGCATAATCTAAGTACAGGAGAGGTTTTTCTCCCCATTTGATTCTGTGGTCTCCAATTGCCTTTCCTGTGCTCCCTAAGACAAAGTCTGTCAAAATGATCCATATAAAGGGGGATAGAACACAATCCTGCTTAACTCCTGATTTAATACAAAACCAACTGCTAACCTTATTTCCCACCTTAACCGCAGCAGTATTATTCTTGTACATAGCACAAATCACTTTAATGTGTTTGTTTCGTATACCATATAAGGATCAGACCTTTGCTAAAGCTCTACTATCAACAGAATCGAACGCTTGCTCATAATCTATAAAACTTAGGACCAAAGGTATTTGACAACGAGGGCACTTCTCAATTATTAACCCAAGAGTGAAAATCTGATCAACATTTCCTCTGCCTTTTCTAAGACCACCCTGTTGTTCTCTTAAAACTTTGGCTATAGCATCTTTCAGTCTAAAAAGTATCATATTACTAAGTAATTTGCTGCCTACAGAAACCAGACTAATGCCTCGATAATTACGACTCTCGGTCTTGTCACCCTTCTTATTCAGTGGTTTAATTAAGGTTTTCCTAAAATCATTAGGTACTTCCCTTTTTCAAATACTATATTCATAATCTACAGTAGCTTATTTCTAACCTCAGAGCCAGCATATTTAAGAAACTCATTGATCACACTATCAGCATTTGGAGCCTTGTTATTTTTTAATACTTTTAGTACTGTCGCTAATTCTTCCTCACAAAACAAATTTTTCTTCATATCCAAGGTATCACAAATTTCCTCATTTTCATCAATATCTTTTCCTGCAACTGTATCTCGGTTTAGCACATTCTCAAAATGTTCCGCCTATCTCTCTATAACTCTCTCCTTATCAGTAACTGTGGTCCCATTCCTATCTTTAACTGGGACTAGTTCGGATTGACTACTCCCTCTCAACTTATTAACGCGCCAGTATAATATTTTACCATTATGCCGTCTAGCTGCATCTTCAAGATCCTCGGCAATTTTATCCATGGCCTCCACTTCACACATCCTTAGTTCATATTTTGATGTTTTCTCCACTTTCTTTACATTCCTTTTGTTTTCATATGATCTATCACTTAGATAGTTATTTTACAAACCCCTTCTACTATCCATTAAACATAAAGCTTTTTCACTAATATTCCTAGCTGCAGTCTTAATTTTCTTCCCTAAGACACCATCAGCAACTTCACAAATTGTTTTTCTAAAATTATTTTTTATTTTTAACGACGCTTCTTGACTACTATGGTCCCTGCGTCGGCACTGCAGTGCATTCCTGCAGCGTGATTCGATCTCTGGGTCCCGTATTACCAAGCTAAGGTCAAATCCACTGCGCCACCACAGGACATTTTCTAAAATTATTCCATCCATCTTCCGCACTGTCAAATTTTAAACTCTCAAGTTTAGTATTCAGCTGTTCCTGAGAAGTTTCTCTCAAATTTTCATCCTGGAGTCTACCAGCATCATAATTTCCCGGGAGGTAGTTACCCTTCCGAAATTTCAGCTTTAACTTAACCTTCGACACTACTAGATGGTGATCTTTACTTTAGTATCAATAACAGCACTCCTAAATTCACTAGTATCTTGTATTGATCCTGCTAGTTTTCGGTTAACAATAACAAAATCAATAAGGCTTGCTGTCTTACTATCACGTGGATACTATGGCAACTTATGGGCCATTTTATGACTAAACACCGTCTTGGTTATAACTAGGTTGTTATACCTACAAAATTGCAAAAGTCGGTAGCCATTACTGTTTTCTTTTCCTGCCCCAAATTTACATAGTCTAAGATACCATCTATCCCGATTTCTACCAACCTGGGCGTTAAAATCTCCTAGCAAAAACACCATATTTCTACCTGGTACCCTGTCTATTTGATTCTGTAACTATAAGTAAAATTCATCTGAGTCACTAGTATCTCCATCAGTTGGTTCAACAGGGGCATATACTACTATAACAACTGTTACCCTGAACTTTTTCGTCATAAAATTGAGTAATCATAAAATGAGAAGTTGTAATTACATCCAGATTGTGAAAATAGCATACATACAATGTTATAGGAACAGAATAGGGTATTATTTTTTACTTTTTCAGGGAAAGTTAAAGTGTAAAACTAAATCAAAAGACATAATGTGCGTTCAGGTTTTCAAAAGGGTGTATATTATTGATAATTCTGAAAAAAAAGTCTGTACAGCGCATAAATAGTAAGCCGAAATGTAGAATCTTATAAAAAAAAAAACAATATTCCCATCTTTACCTACGAAAAAGACATAATCAATAAAAAAAGAACAGAAACTAAATTTTAAACACTTTTTACACGAAAGGAGTCTTTTAAAGAAAATTAAAGAGGTAATTTAAGCCAAAGATTACCAAAAATAAACTAAGGTAGTTTTCCAAGCGTAAAACCACTATAAATCACCAACAAAGATAGTTTAAATGCATTTTCCTTATTAAACTTAATGAACCCAAAATTGTTACGAGTCTCTTGATCGAATATCAGTGTAAATATTGAACTGTCAATCCGTATTCATTTGTTTTTTTTTCAGCAACTCTGGTCATTATGGTGATTTAAAAAAATATTTTTTGATATTATGATAAATAGAAACACACAGCCTAATATAAGGATTATTTTCAATAATGTGCGAATTATGTTTTGGTCTTTGGAAGAGACGAAAGGGGGGGAGTGTTACCCTTACCGTCTGAAGCTCAAAATAGCTCCAGAAAACAACAAACCTATCATTGTAAACAAAAATTTGGGCCAGCTTCATGAATGTCAAAATAAATTTTCCTTACAAGCACAGTAAAAGACACTTAACAAAAACTGGAGAAAACAGCTGAATTGTTGCAAACACTTTACCTGGAGTTCTCTCTTTTCAGAAACAGTAAACTGATATATCGTCCAAGTCAACAACAACTATTTGCAGAGGCATTGAATCATATCCGAAGATTTTTGTCTATCCCAGAACACTTCCAAGGACTTACAGATGATGAAAACATCTTTTCCTCTATATACGAAAGGTTTGACCAAATCAACCTTTTATTGTTGAAATAATATAAGATTAACATTTTAGCGCTACCATCAACGATGCAACTACTGCTATAGCTTAAAGCTTATTGCAGCCATTTTCTTTTCCACTTCAACTGTTTCACAGATTTTACTTCGGACACCTGCTCTGACACCGCCGAAAAAAAAAGAAAGAAAAAAAACTCTCAGCTATGTTAAAACCTTAAAGCCTAAATCCTAAGGTATATGGACCCTAAGAGGGGGTCCTCCCCACTCCAACTCTAGATATTAAAAATTTCGGTTGTTTCGTCAAAAGTTTAAAATACGACATTTTTTAGTTGAGAATAGATTAACAAATATTCATTTTTCATTTGAAGCAATTCTTCCAGTAATGCAATTGCACAATTGTACCGTCATATGCAGGGAGAAGGGGTGGTAAATTTTGCCGTTTTTTAGTCCTCCTTCTTAGTCTTCGGTTAAGAACAGTTTTAATATTGTAAGTAGGGGAAGGGATCTGGGGAAAGGGGGTAGTAACTTCTCCCTGATGGCAACTTCTTCTGTAGCTTTTTTCTTTCATCTGAAAAAAAAATTCTGCTATTTATGTTTTGTTCATTTTCATCTAATCAAATTTTTTTCTCATAATTAAAAATAAGTAGTATCAGTTATTGGGACCAGTCCTTAATTACAAGTAAATTACCATTTTTGCCTTATGGGAAAAAGAAGGGGTAGTTTTTTAATTCAAATTTAAAAAAAGTATAAATGAAATATAACCCAAAAAAATATTCATGAAAATAATCAACTCTGAAAAATTGAACAGTATAACGATGGTCAGTACATAGTTAAGCTTAGTAATTTAATAACCTACCTTTAATAAATCTCTAAAAAAATGAACCATATTTTTGTAATTTGAAGGATTACGGAGCTGAAAACCAGCAGATCAGAAGCTGGGTTCACACCAAACAGTTCTCTTAGTAAAACCAATCTAAACAGTATCTTAAGTCAGGAATATCGATTCCTGATTACGAAAGATAATAAATAAATAAAATGCACGATGGTATTTTTCTGTATACAAGCCACTTAGAAGCTGCACATATGAGTTTAAATATGTTGTAATTAAAAAATGTTTCAGTTTTTACCATTTCTTTGATTTTTTCAATACATGGAGCTTCTGAATTTTATTTTTCCTGCCTTTTTCTCTTTTATAACAGCCATTATGTTACCAATGTTGAAAGTTATTGGAGAGAATAGAGTTGAGGTAGTGCATTAACGTATATTTTTTACCATTTTCTTCTAACTATATTATTTACTTTTTTCCCTGGGCAACAGTTGTAGCATGCAATGATCCCGGCGTTACCGTTTGAGTATGGATCCACTATTATCCAACATATCTGATTTCATGATTTTCCTAAAAGCTGAAAATTAGTAATTGGCATCCCCAACTTAAGATACCTCAAAATTTGTGGAGTGGTAAAACTGTTCAGCCTCTAACTCGACTTTCGATTCCAAGGCACCTTACCTTAGTACCCAAGAACCATTTACAGTTTTACCAGATATTTTCATCCTTTATTTAAAAGTTATTTCTGTCAATTTCTTAAACATGATCGTCATTTATCCACAAATGATTAATTTCAGTTGTAGAAAAAACTGGTCACAATTGTGCACAGAATGTGGTTCCGTCTGAAAAGATATTGTTTATCATATAGTCTTAAGGAAAGTTTTATTAACCAGCTTCAAAATTTACAGGGTCAGTCAACACCCATGCATACCCAGTCAACGGTACTCTAAAATTATTCAAAAAAAAAATCTCAAAGCCTTTTTAATTTAAAAATTTATCAGCTAATTTTTTAGCCATTCTATTTTAAAAAAGAATAATAAGATCTCCAAAATAAAATTTTCAGAAAGGAAACTTAATAGTTATTATCATCATTCATCGTACACAACAAAAGATGGAGCAGAGAAAGAGAAAAGAACGGAGGAAAAGGAATCGCACGCAACACAACAATAACACTAATGGAGATGAAAACGCTAGTGAAGGTAGTATAATCAAATCAAAGAAAAACGAGAAAAATTAGAGCTGCTTGGTCAATGTTTGATCCTAAGGAGGGCTTACCCTGAATAACCCGGCATTTTAAGCGGATACTTAATTGTCTACAGAAGTAATGAAATCATTAATATCACGCCTTGCCAAAAGATAAGAATTACGAGTCAATGGTGGGAAGAATGAAATACATTTTTGTAAATAGAAGAGAACAGGAAGAAAATTCAACTCCTTCCGGATTGGTAAATATTTTCCAGGGATTAATACATTGAATTATTCAAGCAATAAAACAACACAAAACAACACAAGCCTTATGAGGGAAGATGGTTGACTTCATGTATGGATTGCTCTTGCTCCAAATATAAAGTAGGAGCTACAGATTTGGCCACATTCTTGTACAGTGGCAGCGCTACCTGCTAGTCTTGCTGACAAGTGAAAAACAGAATAATTATTCTGGTGTGTAAATATGTTAAGAAGTAGTGAAAAAAGGATAATCATTAGGTCTTACTTTTTTGGTGGGCAGGCTAGAGGTTGGGTTAATCTGGGAGAAGATTAACAATTACACTGTTTAATTTGTGTTTTATATTGTTGAATATTGTGTTGTATGACCTTATTTGGCTTATAATAAACATATTATTGTCTCTATTCTAAAAACTGTGACTTTGAAAGAGGTTGGCAACCGAAACATGGTTTATTTATACTAAAGATGCATAGGAAAGCCGAACTTGAAAATTTAATAATTAAATCTGGTAAATTTCCTTTCAGATATGGTGAAGAATACCCTAAGCTGTATAAACGTCTTGATAGTCTATTTGACGACCTTGAGAAAATCCGAGGTCATTATGAATCATGGCTTGATTCAATCACGTTGAATCTTGATGATATTCTCCCGGATAATCAAGAAGCTGATGAATGGGATATGTATTTCCAAATTGGGAAAGGGAAAGCACAAGAGCTTTCACGCACAAAATTGTAAGTTACCCCTTTTCGGTGACTTGGCTGCTCAAGTTCAGGTTTTCGTAAGTTCTATTCATCTTTAACCAGACTTTGCCGTCTAGACTAGTATAAAAGGTAAAGTCGTATTGTAAGTTAAACGATAGCATTTGTTTTACTCTGTTTAAATATCAAAAAGGGCCTGAAAACTTGGAAAACGAAGATTTGAAAAAAAAATTCATGAATAAAAATATACTGGCATACATACTCCCCACTGATTGTGCACCTGTAGTAGTCATACCAGTCACAGCTGTGGCAACTTTACAGGACAAATACAGGTGAGTGCATGACTTATAAAAATCACTGGCCCCTCACAGAGAGTCCACAAGAGACCGCGGCTGAGATAGGTGCACTGCAGCATCAGCGCTGGCAAAGGTGGCGATAGAGCACAAACACCCTATTCTAGTTCGAAGATATCCCACTTGGATATCTTGAAAACCTTGTTTACATTGACAACCTTAATGCACTTACCCTATTTTGATTTAGTTCAATAGTAGCAGCAGTAGTTGTAGAAGTAGCAGCCAACGTGGTAGTAATATTGGTAGTCTTGGGAGTTTCGGCTTAACACCCTAAGCTGTTGCTGAAATATGGCTAATACACCTCTTTTTTAATCCCGATGAGCAAATTTTAATTCAGTTTAACACCACCTTCGCCATTACCAGAATTTAAACTCATACTCTTTGCGATAGCAATAGCAGTAGCTATAGCAGCAGAAGTAATAGTAGGAGTAATAGGAGTAGTGTTGATGATAACAAAGTAAAGAGATAAGGAATATGGCATTGGATTCTACAATCCTTACTGTCAACACTGATCTCCGTTTCATAGCCCTTCAGCTAGGAAGATCAATGGTGGCCAGCCATCCATCCATCCTAGTAATGATATTACTAATAGTAGAAGTGTGCACATTGTGCTTTCTACTAGCACAACAATATCATTAAAAAATATACGAACAGAAGTACACATTCGCACACAAGATTACTCATAAGATAGTCCCAACACCCCTGATCTTTTCAGAAAACAGATCTTTTCTAAAACTCAAATCTTTAAAACTTAAAGCTTCTAGTGTATTTTGAGAGAGCGTGCTTAGTTTGAGACTGAGTGGCTATGAAAATAACTTAAAAAGAAAAAAGAAAGAAATAAGCGTTTTCAATAACAGCAAAAATGCTGAGACATTATAAAATGGAATGTAAAATGGATATTTGTAAAACGAACAATATAAAAAAAAAGAAATGAACTGTATCACACAAAACTTGTGTAAAGCGGAAAATATTTGAGGAGGCTAGGGGATTTTTTTAAGTACCTAAACTCACTCCCAGAAAAATGGAACCCCGACATGACTGTTCATTTTAGATTTTCAGAGAACCTATTTCCTTGAAATTTGTATGCTTTCATAAAATATGTTTTGAGGGGTGGTTGTATGAAACCAATAGTTGTTTAAAATATGTAGAGATTTATTTAAACTAAACTATCATTTACGTAAGCCTTTGATTTAAGAAGAAGGTTGAGCGATAAACTAGACGCTTGTCCCTAGTAAAAAGCTTTGCAATTAGATTGTTTAGTTGAAAGCTATAATGACGCCGAACATGCAATCTGACTCACTAACATGAATAGCCTTAAGACTCCCTGATAACGAACTTTGACAGTCTCTGTGCATGATTTAAAAAAATAATTTGAAAATTTAACTGTCTCTGGAACGTAAAGAATATAGTCCAGCTTTCTAAAAGAGAATCAATTCTGAGGATGCAGCGTTCATTTTATACACTTCTTATAAGAAATTGGGAATTTGATAATATTGGTATATTGGCTAAGTTAAATTCTTTATTTAAAGTATAGTCTCCTTGGAAATATCTAGTTCGATCTTTACTAGGTCTGGAAAATTTGTATTCGTTCTATATTTGAAAAAAAAACACGAGGTATTGAGTACTGGAAACGGAAGGCTAAGCATTTCGGACATTATAAACTCATCTTGTTTGCTGGAGACAGAAAAATCACTCATTGGTACCAGTTTGAGCTGTTGTCAGGCCATATTATAAAGAGTTGCTTTATATAACTCCAATAATCACCATTAGTTAACAGAAATTCTCAATTCTATGGGTAACGTGCTCTTAATTTCCAAAATGGTATTTAGAGGGCTCTAATACTATATATTTAATCATGTAAATTGGTCACAATCCGTGCAGAGTTGTGATTTTTCAAGGGTATCAATTGACCAAATATAAAAAGGATAACTAGACACGAACTTCATTTCTTTTCAAACAGAAGCCACAATTCTTTACTGCCTCTTCAACCTAGCAGTACATATTTTCAAAGACACAACAGTGTTTTAACTTATTTAAGGTTTTGACAGCTCCCATGTGGGCTCCTAGAAAAGGCTTGAATGCACGAAGCTAATAATTCCGCTAATACGTTTTTTTTGTAGATGATCTTAAACTGACATGTCTGTTTTCTTTCATTGGCATCATCGATAGATATATTAAGCCATTCACCAGAACAAAATAGAGATCCCTTGACCAGCTTACTAAAAAAGGACTTCCTTCCTTTCCCAAATCTGAGATTTCTTGTTCGGTGTTAGTTTGAGCTCTACCCGAAATGTCAAATCTTGGAAATTTTTTGGTAGTCTGCAATTCATCTTCTTGGTGTCTAGATCCCAGTATGGAGGACCTATCCCAATTCTCTGTGTCAGTGCTTCCCTCATGAATACTAGATGCAGCATATTCTGCCGTAGATCCTGCCCTCTACAGGACCTAGTTTCACTTCCCAACGAAGCTATCTCGACTTCATGTCTACACATATTTGAACTGATCATACTAAGACTGACCTCATCCACTTTGCCATGGGTAGATCTGGAGGTCAGACGTCCACCCATGATAGGTCTGTCCCCCTCACCGAGGGAAGATCCCCCTCAGTACTTTCGATACTGAGCTCACTCCTATCCCGATGTTTGTTTGTCCCGAGATTGCCCAGACTAACTAAAATAGGTTCATATACCTAATAGGACCTAGCCAACCTAGGCTGACTTGACTGTTTCTCAATACGCCCCTAAAGCCATTCACCTTTTTGACAAACGCTAAGGGGAGTATTTAAACTTAATGGGTTACTTTTTAATTTCAGTATTTCCCTAATTGCTACTCCAATCCCAGGATCCTCTGTTTCGAATTTTTGTTTTTTTCTTTACTTATTCAAAAAAGTCGATCGGGACCTTATTCCCTAATAGTGCTAGGTATTTCGTTTTCAACTCATCAAGATTAACAGACCAATTTCGCTGAACAATAGGGTTAGGGGCTATACATTTATCTGCGGTGTGACTAAATTCCTCTCTCTTAAAATGTCTGGACTTTCCACCGTTAATTTTATTTTTTTGGGGGGGGGGGGAGATTATAATTTCCTGCCTTGTTAAATTTTTCTCTGGAGTTAGCTCTTTATCTCCAAGGGAAATCATGTGTCTTGGCTCACCCCCTCTTGCTCCCAAAAACATACACAAGGGATAAGTGCTAAAAAAAACTTAAGCCACAGACATGGATTATGGAACTTGTAAGAAAAAGGAATTCGTAGAATAGTACCACGGTCAAAATTACTACTAAACTCAGATCAAAATGTTTTAAGCCTTTTCAACACTCTTAGGCCACAAAGAACTTCCGGACAACTTGAAAACACACCTTCTTGGGAGAGAAAAAGAACTGAAAATTATAACTTGCCTATCCTTCCCACTTAAACAGAAGCATAACTAATTTGAGTATCGCTTTCACCAATTATAAGGTACCCTTCTTTCAAGGACCAGAGTCTCGGTCTAGTTTTTGTCTTAAGCAGACTTTGAGTGTCGTTCATTACTAAGTGCTCCGTCTTAACGTATTGGATTTCTATTTATAAAATTAGTCAACCATAGCTCTTAAGGAAACAATCAATGAATTGATACTTCTCTTAACGAAAGCAATGTAGTTCGTATCTTTACTCAAAATTCGGTGATAACTTGATTTTAATGTTAAATGTGATAAATAAAAAAGAAAAGAAAATATTGAATATTTTGGTGTTGAATAAAATTTCTCCGATAGTTTCTATTGGAAGAGAGAGAGAGAGAGGGAGAGAGAGAGAGATAGGTTTATTTAAACAACATCGTAGTTAACAGCTAATTTGCGTTGCTTCACTATGCTAAATAACAAACTAACACAAAAAAAAGAAGAAGAAAATAACAGTGGCGAATAACAGCTTCAAAATCTTCTGTTTTGTTGCACAGCGATTCGAGTGTTGCAAACGAGGAAGTTAGGAATGCCCCGACGAGCGTTGAAAGTAACAGGTTTTAGGATGGGAGGCGGCTCATTGTCATAGTCGTTGACGGCAAACTGTCGAAGCGTTTGATTACGGGTAGGTCTGTGAGACTCAATTCAGTCGGTCTGCCTACATTGGCGCGGGTGTCACTTAGAGCGGATAAAGTAGTCGGTTCCACTAGGGGATTCCTCCTCTCAGAGACGCGTTTACCACTTCTGCAACCGCGACTCGTTTTAATGGGAGGCTTAGAAGTAGCTCTACTGTGAAGAGTGCTGGCATCTAAAAAATTATTAAAAGTCACCAAGTTCGAAAAAGTAGATGGCGCCACCGTATACAGGGGTGAAGAAAGGTCAAATAAAGTATCTTTCCTGTACTTAATTTGCATATTGATGGCACAGAAAACTGTCAGGATAGCCACTGCTTTAACTGGTGACGCCATTGACGAACCAGCACACATATATTGGGCACTATTAAGCTAAACTTGGTAGATGGGCTCTGCAGCTGTGCTAACGCAACAGCGCCATCTACCAGAAAAGAATTGATTAGTGTGGTGGTTGTGTGCAGCAGTTATCCAAGGAGGGTGTAACCGCCGGCCAGATGTGTTAACCGCGATCAAAAGATTATTGTAAAGCTTAGAGGTTCTGAATATTTCTACTACATTACATTTGATTAACTACTTAAGGCCAGAGTCCGAAAGTATTAGAATCCTTAATGCAACTTATATGGTGAGGTAAATTCTGCTAATTATTTGACGGGGGGGGGGGAATAGCGGTACTGGTATTTCAAGTTTTATTTGATCAGGCAGAAGCATTTCAAATAGGATGCGAGAAAGTGAATGAAAGGTTTCCAAAGGGAGCTATGAAGCTTAAAATAACCACACATGATTAGACATAAATTTATCTGTTCAACTCGACACAAGGTATTTACAAATAATTTCTCTTAACAAGAAAAAATGCCCCTTGGATCTTAAGTAAAATTATTACTGAAACAAGGAAGATTTCATTAACTGAATATTTCTATTTTCTGGATTGAATTTTAGATTTCCAACTTACCCCTAGCTCAATTAATAACACTAGCCCTAGATTTCTTCTCGCCCCCATAGATTTTCTGTATAAACAGAACGGCTAGCCTAGCTGTATGAACAGCAGAGGAAGGATTGGGTAGGTAAAAGAATGAGCGCTGGGAGTTGCAGACCTTTCCTTAGGATTTAAACTCCAAAGTATAGACACGATAGACGAAATCTAAGATAAACAAATCCAATATCTAGAGAATTTCAATTACGTGTGTGGAATCTATTATAAACCTTGAGCTTTAAGTACCAAGAAACTCTAAGTTGAGGGGTGGAAAAATTCTATTAACTTTCTATTCCTTCTTTTAAATTATTCGCCACGTTAGCAACTGGCTATTCTAAGTTAATTCTTGCTACTGCACAATTAACAGTAATTTTAAGTTTTTGGAAAGGACTCACTGGGGTCCTTAAAAAAGGGCAAAACTTAATATTAATCAATTTCAGATTGACTTGTCTTTCAATGATGCTATAGCTTTGACTGACTCTGCCTTAAATAAGAAAATGGGATACAAAAAACTATAAGACCCCTAATAAAATCAAGGTAAAATCTAAAAATCCTAACTAAAGTTAGGGCCAAAACCGAAAAGAGAACTAAAAAGGCTTTAACTGACAAATCAGCTCAAAACACAAAGTTAGTATATTTCGGTTTAACAAAATGACAAAAAAGTTCTATAATATTAATGTCCGTATATTATATTAGTTTTAGTGATTAAATTTGACTTGTTTAGTGACTTTTTTGTTCTCTCCCTTTTCTAAACTCTAGCCAGTCCATAGCCTTTAATTAAACTAGAAGTTTCTCTGAATCTCAGAGCCTGTTCTAAAACACGTAATGACAGAATTGTCCTTTTTTATTTATTTTTTGTCTTGTAAGGATGGACTAAATTAGGCCCTGTTGTTTATTGGGTTTCAAATGTTATTCAATACTTGAAACAAAGAGATGTCACTTCAATTTATTGCTTGATAATTTATTATGGCCGATACAAAGGCGAAGGTATTTCAAGTTGATCTAATTTGAAATAGCCGATTTATTTCTGATTCATTTGACCAAGAGAATTTCAACTTTTACTGAAATTGAGTCGCTAAAAATAAGTAATTTTATTATGCATAATAATAAAACATTCTTAAAATGTTAAGCTCGAGCTTCCCCTCTGCCCTTCTTTATAGCTGTGAATGCGGTAATTTAAACTAGTGGCATGAAAGGAAGATTTTTGGTTTTAAGAAGAACTACCTTTGCAAGGTATTGAATATTAACAAGAAATACCTAACTGTTGACATGATAGTCGGCTCAATAGGATTCCCACCCTTAGTAAAAGATTTTTTACTCAACTAAGACAGAATTACTTGTCATATCTCGTACTTCTGGTTAAAGATACACCCCTAAGATGGTGTTGGAGTCGCAGCCAGTAGGAACTCGATGAAGAAAAAACTGGAAAATGCACTTTGTCACCCACACGTAGAGGACCGACGTTGCAATTTGAAGTCTATTCAGGCCTTAGGATCTTCTAAAAAACAACAACATGATTTTATAAGTTGTTACTGAGATATTAAACATACACTAATTTGACCAAGTTAAAGTCCTGCTGTATAATGCTGGTCTATCGTGGGCATGAACTGAGGATCAAGGTCCTCTGGGTAAACCTTAACATTTCTCCATTAGTTTGTATTGTGCCTTCAGGACAAGGAGATTTATGTTTGGATCACTAGTCTGAAGAAATCAAGTAGCCCGCAGTTTATGACCAAATTAAAGAGGTGTATAACGAACAGTTTTATATGACAATGAGCCTCCCGTGTGGGACCATTAGGTATTGGCTACATCCAGGAATAAATTTATACCACTCTGCAAGAGATATTGGCAGTTTCATCATCGGGACGGCATGAGAGGTGGGTATGCTTGATATGCTGTGAAGATGGAGATGAGATTGCCCATTTTTTATTTATTTTTTGAGGGGATGTACTGCTACTCCTCAGTATTTTAGGTCTAATTCAGGACACACAATTATTCTGTTAGGATGTCTCTCAGAGAATCGTGTGGAAGCTTAGAAGGTAGTTGTGTACTATCGTTGAGTGATATTGTGATTTTGAGTGATAGAGTGATTTTTTGTGTATGTTTTTGTGTATATAGTCACTGGATTTTAAATTTACTTATTTATGTATGTATGCGCAATGTCTTTTGATTTACCACTACCCTCTCAAGTCAGAGCTGAATTCAAGGTTTACTTGGTCCTCCCCTATTAGTCGCTGGTTTTTTCTACTGTACTTGAAGATTGTGGTTTTTTGTGCCATTCTTCTTTTCATATTTTATTTGAGATTATGATTTCTTCCTCCTAATATTTGATTACTTTTCATGTCTTCAAAAATTTACTGCGTTAGGTAATTTTAAGCATTATTTATAATCGCGCATCTTTTAAATAGCTCCATCATGAGGTTTTAAAGTACTGCTTAATCATTTTTTTGAATGAGTCAACAGAAAAAGTTAATTAGATCAACCCGTATAAGTTCATTTCTCTCTTCTTCATTAGATATTTTTTGGCACAATACAAGAAATCTCTGAAAAAAAAAGGTAAATATATGTGCCCGTAGAAAACAGCCACACATCCATCGACACTACATTTTCAGAGCCCTGAACTAAAGCAGGCACCCATATTTAGCGATGCGTCTTATGAACGACATGTCAAGCAGAAACGTTTACGATCCAATGAGTGCTCCTCAGCATACTTGCGCAGGAGGATCTCCTCAGATCAACGAGAGTCTTCTATAGAGAAGTGAATTCCTGTAAGATGGAAGGCATTGATCCTGTCTACATCTTCAATCCTGAAGATGAAGCTGAGGTATGTGAATGGCGCTTTCACTTGAGATACAAGCAGCTCTTTTGTTAACAACGCTTTGAATCTGACCATCCGTGCATCAAACCACTTTGCAATTTTCAAAAGATCTATTTGTATTGGTAATTTGGCTTGGGTCGGCTCTTCATGATTTGGGATGGTTACGAGTGTTGGGTTGTAAATGCTGCAATGCTGTCTTTTATGGCGTTTATATAGATAAAGAAAAGATGCGGAAAAGGTCCCAAAATTCTACCCTGGGATACACCTACCTCCATTGGATATTCGTGCGAAGTAAACCCTTTGGGAACAATGCGGAGTAAATGACCGGACAGACTACTTTCTATTTGTTTTATTAGATGTTAACAGGCTTTCTAGGTGTTGCGTTTTTTATTTAAGCATAGTACCATATTCTGTAGAAAACCTTAGTGATTTTGACTGACACTAGCTTGAGGCGGTTTCTTTTTTTATACAAGTTAGATTCGCTCCTGCTGCAAAGCCAATCATGCAAAAGCCGTCATGCACTGAACATGTGCGGCAGAATCAGTATTGGTTGTTATCTAAAAGATCATTTAAATTTAAACAATCAAAGTGTGTATGATTGGAAATGTATTCTTAATCTTGTCAAGTGTCCACTTGTCATAAAAGTTCATTGGATCGTCATCTGGTTCTTATATAGGGATGACATGGGTAAATTACAATATGTACCAAAGACTCCAGAAGAAAAAGGCAAGCAAACTAATAACAAAGCTCAGATAATTTGGCACTGCAGAAGTTCAAGACAGCATTTGGTGTGCTGGCAGAATTACTGGGTCTTATCATACCAAGACGCTGCAGAATTTAGATTAAAGGAGCAAAATAGTAAAAAAAAATCGAGGACATCATCCTTTAAGTTCAAAATTTAGCAAACACCTTAACAAGAGCCTCGGTCTTAGCCTACTGATATTGCAAGACAGTCCCATCGTTAAATATTGAAAAGGAGTTGAAGTAACCTTAGCAATTATCCACCAGTTGTTTGCAGAAGACTTTTGAAGCTCGGTAACGAATTTCTAAACAAAACAAATTCAAGAAAAACAAAACTAAAACAGTTTTCTTATGTTACGTGCTACAACCTCTGAAACTCTTTCAAACCGATGTTGCCAGATGCCTTGCATAAAGTAAAGCTATTATAAAAGTGAAAATCCTTTAAAGGTACCACTTTCCTAGCGAAGCTGCACCAAAGTTGCACTTTTTCTAGAAAATCTGCCTTGTAGCACTGCTTTGATTGAAAAATTTATTGTTCAACCACCAAAGAGGCATTAAAATTGTGGAAATGTGAACCATCTGGTAACACTGTTGGCAACGACTTTTGACTGCAGGGGAAATCCTTATACTGAAAAAGGGGAAAAAATATTTTGATGTTGGATATTAAATTTCTATTTTTGACTTAAATGCCCCATAAGGTAGGGTTTCATTTTTTCTACTTTTGTTATGTACTAATATCTGATCTCTTACAGGGTAGATCGGAAAATTGGCTACATAACTATAAGTCTGACCTCTTTTGTAAGACAAGCCCATAGAAACACTAAGAATTACTGGGATGGACTTGTAAATCTGCTTAGGACATCTATCACTAAGGACTTAGTAAATGTTGATGCATTCATTATTTCTTCTAATAAAAGTCTGAATGTGGCTCTTAATCTTGGAATTCAAGAAATCTCAACAACTTACGCGCAGTTACTGAAAGATTCTGAAAAGGTAAGTATATTAATTTTGTTACAAGATTCTAAACATTATTTAGACCCAATGTTGAATTAAATCAAAGTGCCTTGGTAAGCGGATGGCGATGAATCAAATAACTTAAAAATCGATTGACTAAAAAGGTTGTGGTAAATTTAGTTAGTTTGTTTTGAGTTTGATTTTATTATTATTATTTGTTTTTAAAGGAGGGCCACCAGGTTTCCTTCCCGGAAAATCATCCGGAAAAGTTTTGAGGTGTGCTAAGAAATAGCTGTCGAATAAGGAGCTTTCTGTTTGGGAAGGATACCCCATCCCACGGAAGGGCAAGATTTTCTACTTGAAAGTAATTTGATAGTATTAGATAAAAAACAAGTTTTTTTTAACTGAAGGTGGGGATTAACATTAAAACTTAAAACGAACAAAAATTACTCCGTATATGAAAGGGACTGTTCCCTCCTAAACGCCCCGCTCCATACGCTAAAGTTTTAATCTTTCTCTCAACTCTACCTTTTAAAACAGTAAAAAACTTTAGCGTAAAGAGCGGGGTATTGAGGAGGGACCCTTTCATATACGGAGTAATTTCTGTTCGTTTTAATGCCGCTCCTTACTTTCAGTTAAAAAAACTTCTTTTTATTTAACTACTGAACGTTTTTGAATTAATGCATGTTTTGATTTTAGCTCTCCCCACATGAATAATTAAAACGAAATTTGCATTTTAATTTATTGTTTTGTCTAAATGGCTTTCTCATAGTTTTGATCGGACGATTATGAGAAAAACTTGAGCAGGGGAGTAGGCCTAGTTACCCTCCGGTTTTTTTTCTACTTAAAAAGGTAGGTAAAACCTTTAATTTTACGAACGTTTTTATTAGTAAAAATATGCGTAACTTACAATTTAACTTACGTAACGAATTTCTGATTTCATATGTTTTTATTACGTATATGAGGGTGCTTGCCCCCTCGTCAGTACCTTGCTCTTTACACTAAAGCTTAAGTTTTGTCCCAATTCCTTAAGAATGACCCCTGAATCACAAAAGCCGTAAAATAAATAGTTGAAATGAATAAAATTACTTTACCGTAAACAGCGAGGTATTAAGAGGAGTTGAATCCCTCATATGCGTAATAATTTCTGTTTGTCTTAAGTTTTAATGCTGCTTCTTACTTTCAGTTGAAGAAACTTTTTAATATTTATTTTTTCATTGCTCTTTAAAAAAAAATGCAAAAAAATCCTTATCCCCTTTCATGAAAATTCTCTTCTCCCATGACAAATTCCTCCATGGAAAGTTCCCCCAACCCTTCCCCCCCAAACCGAAAAATCCCCCTGAAAGTGTCTGTACATTTCCCAATAACCATTACTATGTGTAAACACTGGTCAACGGTTCTAACTTGCAGCCTCTTCCACGGGGACTGTGGAGGAGTAAGTTGTCCTCAAATACATAGCTTTTAGGTTTTTGACTATGTTGAATAAAATGGCTATTTCAGAATTTTAATCCGGTGACTTTGGGAAAAAATGAGCGTGGGAGAGGGCGGCCTAGGTACCCTCCAATTTTTTGGTCACTTAAAAAGGGAACTAGAATTTTTAATTTACTTTAGAATGAGCCCATTCACGACATTCTAGAACCACTGGGTCGATACGATCACCCCTGGGAAAAAAAACAAACAAATGAACACGCATCCGTGATCTGTCTTGTGGCAAAAAATACAAAATTTTTGTAGATTTTGTAGATAGGAGCTTAAAACTTCTACTGTAGGGTTCTCTGATACGCGGAATCTATTGGTGTTATTTTCGTTAACATTCTATGACATTTAAGGGGTGTTTCGCCCTATTTTTGAAATTAAGGCAAATTTTCTCAAGCAATTTATATATCTAAAATCAGCATTAAAATACAATTCTTTTGATGTAACTATTGGTATTAAAATTTTGTTTTTTAGAGTTTCGTTTACCATTGAGCCGGGTCGCTCCTTACCACAGTTTGTTACTACGAACTGTTTGATACGGTTACTTGAACTGTGTCCAGTTCAACTGCTAATTAATATTAGAAAAAAGAGTAGGTGATTACTCTAAAAATTTTAATGAAAAAGTTAAAAGAAAAAGTTGAAATATTTTGAAAGTCAAAATTGCCATCAATGAGAGGAGATGAGGTGAGATTAAAAAGAAAGTTGGTCGTAACAACTGGTTTTTCTCTAATGGATTGCATTTTATGGTGATTCCAAACATTTAAAGCTCATTAAGTTTAATGTTAACCATCAAAAGTTACGAGCCTGAATTTTTTTTTTACCAATTTTTGAAAAAGGGAGGAAACCTTCCCAAAAAGTAAGCAATCTTAGTAAAATTAAAACCACCAGATTTTCAAAAATCATATTCATAATCTTCAGCAGCTTATTTCTAACCTCAGAGCCACTAAATTTAAGAAACTAATTTATCACACTATCAGAGCCACTAAATTTAAGAAACTAATTTATCACACTATCAGCAACTGAGCCTTATTATTTTTTAATCCTTTTAGTACTGTCGCTAATTATTCCTCACAAAACAAATCTTCCTTCATATCCAGGGTATCACAAATTTTATAATTTTCATCTACATCTTTTCCTGCAACCGTATCTTGGTTTAGCACATTCTCAAAATGTTCCGCCCATCCCTCCTTAAGTCTTTCCTCATCACTAATTATGGTGCCATTCCCATCTTTAACTGGGACTAATTTTGGCATATGAAGTGTGAATTTTCTCTGCGTGGATCCGACTTTGTGTAATATCCAACTCATATTAATACACTCTTTATCTGGCACGCGTTTGTGTGGCGGAGGGGGAAAATGACTTAGGGATGGTCAAAACCACAAAACTGAGTCCACATTCGTGGTCTACTTACAAGATTTTTCTTTCATTGACTTTTTAAAAGTACAAGTTAATTTTTTTAGAGAAAATTTCAGAAGAAAAGATGAAAAAAGGTCAATGTCGCCCCAACCGATATTGACCGAATTTTTATACCTTGTAGAAAATTTTTCATAGGTTAAAATGGAACCAAAATCGAAACTATTGCAATTTGTTTGAGGTAGCCCTTAAAAGTAATCTAGATTGATGTAGGAAAGATTTTTCGCTAGGAAAAAAATTTCTAGGGAGAATTTTCTAGCGGAAATTTACCCAGGTAAATGGGAAGAGCGTTTTCTAAAATTATTTGGAAGTAGATTCAAAATTAATTGAAAAACAAGTTATTTCAAATCAAAGTAAGGAGAAACATTTAAACGAACGGAAATTATTCCCTATATGAAGGGAGCTACCCCTTTCTCGGCCCTCCCTCTTTACGCTAAAGCTTGAATTTTCGTCACAACTCTTTAAGGAAGACTGCATTTTGGCAAATGTGTTTTTAAGGCTTGCACCACTTACTTTAGCACCATGTTTTGACCATTCTACCCAATAATAATGATATTTTTTTTAGGTGCAAATGAATTTGCTGGAAATTGGAAGGCGTGTTGATGTTTTAAGAAAATGGGCTGATACAAGTGTTGATGATTTTGAGATAACAGTGCTTAGCTTCGAGAACTTCAAGGCATCTCTAGATACTTACGAGTTGACTGTTGCCAAACAAGTGAGTTTGAAGAATTTTTGACAGAATCTATGACACTTTGTCATTTATAGATGAACATATATAATGACAGTGATTGAATTTAGTAAACGCGACAAAAATTGTTTGAATTAAAAGCTAATTAAATAACATTTCTGTACGTGCTGAAATGAAACCAAACATATTTTTGATACCTGGTACTCCAAAACTATTTTCAGAGCCAAAAGTGATAGTGTGTAGTGAATTTATCCATTCATTAGCTTTACTTAGATAGAGTTGGTAGAGCTTAAATATCAGTCTTGTAATATGATAACTGAAACCACGCATTGTATTAAAATTTTGTTACCATATCCATAATTTTTGTTTTTTTCCAATACCACTATTCCTCGAAACATTCCCCCAGCAAATCCAATATACAACCCTTCATGCTGGCTTTCTCTTTTTTGACTTCCCACCAGTTCCCACCTTTCTTATCACAAAAGCGGAATCCATATAAAAGGAAGAAAAGTAATTGAAACTTGGCCAACTCAGGATCCAATTAAAGCCCACAGAATGTAATGAAAACGTAATAACCCCTGCACTATTTAAGCAATGTTAATCAGTCGTAAATACATTTACATTCAAGTACAAGAAGCTGTATTTTGACCTGCCTCCTTCCCCAACCATCTCTTGACAGTAAAATAAGCTTAAGACAGCCATGAATAACATTATTACGTGCCCAATTTTTTTTTATAAGAAAAGTAACTCTAAACGATCTCTGGGCTCCTCCTTTACGAATCAACACCCTATTCTAAGCCCATCCGTACCTCCTCCTTGACCTTTTGAACTTGTACTTTAAACACCTTATGTTGTATTTTTGACAAATATAATTTTTTAAATATTGTTTACCTGAAAAATATAGTCCAATATAATTTTTTGACATATTTTTGGAAAATATATTTTAAAAAATATATGTCCTTTAAACAAATCGTGTTGTCTTTTGTTTCTTGGGTAATAACGCGGCTTTTTGGTGGAAATTCATCATTTTCTTTGTCCTTCTACTACTTCACTGATTAGAGTTGGGTTGCACTCAGCGTTGGGTTTAAGTGGGACCAGTAGCTGTTGAATTAAATACTCTGGTATAATGTATCATTGAAATACTAGTATTTAATATTCCAATGGATTGCCTCATCATTGACGACAGAGATCAATGAACCATTTAAAGAATAATTTCAAAGAGTGCTTAAGAAAAGACTGAAATAATTCAAAAATCAGATAAATTATTGTGTTTTACTCAGTCTATTAATAAAGAACTCCCTCCTTGAAGAAAAGTCATAAATTTATTTTGTGTTGTTTGAGTGGATGAGTATAGAAATTGAGTGCGTTTGAGTATAAAGACTTTTTATTTTTGGTGTGGAAACTGAGTATGTGCTTGCATGCGTGTTTAAGTGGTAGACTCATCGTGAGTCCAAAAAGTCATAAATTTATTTTGTGTTGTTTGAGTGGACGAGTATAGAAATTTAGCACGTTTGAGCATAAAGACTTTATATTTTGGGTATGGAAACTTGAGTATATGCTTGCACATACTGAAGTCCAAAAAGTCCAAAATTTATTTTATGTTGTTTGAGTAGATGAGTACAGAAATTGAATGCGCTTGAGTATACAGATTTTGTATTTTGGGCATGGAACATTGAATATGTGCTTGGATCCGTGTTGAAGTGTTTCTCTTGAAAGTGAACTCTTTCTTGTTGAAGTGAACTCTTTGTGAGTCCAAAAAGTACAAAATTTATTTTGTGTTGTTTAGTGCATGAGTATAGAAATTGAGTGTGTTTGAGCATAAAGACTTTGTATTTTGTGTATGAAAGCATGGGTATGTACTTGCATAAGTGTTTAAGTGGTAGACTGTTCTTGACTATGTTTTTGAATTAACTTCGTTAAATTAACTTATAGAAAAATAATAGTTGACAGACATTAAAAAAGTGCTGCTGTTCTTTCCTACTTTTCATTTCATTCTATTCCATTTTTAAAGAATCTGATAGTTACTATATATAGTTAAACGTTTCATCTGGTGCTTTGATATAAAAACCTCAAACAGTGTACCAAGTTTTATTATCTTGTTAGTGGCTGTTACATAGGGCAGTGACAGGGCAATATAAATACAGCTGATGGAGAAGTCCAGAAATTCAGATTTACTGATCAATAATCAGTAATGATTTACCGGTAAATCAGATTTACTGATATCCATTTAGATAACTTAACAGCTGATGTTCTCTTCAATTCATATTTTTTTGCTCTTTTTTTATATTTTCAGACGGAGCAAAATCGCCTGAAACTTGAAAGTGAGATTCGAAACCTTGAATCCAGATTAGTGTCTTTTGACATGAAGTGGAAAGACTTAAAGCCATCTGAAGATTTCAGCGGCAGTTTTACCCAGAAGATAAAAAATGGTCTCGATAGAATTAGCAGTTGGGAGACTGAATACAAAAATTTGGCCAGTGAAATTGAGAAAATAAGGCGAGTATTACTTAATCATGCCTATTTTGTCTGAAACTGGGGTGGATTGAAAGTACTTATCTACCTATTTAATAATTACCAATCTTAACCGAATGTCAAATATGCAGTAGTTTTTTTCGTTAGGATAATCATTGACTTAGTTTAAGTTTTAATGTGTTTGATTTTGAGTAATTATATCTCCCACACTTCTGGTAGCCTTACTACCTCACTCTTACTGCTTCACTCACTTCACTCACTTCTTACTGCCTCAGCCACACTACAGTCACACTGGTCATTAAAAACTAAGATTTACAAGTAATTTATGATCTTATAAAATTTAGAATAATTAAGAAATATTTAGAGGTTGAAAGAGTCCAGAGTATTATAATAGGTTTCAATGTCAATATTAACAAGACTAAGCCTTTTAAACAATTAATAAACGCGGATGAAAAAGTAGTGCTTATTTACTTACTCAGATCAAGATCTTTTTGCGCTGGCTGGTGCATAAAGTGACAACGGTGCCTCTCCACGACGACATCTGTCGTGCTTTTGACCAAAGTTCTTCTAGTGACGATTTCAAGAGTGCAGCATCCTTCTCAAAGCATTCGCCTAGTGTTGTCTTTTGTCACTCATGTCTTTGCATCCGTGCAATAATATGGAGAGGACATTACTATTGAAGAGCCAGAGCTTGAGCTTCAGGGAGCATGCGTCATTCCTCCACACATTTCTTAGTTTATTGGAGGCGCTTCCTGTGCATGGAATGTGTATGGTAATTTCCCACTCCAGGCTCCCATTAATTTTAATGAGACTACCAAGGCACTTGAACTCTTCCACCTCCTCTAGTACAATGACTCTGCCTTTGAGCGGTGGGGCAGGTAGGGTATTGATGTTGTTTCGCATGAGTTTTGAATATTGGGCAATATTATTGACAAGGATAAAGGACGCTGTGGTGACATCAAATGTAGAATAGCCATGATGCTTGGTGATTTTTAAAGTTAAATGAATTTGGAATAATAACAACAACTTAATTGGTACCCGTCATACAAAAAAGAAAAGAAAAAACCAAGTGGGACAAAATAAGTCTTTGAGCTAAGATTGAGACATCGGAAGCCACGGTAATGGCAGTGGTAAAGCATGGTTTTGAGGATGGGTGGCTTAAAAGGTTGAGGAGGATATGTTAGATGTTTCAAAGGAATTGTCTAAGGACAGTTTTAGGTGCTCATATGGGAATAAGCCACTCAAAAATGATGGTTAGAATCCCCTTTCACTAAGCCACATTTTACTGATGAAGGATAATCGATTGCGACAGAAATTGTAACTTTCGATCTTTAATCTGGGGTCTAGCGAAAAGCATTTTTCCCCGAATGGGGTGGGAAAATTCACAAGGAAGAATTTGAAGAAAATTGGCACTTTATTAAAGGTATTAAAGGGTAAAAATTTTGACGGACAAAGATGGAGGGGGATTTCACGGATCTTTTACCCATGGATGACTTGATGCTCCAATGAGTCATTTGGAGTAGTAGTAGTGGCAATATTGGTGCTACAGAATCGGAAAAATGAAATAAAGAGTTGCTAACAGTCTACAAACCTGAAACGTTACTTTCACGTTTTTATCTTTTGCAAAAATAAGGGAATATACACGATATACTATATGTGATACGCTAATGGGATACACCAAGTATATATTTTTTTAAATACGAGTATGAAACTTAATTTAAAAATATGAACTTTTAAACCTAAGTCTAGGTATCTAAACCTAATTTTAGGAAGTAATCTGTCTAGTTGGTTGAAACAACATTTTGAATTGACAAATCAACAAATGAAGCTGCTGTATGAATTTATTCCTGTTTGATTTAGATTTTAACTTGATTCTTGTTTTTTGATATTTTGTTTTTAAATAAAAAAAAATAATTTGTGTCCGTTACTCCCTTGCTATAGTGTTATTATCAGTTAATTGATTAACGTTTTTTAAAGCTAATTGAAAGAAAAAACGTAAAAAGAGACGCTTTTAAAAACTAAATTTTTTCAAAAGATGTTTTGCTACTTGTGCTAAAATTAAACTTCACTTTTTAGGAACATCAAAAATTTTATGATTTCATTTTGTGTAATTATTAAATAAAAAAAAAAACAAGTTTTTTAAATGAAAGTAAGGAGCGGCATTAAAACTTAAAACGAACAGAAATTACTTCGTATATGAAAGAGGCCTTTCCTTCTCAACGCCCCGCTCTTTACGCTAAAGTTTGACTCTTTCTCTTAACTCTACATTTTAAAACAGTAAAAAACTTTGGCGTAAAGAGCGGGGCGTTGAGAAGGAAAGGCCTCTTTCATATACGGAGTAATTTCTGTTCGTTTTAAGTTTTAATGTCGCTCCTTACTTTCATTTAAAAAACTTGTTTTTTTATATTTAATTTCTGAACGTTTTTGCATCAATGCATGTTTTGATATTGGCTCTCCGCAGAGGAATAATTAAAAAATTGTATATTTATTTTTTTTGGCTGAATGGCTTTCTCATAATTTTGATCGAATGATTTTGAGAAAAAAAGAGCGGGGGAGGAAGCCTAGTTGCCCTCCGATTTCCGGTTAATTAAAAAGGCAACTAGAACTTTTAATTTTTTACGAATCTTTTTGTAAGTAAAAGACATACGTAACTTGTAAATTAGCTTACGTATAGAACTTTTGTATTCTCATGTTTTTATTACATATATGAGGGGGCGTCAGTACCTTGCTCTTTACACTAAAGCTTAAATTTTGTCCCAATTTATTAAGAATGACCCCTGAATAAAAAAAGCCGCAGAATAAATAGTTGAAATTTCTAAAAATACTTTAGCGTAAAGAGCGAGGAATTAGGATGAGGTGAGCCCCTTATATGGTTAATAATTTCTGTTCGTTTTAAGTTTTAATGCTGCTGCTTACTTCCAGCTGAAAAAAAAACTTTTTCATATTTATTTTTTCATTGTTTTTTTTTGTAAGTAATGCTAGTAAATCCTGCGCTCCCTTCCTTTTCTTCCCCCATGACAAACTCCTCGATGGAAAGTTCCCCCAGCATATCCCCCTCTTCTCAGCCCCTGCCTCCAACCAAAAAATCCACCTTAAAACGCCTGTACACTTCCCAATAACCATTACTATATGTAAGCACTGGTCAAAGTTTTGAACTTGTGACCCCTCCCACGGGGACTGTGGGGGAGTAAGTCGTCCCCAAAGACATATTATAAGGTTTTTCGACTACGTTGAATAAAATGGCTATCTCAGAATTTTGATACGTTGACTTTGGGAAAATAATTAGCGTGGGAGGGGGCCTAGGTGCCCTCCAATTTTTTTGGTCATTTAAAAAGGGCACTAGAACTTTTCATTTCCGCTAGAACGAGCCCTATCGCAACATTCTAGGACAACTGGGTCGATACGATCACCCCTGGGAAAAAACAAACAAACAAATAAACACGCATCCGTGATCTGCCTTCTGGCAAAAAATATAAAATTCCATATTTTTGTAGATAGGAGCTTGAAACTTCTACCGTAGGGTTTTATGATACGCTGAATCTGATGGTGTGATTTCCGTTAAGATTCTATGACTTTTAGGGGGTGTTTCTCCCTATTTTCTAAAATAACGTAAATATTCTCAGGCTCGTAACTTTTGATGGGTAAGACTAAACTTGATGAAACTTATATATTTAAAATCAGCATTAAAATGCGATTCTTTTGATGTAGCTCTTGGTACCAAAATTCCATTTTTTAGAGTTTTGGTTACTATTGAGCCGGGTCGCTCCTTACTACAGTTCGTTACCACGAACTGTTTGATTAAATAATAAACACTTATCAAAGTGGAAAATTTATTTTTAGAAGTGAGAAAATTTATTAAATGGTATCAGCACTATCCATACCATTGGTTTGCATTAAAATAAGTTTTCAGTTTTATTTGCGACGAGTAGAAGTTCCTTCTACGGATGACGCATGGGAAGTGTCATTGGTGCTTTTCTTCATATCCAAAACTTCAGTAAAGCTGGTGTATTTGAAGGTAAAGATACCCTGGAACTGATAAAAGAATACATTTTGTTAAGTGTCATCCCCATTCTATGAGAAAAATTCTGACTCTTGTTCTCCCGGGAAAAACATATTATAAAATTTGTGATTTGAGGGCTATCTTTGCTTTTTCAAAATATTTATTATCTAACTGCTGTCAATTTACTTCAACTTATTCAATTTATATAATTGATTTAATTTTAATCAAGTATTAGTTTGTTTTGAAAGACTGTTACGGTTATTATTTAAGTTTTGAAAATAAGTTTTTCTCTTACATAATTTTTGAACTAATAATTCTGAGCTTTAAAAACTAAAACGTTAAAATTTCTCAATGAGATGATGAACTTGAAAAAAAGATTACAATAGCAATAATAAAATACTGCTTTAAGTTGTTTTTAGTCCTAGGTTACGAATAATTAGAGTGAAACTTAATGTTATTTCAATAACATTACACTACGTTGTAGTGTTTGAATCTATTTAAAAAATAATTCAACGTCACGTCACACCAACATCAAAATAATTCGACATCACGATTTGGATATGTTGTTATCTTGAATAAGATATATAAAAAGGGAAAAGAATAAGACAAATACAAAAAGATCAGAAAAAATTGAAACATTGGAAAAATGGTTACGGAGTAAAACAAGGAAATACTAGGAAAATAGGGGCAAAACTAGGAAATAATAAAACTATAAAAAATCCTACTTTAGGTTATTTTTAGTTCTAGGTTGCGAGCAATTAGAGTTAAACTTAGATTTATTTCCATAACATTCCATTAAGTTGCACTTTTTGCATTTATTTAATTTATGGTGACGGAGTGAAGCGAGGAAATACCATCAATCGTTTCGTTCGGGGAATCGTTTACTTTTTCGACAACCCTGTTGTATAATATACTTTCTGGATTTTTTTAGGGATTAACTTTTAATGAGTCGGCTTTCCAAATTTTCAGTAATTGGATTATTCATACCTGTAACAGATTCCATATTATTATTCCCTATGTATAAACTAGGGTGCAAATTTTTTTCGCTATTTTTAGGTAACACAGAGTGTAATAAATTATAACCAAGTATTAAATTTAAATTAAGTAAACAAGCGAATATTCCCTAATTCTATCTTCATTATTAGGAGTTCGACTATAGAGAATTTAATTCCTGCAACAATAACAAAGTGCGCACAGGAATTTGAGGATTATCAAGAAAAATGGAAAGTTTACAAAGAATTTTTGGACGGTAGGTTTTGAAGCTTATTATTTTACTTTTGACATTCGCATATTTAGTTTTTTAATTTAATTTTTATTTTCTATTTAAATTTTGTAATTTGTAAGAAACTTATTTCTTTCTTTCTTTTTTTATTTCCTATCTGACTCTCACTAAATCCCTCTGAATGTACATTTGAATTAAATAATTATGTTTGATAAAATTTCCTTTTTTGGATCTAACTTTGTTTTATATCTTATTTAAAAACATTCTGTATGATTGAAATTTTCTATTTACACTTTCAAATTTCATGTTTAGTATCTGGTAACGATAATTAAAAGCAAATAGAAACAGTTAAAATATGCAGTTAAACGATCTACCAAAACAGAAGAAAGGATTATATATGTTGAATTAGATCATTTGCACTATAAAATTGCTTTGTTAGTAAACAAAGTAACTTAAAACTTAAAAAAAAGGTGAGGTTTTTACCCAGCTCCCGTAAGGGAAAAACATCAATGAAAAAAATTGGAATTTTGTCTAAAAATATGCATTATGATCAATATAACTTATGATTCGGCTAACATATATCTTATTTGTTAGAAATGGTGTCACCAAACTTGACATATTTACACCGTTTAAAAATTTTTTGGAATGGTTGCACGCTTTATAATTCACACACTTCCCATCTGCCAGGCCTAACTTCCCTGTCTTAGCTGCTTTCTAGTATTTATTTTTAATATTGGGGCAAATACCGCGAATTTGTGACAAAATAAAATTAAGCATATTTGCTTCTTCCTTTTCAAATGTATCCAATACAGTATAATTTAAAGCTGTAATAAATTGATGTAGTTTGGAGTAAAATAATGTAAAAAGAAACAGAAGCATTCATGATATATTCATGGTAGATCTTTTTCTTTATTTTTGATTCTATTTATTGGTTATTTTTATGACGCTCATTTTAACTCTTTACCATATTTCAATATATTAAAGTACTTTCCGATTCTGAGCCTTGTTGTAAAATCTGAAGCAAGGCATATGATTTAGTTTTCAACCTTCCTCCATCAAAGAGGGTGAGGTAGAGAACAACATTCAAATAAAGTTCTTTATTTTTCATTGTTAAAACTTTCAGGGCGCAATACCGAGCGGGACAAACATCAAGAGAAACAATTTTCAATAATTTCCAGACCTATGAGGCAAAGGTGAGGTCAGCCACGTTATCCTAATCAGAGCATGGTTACTTTACCAGGACCAATTTGCGTTTTTTAGTCGAAGCTGTAATAACAATTTACTTTCAAAACCAGAAACAAAATCAATCGGTAGCCTACCAAAAGCTTTACTTGCGAAGGTCTGCTACTAACAAAAAGGACAAACAAGAATAAATATACGGTATATATTGGTATATTTTATATATTGGTATATTTATATATACGGTATATTTTGGTTTTCCAAAACGTTATTTTTATTTTAGTTTCCGTTCAATTTGAATTTATTTCGAACGTACACTTACCAAGCAACCCAACACGCGATTCAGATTTAAATTTGAGTAATGCGTAATTCCTTAATACTTGGGCATATCATTCTATATATAGCTTAAAAAGAGTCCTAATTGAAATGCCAGGAACCTCAATATATTTCTCAGGCTGACTTTTTTACGTTTATCAGCCAATGGTTTTGCCTAAAACCAAGTCTTTTTCATTTTATTAAATATTAACCTAGAGATAATTTTCAAAATAGAGGCCTGAATAAGGGTTGACTTGCACATGGTTCAGTTGAATGAGATAGAGTTGAATGAGGGTTGACTTAAACGGGGGTTAAGATGCACGAGGATTCAGTCAAACAGAAATGAGTAGCACGATGGTTCTCTGTCACGGGGTTCAATTGCAGTTGGGTTTCGTTACATGGGTTCAGTTGCATAGGATTCGATTGCGACGCAACCATCCAAATTTTGTGTTTCTGTCTATAACTTTTCAACCTCGAAAAGTTAGTATTAAGCTGTGACTTCAATGTTTATAACAAGTGGGTATAGTGGGTTTGTGTTTCTGTCTATGACTTTTCAATCTCGAAAAGTCAGTACTAAGCTGTGACTTTATTACTTATAACAAGTGGGTATATTTGGCCAAATATTTTGTCAAAAGCACAAAAGTCATAACCCAATCAATGTTTTATCTTGCGTTCTTGATCAGTCAAGGTTGAGTAAAGAGTAATATGTCATGGAAATAAACACTGTGGCTATATTGACTATTTTGACATTCTTCAGCGTTAACAGTCATCTTTAGCAAAATAGATTACAATTACTCCAATTATTCGTGACATCATTCATACGAAAAATGTTGGAATGATTCGACTTTGGAAAAAAAGTTCCACTGAAAAAATTCACTTCCTTTAGTGTTGATTTTTTAGGTTTTCTGTTCATCGCTATTTTATAAAAGACTTTTTGAGTTATTTAGATTCTTACAGGTTGGTTTTTTCTTATTTGTAAGATATTTTCATGAAGAGGTCTATTTGTCATTTACCGTAGACGTTCACTTAGGTGCATTTTAGTTACTATCTTTAAAATATTCTTAAATTTTAAGTGATATCCTTCTTAATATTAATAACAGTGATTGCTAGTTACCCGCTTTTACAAATCATTATAATAGTTCATAAGTTTATTAATTCACATTAACAAACGAATAAATAAATTAAGCAATACTTTCGTGCTGGAAGAAACATATGAGGGTTTGCGGTCGCGCGAAAGTCCACGTAACTACTAGTCTACTAACTCTACTGTTTCCTGAAACCTCAACTATTCAATCGAAACTATTATAAATAAATTATAACCTATATATATATATATATATATATATATATATATATATATATATATATATATATATATATATATATATATATATATATATATATATATATATATATATATATATATATATATATATATGAAAAAAATAGATAAATAAATAAATAACTGAATAAAAAATAATAATCGATAAATAAAAACAAATAATAACAAATCCGGTCTCCATCACTCTTCAATACCCAAAACCCCTCCTCTCCCCCACCCTGCCCCTCAGCCCCACTTTAGCTCCTGACCATCCTTTCTTTCCCAGCCCTCCCTTACCTCTTCAGCTCCTTTTCCTCCCCTACCCAACCTACAAGCCATAATAAAATACAACAAATTTCCCACAAAAAATAACCTTTTAAATTCTTTTTAAACTGAGGTACGTGTTCCGCCGCCCTAATGCTCAACGGTAACTGATTCCATTCAGAAGACTTAACTGTTTCGTTGAAAATGAAGACCTGGTACCACGACGCAAATTAACTACTTTATTATCACTTTGCTTAGTTCCATAATTATACAGGTCACTATTAATTTGGTAAAAACTTTCGAAAACATCAGGGGTTAAACAATTCTCCCACTGAAACACAAATACTTCAGCTTGGTAATCTATTATCTGAACTATATTAAGGAGCTTCGGGGACGTGAAACAAGCACAGGGGTAATGGACATCCTAGACATACATACCAATTGTTCTAACAACTTTATTTTGTAGAGCCTGCACTCTTCTATAGTTGCATGAGAAGTTACTACTCCGTAGAAGGCAACCGTAAGAGATATATGGATAAACCAACGAATAATATATAGCTCAAAGTATATTTTGGGGAAGAACTGCTACAGACGAGGAAGTATGCCTACTCCACGGGCAATTTTCGATGGAATTGTGTGTCTGTAACATTTCCATGCCAGATGCCAATCAAGATAAAAACAAAGGTATCAGAGATGATCAATTTACAGAACCGGATTACCAAATAATGCTACCTCGCCAGACACATCCAGTGGTGTGCCGACTCTACAGAACGTCATTAAAAATACCTTGCGAACATTTACACACAATAGACTTAATGAAGTAAAAATCTCTAGCCTTGCCAATGCTAGATTCGCTTTTCTCACCAGGTCCTTTACAGATGAGGCAAACACAGTTAAAACAGTATAATTACTAAACAAGATAAGACACACATCTTTCAAATAAAGACGTATGAGCTCAATATAGATGAGGTAAAGCAGTGGAGCTAACACTGATCCTTGTGGTACTCCAAACGTCCCCGGAAATGCTGCTGAGTGCACATTATTCAACACTACTTTGAGGGATATCCCTGTGAGATAAATTTCAAACCGCTATAAAGACTTTCCATGGACACTTAGCAACTTCACATGACTTAGTAGTGTTTGAAAATCAACTATATCGAATGCTTTACGTATATCTATAAATAGAGATAAAGGTCCATACCACTATTAATTGATTCCATAAGTTGTTGCAAAGCATTCGTAGTCCAGTGCCCTTTGCGAGATCCAAGATGAGTCTCACTCGGTAAACCATTAGCCTGTAGGAAACTATATAGACCTTTATGAACAACTTTTCGAATAACTTTGAAAACAATTGAAAGATCGAAGTCGGTTTAAAATTCTCCGTTGTCTTTTTAGGACCACCATATGAAGTAGTATCACGTTTGCAACTCTTAGCTGATCAGGAAAATACCCTTTTCAAGCGAGAGGCTTATTATAAAAGCAGACACGGTAGAATATAATGCATTATTGCCTTAAACACTCGAATAGATAAGTCGTCCACTCATGCAGGGTTTGATTTCAGAGATTTACTATTTCAAGTAGTTCATCACTTGCACATGAATGAATCTAAGACTAGTTCAAACTATCACCTCTATTATCGCATATCTTTTATTCTTGAACATGCTGACATTCATTTTTTACACTATTTTGCACTTTAATACCAATATTAGAGAAAAAATTCCCAAACTTATTTGCAATTCCAGACTTATCATCAGGGGCGAATCCTTCAAGTTGTACTTCATCCCCTACAATTTCTGCATTCCCACCGGTCAATTAATTTATCAGTTTTCATGTTTTTTTTCATATTTCCTTTACAATTTGAAAACTTTTCATCATAATATTCGGCAATGTCTTTGCTAAGTAATTTGCTCACTAAATTGCACTGTTTTTTAACAATTCATACGAACCATCACTTTTATCATCTAGATATCATTGATAAGGCTCAATAATTAACTTTCTTTATTTCAGTATTTTACTCGTTATATCTGTCTTACGTGGTTCCTGTTTCTTCATTTTCATTACCTTAATGGTACACGCACTAAAATAAATGGGTAGAATAACAGACATTAGATTATCAAGTGCTCTCGTAGGGGATTCTTCTTCAGAAAACACTAGGGTCTAATTGATAGCACTAACCCCCTCCAAGAATTTTTGAATATTCTTTTTTTTTCATTAATCTTTTCTTTATTTTCCTTTTCTTTGGTCTGCACAACTGATACTTCAAAACGCTTACCAATGGAAGATGGTCAGAACCAGGAAAAGCCAAAAGACTAACAAAGCATAAATAAAGAATAACAAAAATAAAGAATAACAAAAGCATAACAAAGCTTCAAATTGGCAGAAAGAACAAAAATATTATCAATTAGGGTTGTACTCTATTCAATAATCCTCATGGGTACACTTACAAGCGGGTATAGTTTTTTCTATTTCATGAAATTGAAAAAAAATTACATTAATATAAGACAAATCAAGCAGTTTAAGATTAAAATCACCCGTAACAATATGACTAGCTCCAGACAGTACCTTTGAAATCAACTGACTCATACTTCCCACAAAATTATCCAGGTGGCCACTGGGTGGCCACCCAGTTATTAATTATTAATTATATTTTTCTTTTATTATTTATATATCTTTATTTCAAATTAATAAATTCTAGAAAATGAGCAGATTCTTGTTTATGATTTTTATCATTAACTTATCTGTAAACATATCTGTTTACTTTTTTGAGCCTATCAGTGTCATTGTTTTACTATACCACCATTTTATAGTATCTATCCTGTTTTTATTTTTATTTTAGATATAACTGGGTTCTCAGATTGTGAATGGATAGTGGCTCGCAACAAAATTAAAACTTTTGAAAAGCTCTTAGAAGGATGGATGAAGAAAACTCAAAGCCCAGAAAGCAAAGTAATTGGTTTACCCCCATCATCTTTGCCGTTAGTTATAGAACAATTAAAGGTAAATAAAAAAATCACTATTTTAGCTGCCTATATTGAAGGAGTCTGCTTTTTATGTTGATTAAAAATATGTAAGTTAAATACGACAAATTTTTAAATTACCAACGAAAAACTAATAGCAAAAGAAAATTTACATACTTCAGGTAAAATCAATAAATCATCCCCAAGAGAATGAGAGGGATTAATTGGAAGTTACACCATCAAATGTATCTTTATTTAGAACCATAGAGTGAAATTCTGAAAAAGTATAGTATCCGGAAACGGCACTCCACAATGGCAAGATATTACTGCAGCCGTAGAGCTTCGTGACGAAGGGAGTGGCTTTGTCGACGCCCTATGCGCCATTGATGGCTCAGGAGGATCTAAGGTCTAAGGTAAGGAAACGGCTCATTCCAGCAGTAAGTGAATTTTCAATTAAAAAAAATTAATAAGAATTAAATAAAAAAGTTTGTACTACATAAAAACGTTGATATACTTTATTCCTTGCCACAAACCAAAATGGAGCAAAAGTAATATCGACTAAAAATTCTGAGGTTCACTATCGCTTACGAAGCTTTCCAGTTTCAGAGGTGATGCCACTGCACGATAGCTAGCTCTTTTCTAGGTAAGTAAACCTAGGTAAACAATGAAGTAACTCCTAGATAAGTAATGATCTAGCTTCAACTTACGAGTCTATTTCAAGTCGTTACTTAACGGATTTATCAGCAGTTTCAATAAGTATTCATCTCTTTTTCGAAATTAAATAAAAAAAAACAATTTTTTTTCTACTGTAACTAAGGGGCAACATCAAAACTTAAAACAAACAAAAATCATTTCTTGTACAAGGGAAGCTTCCCGCTCCTTAATACCTCGCTCTTTAAGCTAAAGTTTTTTTGTTACAACATTTGAAAAAGCTCATTATTCTAACTAAATGACCTCTGTGTTTCAGGAGTCGTTTTTAAAGAATTGGGACAAAAGTCAAACTTAGCATAGAAAGCTTCACAGTATATTTGTATCTCGTATGATAAAATCTCGCCAAATAGATGGAGGTATAGTCGTCGAGAATTGAACAAACTTTACCATAGTTTTTGCACTCATGCCGAGTGCCAGGGCCCGGCAGCTGGTAAATGCAAAAGTATTTGCATATTTTTTTTAATAAGGGATTACAACAATTCAAAAACCTTAAAATAGAAAACCAGAAGTTTGAAGCTCAGTAAATATCGTTGTTAGAAATCGGACATGATTTAATAATCAAAATCTTTGAAAAGATACAGTAAATTATCTCAAATTTTCTGCGGTTAGAAGACAAGTGGCAATGAGAATCCATATATAGAAGCCTGCCGCGTTCCGACAGCCGGGGCCAGGACCGCAGGATGAAAAGACAGTAAATTGTCTGCGGTAAGAAGACAAGCGACAATGAGAATCCATATAAAAAACCTGCCACATGACGAGTGCCAGGCCCCGGCGGCTGGAAATTGCAAAAATATTTGTATAAATTTTTACAAGAGATTACAACAATTCAAAACTTTAAAAAAGAAAACCAAAAGTTTGAAGCTTAGTAGATATCGGTGTTAGAAATTGGGTTTTGTTTATCAGAGTCCAGAAATGAGAATCCATATATAGAAGTCTGCTGCGTACCAAGTCCCGGGACTATATATATATATATATATATATATATATATATATATATATATATATATATATATATATATATATATATATATATATATATATCTATATATATAAAAATAAGTTGTCTGTGTGTGTGTCGAGTGACGTCATGTTTGTCGACTGACGAAATTACAGACCGGGACATCGGGACACAAATTACAACCGGGACACCGGGACATAGGGAATATAAATGACGACCGGGACACTCACAGAGAAAGCGACCAGGACACAAGGAATGTTCGATTAGCAATCACCATCAACAAAGCAACGGGACCGGGACACCAGGACATCTATATATATAAAAATAAGTTGTCTGTGTGTGTGTCGAGTGACGTCAGCATGTTTGTGTGTCGACTGACGTCATGTTTGTTAATTGACGAAATTACACATCGGGACATCGGGACACAAATGACGACCGGGACACCGGGACATAGGGAATATAAATGACGACCGGGACACTCAAAGAGAAAGCGACCGGGACACAAGGAATGTTCGATTAGCAATCACCATCAACAACGCACCGGGACACAAATGACAACCGGGACACAGGGAATATAAATGACGACCAGGACACTCAAAGAGAAATTACAGACCGGGACACCGGAACACAAATGACGACCGGGACAAAAATGACGACCGGGACACCGGGACACAGGGAATATAAATGACGACCGCGACACTCAAAGAGAAATTACAGACTGGGACACCGGGACACAAATGACGACCGGGACAAAGGGAAACAACAACAACGGGGACGCCGGGGGGCACAGGGAGATATATAGATGAAGACGGGGACACAGGGAATGTTCGATTAGCAATCACCATCAACAAAGCTCAAGGGCAATCATTAGAATAATGGGGTATAGATCTGAATACAGATTGTTTTTCCCATGGACAATTATATGTTGCATGTTCATGAGTCGGTAAACCTGACAATCTATTTATATGCACAGACATATGTTGTATATTCGTAAGTTTTACGTAGTTATATATATATATATATATATATATATATATATATATATATATATATATATATATATATATATATATCTATAGTCACAGGTGGGACACAGGGACACAACTACAATGGCGCGTAACCAATATTGCGCGTAACGACTTACGCGCACAAGGGGGCTTGGGGGGGGCCAAGCGCCCCCACCAACTAGGTGTTGGGGTGGCGCTATATATATATATATATATATATATATATATATATATATATATATATATATATATATATATATATATATATATATATACTAGCTGTTGGGGTGGCGCGGAACCTCAAGAGAGGGCTGATTAAAGATGAAATTAAAACCCTATTCAATATTTGAAGTGGTTAAACAAATGGTGTTTTCGGTTTTTTAATGAGAAGAAGCGACAATTTTGGCCCAAATTTGCCAATTGGGAGCCATTGGGAGCAAATCTTGCAATATCCAATCAATTCAAAATCATCGGAAAACAAAATATCGCACTCTTCAGCTTCAGAGGCAACAATGCCGCGTGATTGTGTATTTCTTCCTAAAGACGCATATGCAAAAATAAAGAGTTTATCTTGACATTTGCTCTAAAGCTGTTTAAAGTAATTAATTCACTTATGGCTTAATAAAATTGATTAAATTGTATAATTGTTCAACATGCATTATTGAGGAGGACAGATGGATCTTAGAGTAGCTAAGATCTTAATGAGGGATCTAAGTGGAGGGCAGTGTGCTCGAAGCATCAAAAGTGGGTTTCAATGACCATAGTTTTTAACTCTCTGTGACCCACTTGGTCTTAGGGAATTTTCTTTTGTTTTACCTGTAATATAGGGACTGTGGGTTGATAGTCCCCCTCTCTGCAGACAATTTATCTGTTCAACATAAAATGTCATATTTATATGCTTACTGTTATGCTTACCTGGACAAATCAGGGAGAGGAGTGAATCATGAGTGGCACCATGAAATTTAATTGGGAAGGGGCAAGGGCACCATGGAGTTGCGTTGTCACCGATATTTTAATGAGAATATATCTTCTTTAAAGTTGGGGTTAATAAGGAGAAAGTAAAGTGGACTGTTTAGACAAGGGAATTTTTACTTTTTGGTAATAGGAGAAGGAATCTGGAAAGGACAAAGTAAGAGTTAAGTCCTTACTTTTGCCCAATGTGTTGAGATGGGGAGGATGAATAGGTCATTTTTAGAGTTTTTGCGAAGAATTAATTGCGGGAATTTTCTAGGATGGAATAAAAGGGAGGAATGGCTGGTTACAATATTAATCTATAGGATTTTTAAGAATTTTAAGAAGTCGAGTAAGTTTTTGGGCACAGGTATGAGACATGGCGACCACTTCCTGTACTTCTTCTTAATTCAATCTGAATTTAAGGGTGCTTATTCGCTTATGATTTGTTTAGTGTTATATTTGTTGCATTATTCATAGCCCATAAAGACATTTAGAATTAATAAATATCGCATTATATCATATATTTTGTTTAATAGCAGCTTGGTTCCCAGGAGGCATTACTCTCTTGTGCTCCCTGCTTGTTTCTACTGGAAGCATCCACATAAAACGAATTTTTCAAAGAACTTACCTTGAAAATCACAGGAGTGATGGCCCTTTAAGTAATTTCTAATGTTTTAGGGTCCCTCCTAATAAACACTACGAGGAATGTATTTTTTCTGATTACCACTCTTAAAGCATTACTTTCCAAACTTTAAGCTTTGATGGAAAAGGTCAAAGGAGGGAGTTTCATCCTCCTTCATATTTGAGAAAACCTCAGATCGAAAGCCCATAACAGCAAACTGCAAGTAAAGAACAGCTGTTAGTTAATATAAACCGAAACTTTGAAAACGAAGTTCTGATCACAATATATGCAACAACAAAATCTATTAACCATACTTCTGTTTTAGGATATCCTACCATATTTAAAATACATAAAAGGTGAAGGATTTCATGAGAGTCAGTGGATGGAAGTTTTCAGCATCTTGAAGGTACCATCTAAGCCAATAGATAAACTATCGTTTACCGACCTCTTACAAGTCAGAACACAAATAGTAGAAAATGTCTCAGACCTAAAGGTAAGGCAATTGGAAAACTGATATTTCTTTCAGTTGCAAAATTTACACATTTCATCCTGACCATTTACAATGAATGGACAGTTCTCACTAAAGTTTGTTCATTTGTACCCGATCCGACTGTTTTTGGGTTATAAATTAGGATAGGAGTTAGCTAATTATGAGACCCAAAGATAGGCAAAGAGGGGATACTAGCTTCAGATAGCCTAGAAATTCAGATAAATAAAATAGATTAAATAATAGTATCTCCCCTAACACTAGAAGCTTCCTGTGTTTCCGCATTCTTGCTTATACTTTATGGACGCTAAAATAAAACATTCACCGTTCAATTGCAATTTTCGTGCACATCCAAATTATACATTAGCACAATTATCATGTTTGTTTTTAGTTTTCAGTCGCACTTTTGTTTGAAAGCTCAATATGACTTGCTGCTGTTTTTTGTTTTATCCCTTTTACTTTAGCTTTTCAGAGTCATTTGTCATTTTGTGTAATTTCACACTTATCACAAACGCTAAATATTAATTCCTTCTTCCTGTTTATCAATCACAGACTGGCATGCGCTAATGTATCTCGTTCCTTCATGCCATTCCATTGCAATTTTTCTTTGTCTTATAAACTCTCGCACAGGCTAAATTAACGGGAATCTCCATTTAATCGTAATTTTGCTTTTTCTTCTAACCACAAATTTGGTTATGCAGCATTTTATTGTGCAGCATTAATATGATCTTTACTGTTTCTGGCTCCTTGCCTCTTTCTTTAGCTGTTCGGAGCAGTTCGTTACTTGTGTAATTTTACTTTTTCTTCTAACCACAAATTGGTTGTGCAGCATTTTATTGTGCAGCATTAATGCGATGTTTACTGTTTCGGGCTCCTTGCCTCTTTCTTTAGCTGTTCAGAGCAGTTTGTTACTTTTGTAATTTTGCTTTTCCTTCTGACCACAAGTTTGATTGTGCAGCATTAATGTGATGGTTACTGTTTCTGGCTCCTTGCCTCTTTCTTTAGCTGTTCAGAGCAGCTTGTTACTTGTGTAATTTTGCTTTTCCTTCTGACCACAAAATTTCGTTGCGTAGCATTAGTATGATCTTTGCTGTTTTTGGTCCCGTGCCTCTTTCTTTAGCTGTTCAAAGCAGTTTGTTACTTTGTATAATTTTGCTTTTTCTTTTAACCACAAATTTTATTGTGTATCATTTTATTGTGCAGTATTAATGTGATCTTTTCTCCTTTTCTCTGGTTCCTTGCCTCTTTCTTTTGCTGTTCAGAGCAGTTTTTACTTTCTGCAATTCTGCTTTTTCTTCTAGCCAGAAATTTCTTTGTGCAGCATTCTATTGCGAAGTATTAATTTGATCTTTGCTGTTTCTGGTTCCGTGACTCTTTCTTCAGCTGTTCAGGGCAGTTTGTTACTTAGTGTAATTTTGCTTTTTCTTTTAATGACACATTGCGTTGTGAAGCATTTTGTTATGCAGCATTAACGTGAACATTGCCGTTTCTGGTCCCTTTTCTCTTTCTTTAGCTGTTCAGAGCAGTTTGCTACTTGGTGTAATTTTGTTTGTGTCCTAGATATTAAAATGGCATAATTATTTTTTTTTTCTGTATTTTCTAGTTATAGGGTAACAAATCAGCAATTTCAGTTTAATTACTGTATATATATATATATATATATATATATATATATATATATATATATATATATATATATATATATATATATATATATATGTGTGTGTGTGTGTGTGTGCAAGTATGTGTGAAAATGTCTTTCAGGAGCTTTCTGCTCGGGCTGCAGAAGAGGGTATTATAAGACAAGGACTGCTCGAGTTGGATCAATGGCAACATGAAGCCAGATTTGCACTGGTTGATCACAAGGACTCACATGGATACAAAATGAAAATTATTAAAGACATTAAGGAGCCTTTAACTAAGGTAATTAAGTAAAGTTTTTGTTGTGAATTTGGGTAAATAGAACGGGGTCTATGGTGTCAAGACTTTATCATCGCTTTCAGCCTCACTGGTCAAAGTTATTTCATTACTATAATATAATTTTCCCTTTGGCTTGAAAATTAGTCTGAAATATTCCTCTTTTTTTATAGTTAAATAAGGAGCATTCTTATAATATCCAGTTGAGGTAAAGGGAATCATTGTAAGTTTTGTCTTAATGTGGTCCTGTTGATTGTTTTTCTTGTATTCTTCTTGTGCTTTTCTGTTGTGAACGACCAGGGTAGTAATCTGTTGAAAGTTTGATATTTATAGTTCTCTTCTATACTGATGTCTTATAAAGGGCAAGAGAAAAAAGTAGATGTACAGTTTGGGAAAGGCTTAAGGGCATCTATTACTCTTAAAAAGAAGAAAAAAAGTCTATAACTAAAAGAGGGAAACGAAATTAGCAATGAGACGATTTGAGTATACTCAAACCTGTCGTCCTGTCTGTAATGTTGCTTCTGTCCTCTGCTATGATTGTGCTTAAAAAAGCAAGTTTTTTTTTTTTTAACTGAAGTAAGGAGTGACATTAAATCCAAAAATGGACTTAAATCTTTCTTTATATGAAAGGGTCTCTCCTCCTGAAAACCTCACTCTTTATGCAACAGTTTTTATTGGTTTGAAAAGTAAAGTTTGGACAAAGAATCAAACTTTAGCTTAAAGAGTAAGACGTTGAGAAAGACGTTGAGACGTTGAAGTTTTCATGTTGCTGCTTGCTTTCGAGTAAAAAAAAACTTGTTTTTCTTCTTATTTAATTTCTCAACGTCTTTAAACTAATGCAGGCTCGAATTTGGCTCACTGTACATTAAAAATTAAAACTAAATTTGCATATTAATTGTGGCGGATTTAATCTGTATATGAATAAATCTTATACCTCCTCAATATCTTGCTATGTCCACTAATATTGTAAGCACCTTCAAAAAAGCTTTCTATTCTAACCCAGTGGCCCCGGTGTTTCTGTAGACGTTCTCATATAATTTAGAAAAACAGTCGAACTTTAGCGTAAAGTGTAAAGTATTGAGGAGGGGACAATCTTTCGTATATAAAATAATTTTTGTTTGTTTTGAATTTTAATGTTTCTTCTGCTCCTTACTTTCAGTTAAAAAAACTTTTTTCTAAATTTAATTTTTGATTATTTTTTAAGTAATGTCGGTAAATCTGGCTCACCTTCCATGAAACGTACCGTCCCCCTGCTCATCAACGTAAGTACACCATCCCCCGTCAGATTCCTTCTAGACAGTTCCATCGTCGCCGAAAATTTCCCCTCCCTATGAAATTGCTTGCGGACGATTCAGGCTGAAAAAATTCTCTTTAGCAGTCTCCTAAATGAATAAAACTTCAATCTCTATTTGAGTTCTCGATAACTCAAGAAATGCCCTCTTCCGTGGAAGTTATATCCCGAAAATCAAAACACGTGGAAAATAGCCCTGGGATAATTCCCCTAGAATATCTCCACATATAAAATTTGGAAAGAAGAATGCAAGACAATTAAAAAGAATTTCCGTTAATAATTATGTCAAATCTCCTCCCCTTCCCTATAACATTTCCCGAAAAAGTTCACTTCTCGGTACTTCCCTCCCCAAATAAGATTGCCTCTATAGAAATCCACCCCAAGCATACCCCCTACCCCAGAAAAAATGTCGGTATACTTCGCAATAACAAATACTATATGTAAACACTGGCCAAATTTTATCACTTTCGGGCCTCTCCCCGCGGTCCCTGGGGGGTCATTTTATAACTAAAGGCATAGTTATTTGCTCTTTTGACTATACTGAACCAAATGGCTATCTCAAAGTTTTGATCAGATACTTTAGAGAAAATGAGCGTGGGAGGGGGGCCAGTTGCCCTCCAATTTTTGGCCACTTATAAAGCGCCCTAGAACTTTTAATATCAGTTCGAATACACCCTCTCCCAATCTTATAGGACCATTATTTCAATGCGATCATTCCTGAAAAAAATTAATAAATAAACATGCACCCGTGACCTTTCTTCCGGGAAAGATAGTAAAATTCTACATTTTTTGAATACAGGTGCTTGAAACTTCTACGGTAAGATTCTCTGGATGTGATTTTAATTAAGATTCCTTGAATTTTAGTGGGAACTTCCTCCCTATTTCCAAAACTAGGCAGATTTTCTCAGGTATGTAACTTTTGATGAGTTGTACTGAACTTTATGAATATTAGATATTTGGAACTGGCATAATAAGCTGATTCTTTTAATGTATCTTCTGTATAATTCCGTTTTTCAGAGTTTATATCACTATTGAGCTAAGTCACTCCTTACTTGCAGTTCGTTACCACCTCATCCTTGACCTTAGTTCTTCCAGTGCTTCCAAAGGCAAACAGGGAGTCGGTGAATAGCCTTCAGTCTTCCTTCATGTGAGCCACTGCGTATATGTCTACTCACTTTAGAATGAGACTCGTCTGGAGGGCTCTTCTGTGACGCTCGTACGTCCTAGGGTGTGTGTTCTTTGGCCTTCCTCGACGACGGGTACCTTCCGGTTGCCAGTGGAGGAAAATTTTTTGAAGTTTGTAATCTAGCATGCGGAGGATCGGTCCAAGGAATCACCATTTGTGTTTTTGTGCAATGGTTGCAATATATAGCTGGTCTGTGTGGGTATGGATCTTGCCTTTGTTGACACGGTCTCTCTAACTTATTCTAAGAATTCAGTAAAAACAGTTATTCTTGAAGGAGTCTCTTCTATACCGCATTTAGCTTACGGCATTCCATAGTTTAACTCAGGACAGACAGCATATTGCGCTGGAACAACTTGAATGTCAATTCAGCAAGTATACTGTGGATTTACAGACTAGTAGAAGTATCTCAAATGATGTGTTGGCCAAGGCTAATCTGGTGCGCAATTCTTTTTCAGAGTTGGCACTGGAAGTGACTGTACTCCCTAAGTGCTTGAAGTCTGTCATCTATTCCATGTCTTCTCCTTCTATTTGGATTCCCATGGGTGAACCACTGATCGACATAGCTTTCGTCTCTGGGGCATTGATTTGTAGTCCAAATTGCTCAGCTTTCTCTGTGAGTCTGTTCAGGAATTCCTCAAGCTTCTGCTTGTCGGCTTCTATAAGCCCAATATCGGATGCGAAGTGAACGCCCTAAAGAAGTTTTCCTGCGATCCGGACTCCATGCCTATTTCTATGTCTAAAGATGTAGTCTTCAGCTAGGACGATAAGGAGAGGTGACAGGACTGAGCATATCCTTACGCTAGACATCAGCTTGAAGAAGCATGTGTTGCCGTCTGCCGTAAAACCACAATTCTCTCCTCAAGGTTTGACGATCTTCTAAATCAAGCACCTTTTCGAAGTCTACGAAGAGCATATACAAGCACCGTCTCCATTTGTCAGATTCCTCCAGAATGGTGCGTATGATAAAAATAAAGTCGGCACAAGATCGTTTTGGCCGAAATATATATTGTTGTTCACGTAAGTGAGGATCAAGGATAGCTTGGAGTGTTTCAAATATAATCATCGTAAAGAGTATAGCAGGGATCGGGGAAAGATCGATTCCTCTATAATTGCTGTTTTTTTCTCCTATCTTGAAGAGTTAAACAAAGGTTCCTGTTCTTCAGTCTTCGGGGAACTTGTAGTCTGCTAATGGAGCGAGAAGAAGGATAGCCAGATGGCCAGGGGTGGACACAGGCGGAACTTTACCATTTAAGCTAAAATGCAGTCTCTACCATGGGCCTTCCTATTCTTCAGTTTTTTAGCTACTGAAAGTAACTCGTCGACTTCCGGCTATTCATCACTGATGTGAAGACAGAAGAGAGGTTGGTTTGATATATTCGGTGGGACCGCTGTCTTTGGGTGACTAAGTAGGGCTACGAAATAACTTGCCAACAGTTACTTTTGTTCTTCCCCATATGTAAGGAACTTTCTATTTTCATCTTTCTCTAGGCCTTCTTGGATACTTGACTTGCGTACTCTTTCTTTTGTAAGGTGATATATGGTTTGTGTGCCTCCACGGCTCGCTGTTTCTTCGGCTTGTATGGCCTTTTCGTTTATGTGTTGCCATCTGTTGGATCTGGCACTTTTCTTTATCTTTCTGTCAGCTTCTATATACGCCAAGCTCTTGCTCACCTCTGAGTGACCATTTTCTCCAAGGGAGCTTGACTTTCATTTTCTTGAGATTTTATGTGTGATCCCAGGTCTGGTTATATATCCACTGTTGCTTAGCCGGCCTTTTAAACCCGATAGTTTCTTTGGCCGTATCCGTGTAACTTTTTCATATCGTCTCTGAAGATTCTTTGACTTCTTCTGGTATGTTATATAGGGCTTCAAACTTATTGGATATTTTGATACCAAATGAATATCGGACGCCCTTGTCACTTACTTTGTCTATGTCAAACCTTCTGAGTGTGTCCGTCTTCAGTTTCTGATTGTTATGCTTCAGCTTCAATTTCAGTGTGGTGACTATTGGCTCGTGCTCTGAATCAATATCGGAGCTTCAGAAACTTAGAACATATTTTAGGGTTGTTTGCCATCTCCAGTGGATGGCGAATTGGTTGCCTCCTTTTTAACAAATAGATCGCAGGTGGTTAAATACCAGAACCATTACTTAAATCCTCTCCCTATCTACAATGGCATACCCCAAGAAACTTTCCTAGGCCCCCTCCTTTTTTCAGTCATGAAGGAAGTTCCTGACCGTTGGAAATTTGTTGATGACCTAACGATTGTTGAAAGTTGCTTCAGAAATTTAATAAGCAGCCCTATGAGTATCCTCAATGAAATTGGAAGTGAGGCTTTGGACCTAGATATGACAGTAAACCCCTCTAAGTCCATGATAATACCGATTCGTTTCCTCAAATCCTCGCCCTGTTTTCTTAATCCTATCCCTACTGAAATTTATGCGTCCCCAGTTAAATTACTTGGAGTCACAATTTCTTCAAATCTAAAGTGGGATATCCACGTTAAAGATATCGTTCATAAAGCTAATGCGTCTATCGTCCTCCTTAAGCTCCTAAATAAATATAGCGTCCCCCCTTCTCACTCCTTAAGGTTGACACGTCTTTTGTCCGCCTGCATCTTGAATATGCTTGTCCAGTTTGGCACCCTGGCATCTTCCGTGAAGAATCAGACAAAATTGAGTCAATCCAAAAAAGAACCTTGCGAGTAATTTTCAAAGAAGGCAAGGTGCCTTACTCTCTGCTCCTAAAAAAAAAGCTAGTTTGGAAACCCTTGAGTGAAGGAGGTCGTCGTTGTGCCTCCGTTTGTCAAAAATGCAATAACGAACCCTCCGACGGCAAATGTTTTCCCCAAACGTCACTCACCATCCAGATTACGATAGCCTAGAGCTGTTTCTGAGCCTATCCCAGTTTTATCCCCCATTCGCTGCGTTACTTCCAGATATGAAAAAACCTTTGTCCGCTTCATCACAGAAAAAATAAATAAAATAGCCAACTAGTTTCTCCCCCCTTTTTTTTAATGTGAGGTGCCTTAGGTCGTTGCACTATTTGCTTGCCCCCGCTGTTTTGGTTTAGTTTCCCTTTTAATTCATATGTGTTTTTCGCGTGTTTTATGCTTCGTTCTTTTTTTTGTGAGTTTTTGGACTTTTTTTTAGTGTCCTTTTTAATTTATAGATATATTTGTTTATTTCTTGTTCTTTTCTGTATTATTAGTTTTTTTTTGTCCCCTTCCCTCTTTTCTGACTTGTATTTGTTCAAGTTTAGTTTGACCGATTTTTTTTTGTTTGACTCATAATTTGATAATTCATTATTATTAATGTTTCTTGCTTTGTTTGCTTTGTTAGTCGACTCCGAAGTCCAAATTCGGCCCTTTGAGGGCTTGTGATAGTGATATTTTGAAATAAATATCTTATCTTATCTAAATGGTCGATTTGGCTTTTGATGGTGCCATCCGGGGATCCTCAAGTGCATATCTTTATGCTGAAAGAGCGTACCACCGATCAGTAAATAATTCCCCATAGCGAAGTTGATAAGTTAAGCTCTATTTTCGTTTATGGTGCTGAGTCCGTGTTGGCCCATCACTTCTGGGCTGCAGGATCTGTCTTGAACAATCTTAGGGTTGAGGTCGCCTCTGGTAAAGGTGACGTTGTGGAGTGGGATTGAATCAATCACAGATTGGAGGTTGTCGTAGAAATTATCTTCAAGGGTGTCATTAGCATCATTTGTGGGTGCTTAGCACACTATCAATGACAATTTGGTGTGGTTGAAAATAAATCTTGCATAGAGTATTCTTTCGGTTTCCATAAGCAGAGGGTCTTTGCCGCTTTTGGACCTAATATTGCTGCGACTTCGATAAAGTAACTTTCAGTTTTTCTGTTGTACAAGACTTTAAAAATTGTACAGTCACCACTGATTTTCTTATCGTCACAGCCTTTCCACCTTGCTTCCGAAATGGCGACCATGTCAAACCCAAACTTCTTGCATTCACGAAGGACTTAGTCTGTTTTTGACAGTGCCAACATGGTTTGAATATTCCAGAGACCGGTCTTAAACGATTTGTTCGTATTCAAATATTTAGTCCAGGGGCTTGCATGGATCGTCATCAGATTTAGAGGTTCAGATCCGAGACCTATTGTTGAAATTTTTTACCAGTCCTTGTTTTACTGGGATAGCTTGCTAGGCCAACGCCCGATCGGCTTCTTTGGCTCGACTAGGGACAGGGACACCAGGACCTGACTGTTGAGCCGGAGCCATGCATATGCATTTTTCCCAATGTGGATCTTCCACCCTTTTTCGCAGTTGTCCTCCTGGAGAGGATCCTCCCGCAATGGTATCCTGTAGTATCATACAATTTAACCCATTGCTGAAAAAGGTTTGCAACTAACGGGAAGTTTCAACACACCGTTTAGCCCTTCCCAGTGCGAATCAGAGTGACCTTCTTCCTCCTCTGCAGGTATTTATGGCTCCTGGGCAAGGTACCATAGTTTAAATTTATGGACCCCTCTGGTCCCCCTTTTCCGGTTTCCCTTTTGGTCCGCGCTTCCATTAATGGGAGGAACCCTACATGTCAGTAGGACCTTACTCTATCCACCATCTGGGTACGCGCTGAGTGGCCTGGAGAGGGCTCCCACTGAGAAGGTTACTCAGTAGGTACTTACACCATTTGAAGTTACCAACAGTCGTTACAGCCAACTGTTTGAAAAGATTGCCATTGGATGCCAAAGAATTCAGAATATTAAGTGTAATTTATTACCTTTTGTTTTTGATTGTATTCTGTTTCTGAAATATCTGTATATTTGTATATGTAAATATATGTATATCAATGGAGGGGCTGAGAGGAGCAAAAAGAGTTCTCTATAATTTAAAAAAAATGTAACCTCACAAACTGGATATATGTTGTGCCAACCTTAGGAGAAAATCTACAGATAAATATAGCGTGTACTCCCCTTCCATTATTAAAGAAGAAGTCAAGTTGCTATAAAAATAGTGTTTAGTAAGCTTGATTTGAAGCTGCTGGGTGATTAAAAAATCATAAAAGACGTCAGTGCAGGGACATGATAAATACTGAAACCGCAGTTGCAACCCCAGAGGGGGCTACGTTTCAAGCCATATGAGATTGTTTTAGTGGCCACTGGTCCCATACTACACAGAGCATTTGGGTGTAGCAGAAAATGAAGTAATTATGTAGACATATACAAGGGTAGAAACCTAATTTATTTTGTATTCGTTAATGAATAGAAATTTGCTCCCCAACATCATCAGCAGGTACCCAAAGATGACTTGCAAAAAAATATTGACTTATTTGATATAGAACCTTTGACCATTCCCATCCTTTATTGAGATTAAATTAAAAAGCAAGTTTTTTAACTGCAAGTAAGGAGCGACACTAAAACTTATAAGGAACAGAAACTATTCCATATATGAAAGGGGCTGTCCCCTCCTCCACGCCTCGCTCTTTAAACTACAAGTAATTAGTTTTTTTTACTGCAAGTAATGAGCGACACTAAAACTTATAAAGAACAGAAACTATTCCATATATGAAAGGGGTTGTCCCCTCCTCAATGCCTCACTCGTTACGCTAAAGTTTGACTCTTTCTGACAACTCTACTGTTCAAAACAATAAAAGATTTGGCGTAAAGAGCGGGGCGTTTAGGAGGGGACAACCTCTTTCATATACGGAATAACTTCTGTTCGTTTTAAGTTTTAATGTCGCTCCTTACTTGCAGTTAAAAAAGTTGCATTTTCTATTTAATTTCTGAACGTATTTTAATTAATGTATGTTTTGATTTTAGCTCACCGCACATGAACTATTAAAACTAAATTTACAAATAATTTTTTTTACTAATTGGTTTTCTCATAGTTTCGATCGGATGATGTTGATGAAAAGGGGTGGGAGAGGAGGCCTAGTTGCACTCCAATTTTTGGCTACTTAAAAAGGCAACTAGAACTTTTTATTTTTTTTACGAACGTTTTTTTAGTAATAAATATACATAACGTACGAATTAACTTTCTTAACAAAATTCAACATTTGTATATTTTTATTACGTATATGAGGGTTTTTACCCTCATCAATACCTCGCTCTTTACACTAAAGCTTCAAATTGGTCCCAGTTCTTTAAGAATGACCCCTGAATCACAAAGGCCGTAGAATAAATTGTTGAAATTATTAAAAGTACTTTAGCGTAAAGAGTGAGGTATCGTGGAGGAGACGAACCCCCTTTAATATGTAATAATTTCTATTCGTTTTTGGTTCTAATGCTGCTCTTTGCTTCCACCTGAAAAACGTTTTTTAGTCATTTTCTAATTTTTTTTTTTGATAGTTCTAGAAAATTGTTTAAGTAAAAATAGTTCTTTAAGAATGACCCCTGAATCACAAAGGCCGTAGAATAAATCGTTGAAATTACTAAAAATACTTTAGCGTAAAGAGTGAGTTATCGTGGAGAGGACGAACCCCCTTAAATACGTGATAATTTCTATTCGTTTTTGGTTCTAATGCTGCTCCTTACTTTCACATGAAAAACCTTTTTTAGTCATTTTCTCATTGTTTTTTAATAGTTCTAGAAAATCCTGCGGCCCCTTCATATAAGTTTTCTTCCCTCATGATAAATTAATCCATGGAAAGATTCTCTCACGTAAACCTTTCACCTTACCCCCTTTTAACGTGAAAAACGTTTTAACGTGAAAAAGTCCCCCTGAAAACGTCTGTACACGTCCCAAAAACCATTACTATATGCAAACAATGGTCAAAGTTTTTAACTTGCAGCCCCTCCCCGGGGACTGTGGAGGATTAAGTCATACTGAAAGATCTAACTATTAGGTTTTTGACTATGCTGAACAAAATGGTTATCTCAAAATGTTGTTCCAGTGACATTGGAAAAAAGTGAGCGTGGGAGGGGCCTAGGTGCCCTCCAATTTTTTTTGTCCCCTTAAAAGGACACTAAAACTTTAAATGTCCATTAGAATGAAACCTCTAATTGCATTGTAGGACCACTGGGTCGATACAATCAAACACCTAGAAAGAAAATAAAATAAAAACAAACACGCATCCATGATCTGTCTTCTGGGAAAAAATACAAAATTCTGCATTTTTGTAGATAGGAGCTTTAAACTTCTTCAGTGGGGTTCTCTGATACGCTGAATCCGATGGTTTGATTTTTGTTAAGATTCTTGGACTTTTAGAGGGTGTTTCTCCCTATTGTCTAAAATAAGGCAAATTCTCTCAGGCTCGTAACTTTTGAAAAGCAAAACTAAATGATGAAAACTTGATGAAACTTATATTTTTAGAATCAGCGTAAAAATGCGATTCTTTTGAAGTAACTATTGGTATCAAAATTCTATTTCAAGAGTTTTGGTTGCTATTGAGCCGGGTCGCTCTTTACTACAGTTCATTACCACTAACCTTTTGAAATTTTTGTAAGTGAACTTAGAACCCGAGAACAATGGCTATCAAATAGCCACTCCAATGTCTTGAAAGTTATATCTAAGGTTTTGAAAGGCATTTTATTATGATGTCTGAATATGAGCATTTTGGGAGTCTTCAAAAGACCAAGACAGTTCTTGAATTTACCAATGTATTTACCTGTTGTATGTATTTTACCGTAGATAGTATGCGTATGTATGTATGTTGTATGTATTTACTTTAATGTATTTATAATGAATTTACCAATCTTGAGTTTGTTGGCATGTCCCTTAGAAAAATGTTTTGATTTTTGATTTTTACGTTTAAGGCATATGAAGGAAGGGTTCATTTAACGCTTCATTTTATGAAGGAAGGGTGATGTACCATTTTTAGGCAGAGCAGATGAGTATTTTAATTCCAAAACATAGCTCTCTTACTTGCAGTTAAAAAACTTGCTTTTTAAGTTAATCTCAATAAAGGATGAGAATGGTCAAAGGTTCTATATCAAATAAGTCAATATTTTTTTGCAAGTCATCTTTGGGTACCTGCTGATGATGTTGGGGAGCAAATTTCTATTCATTAACGAATATACAAAATAAATTAGGTTTCTACCCTTGTATATGTCTACATAATTACTTCATTTTCTGCTACACCCAAATGCTCTATGTGGTATGGGACCAGTGGCCACTAAAACAATCTCATATGGTTTGAAACGTAGCCCCCTCTGGGGTTGCAACTGCGGTTTCAGTATTTATTACGAAAGTAGAGAGTAAAACTAATCCTTAAGACAAACAAAATTCATTCCGGTTAGAGGGGGACTGCCCCCTTCTCAACCCCCCTCGTGGTCATAAGAACTTTGCAGGAAGCTCATTCGGTCAGAAATTGACATATCATCTATCTAGCCCTCCCTTAACCCACTAGGATATTGAATCAAATTTTGATATGTCTTTTTTTTCAAAACTTTAAAATGTAAAATAAGTTTGCTTTTGGTGTTGAAATAATCCTCGAAATACCAATGGTAAACTTTATTTTTGATATGATATGATAACGTATGATGCGTATGATAATACCCGCATGATAATACCCAGAAGCAAGAAAAAGGCTTAAAACAAAAACATAAATATTAAAATGAATGCTAAAAGACATTCTACACAGGATGTTCTGCCTACATTTTGGAATAGTGATGGGTGGAAAGTTTCTGGAAGGTATTTTCAGGGGGAGGAGTAGGTCTGACACCATGTATGATAGGGCTGAGGGGAAAATCATAGTTAATGCATTGAATTTGTATTAGTGACATGGATCAGAGTTTGTTTATTATCAATGTAATATTTATTAAACCCTGCCTTAATTCGACAGTAATGGTCACAAGGATTGCACTGGCCCAATGTGGCCCAGGAGGGCACAGTGTATTATTTATTATGTATTTTCTTTGGTCTTATGCCAGGTCACTTTGTATCGAAGATATTGTCATAGATACTTCAAAAAGGGTTCAATCTATTAAAAATTGAAACGACTAGTGTCCTTTTAAATAGTCGAAAGTGATTGGAGGGCAACCAACCCTCCCACACCCACCATTTCCCCAAAGACACTTAATTAAAATTTTCAGATAGTTATCTTATTCAATGTAGTTGAAAGGTGGGAGATTACCTATTGAAGATGACCCCCCCTCCCCGCCAGAGCCCTCGGGGTAAAGGTTATAAGTTATGTCCTGGGGGATTTAAGTTTATATAGAAAGGGTGATAGTATAAACTTCGGAAGGGGCTCATTGAATTTATAATCAGAAGTTTTAGTGCCCCTTTTGAGACCCCCCCTCCACACCTCGTATTTTCCAAAAATGCATCTTATAGAAATTTCGAGATGGCCATTGTTTGCCGTAGAGACTTCGAAAAGGGCTCTTTCAATGAAACTGAAAGGGCAATTACCCTTTTTAATAGTCAAAAGCGATGTGAGGGCAGCTAACCTCCCTCCCATGCCCAACATTCCCCAAACACACTCAATCAACATTTTGAGATAGCAATTTTGTTCAACGTAATTGAAAGGTCCGAAAATTATGTCTTTGAGGATGACAACCTCCATACAGCCCTCAGGGCAGGGGTTATAGGTTATGGGCATTTAAGGTATAAATAGATAGAGTGATCGTAAAAATTCTGGAATTGGATCATTGGAATGAAATCAGATGTTCTGGTACCTGTTTTAAGATTCAGAGTGATCGGAGAGTGGATACCCCCCCCACCACACCTCATATTTTCACACATAAATGAATCTGATAGAAATTAAGAGATGACCATTTGTTGTTGTAGAAATTTCGAAAAGAACTCATTCAATTGGAAATTGAAAGGGCTAGTGTTCTTTTCAATAGTAAAAGTGATTGATGACCAACTAACCCCCCTCCCGCATTTACCATTTCCTCAAACACATAAGAAATTTTTTTCAAATACATAGAAATTTTTTTAGATGGCCATTTGTTGTCGTAGAAACTTTGAAAAGAACTTATTAAATTGGAAATAGAAAGGACTAGTGCTCTTTTTAATAGTTGAAGGTGATTGGAGGGCAACTAATCCCGTCCCACGCACACCATTTTCTAAACACATCAAATTAAATTTTGAGACAGCTATGTTGCACCACGTAAGTGAAAGGTCTGGAAATTGTATCTATGAGGATCACAACGCCCCTATAACCCTCAGGGCAAAGGTTGTAAGTTATGTCCTGAGGTATTTAATCTTAATACAGAAAGGAAAATCGTAGAAACTTCGGAGGTGGCTCATTGGACTGCTAATCATAAGTTTTTGTGTCCTTTTTGAGATTTAGAGTGATTGGAGGGTAGATACCCTCTCCTTCCCCAACCCTCGTATTTTCGCGAAATGTATCTGACAGAAATTTTAGGAATGCCATTTTGTGTCGTAGAAACTTCAAAAAAGATTTAAGATAGCCATTTTTTTCAACCTAACTAAAAGGTCTGGAAATTAGGTCTTTGAGAATTACAACCCCCACAACCCACAGGACATGGGTTGTAAGTTATGCCCTGGGGCATATAAGGTATAGGGGAGACCAGCCCAACTTCGCCACAGCCCAGGTTCACCATTTGCGTTTTACTTGCAATCCATCCCCGGAGAGGATCCCATAATCTAGCGTTTGAACTGCCATCTAGTAGCGAAAGTTTAAGTAGATTAAGAAGCATGTTAAAACACGTTTTGCAAATTCTATGCGGTAAGTTGTTTTTTGGTGCTTTAAAACTAGATTTTGTCCTGATGGAAAATGGAAAAGTCAATGCTTAACATAAAGGTATGAGAGGACTCATTATCTCAACGTGATCATCTGCAACTTAGCAACAATGATGGGTGCATATTTAACGCCATCTATGGTAATTATTGATGAACACTTTTTTTTCTCAAAAGAGGGAGCAAGCCCACATTCGCCATCAAATACCAGCCCTGGTTCGCCACTCCTAGGAATGGCAAACCAGGGCCTGGCGAACCTGGACGGTCGAATTCTCGCAATAAACCGACTAAGTCTATCTTCTTTTTTTACCTAATCGGGAAGTAAATGTTGTAATTTTTGTTCAAATGACCTTTCTTCTTCTTATACTTTGTGACCAACAGTCGGTACGATCAACCCCGAGAAAAAATACAATAGTTGATATTCCTGAATCAGCTTCAGATGACGATTCCTCCTCCCTTGGCAGCTGTTTTCCCAAACATGTTTTAAGTTTTTGGCTGCTATGGAGGTTGTGACGGAAGCACCAACCATGAAAAAAAAACTGATTGTTCCAAGTTGTGCTTTTCCTTTTGGTTCAATGTGTGGGACTGTAAGTCCTCAATCGAGGATTTTCAAGAATTTAAATTTCAATGGTGTTTTATTTCGATTCGACATACTTTTTGAGGTGTTTCTGGCTTCTTTTGAAACTCTCAAATATGTGTCTCAATAACGACAATCTCTTGTTCTTTAAAATCAAATAATAGCTATTATTTTGTATCAGCATTCATTCAGAAATATTTAATATGGTTCTTACAGCATACGTTTTAAGATTACGTTGAAAATAAGTCGTGTTTCACTCTTTACTAAGCTGTAACTAGTGCTGCACTGATGATTAGAGAAACACTAACAACCAGTATTCTGCGCAAACCTATCTGTTAATAAGACCAGACGTGATTCATGCACCAAGGAGATTCCTTAGATATGGAAAACGCGATTCCTCACTTTTCTGTGAGCAAGGAGACAAAAGAAAATAGCGTTTCTTATCAATGATTTACCGATTTTTGTTCAAACCAGAGATTCATTGCTTCTTTCTCTTGCTTCCTCTATGGGATATAAAGCTAAAATTCAACCTAGATTAAACTGTTTATATATCACGTTAGGAGAAAATCATCACAATGTCAAAGGAAAGGGTAATAGCGTCCCTCCAATAATAGGTAATAGCGTCCCTCCAATGCTCATTTTCCCTCGCAAGAAATGCCCTGATATTCTGCTGAAAGGAGTGCCACCAGGTACCATTGCTCACGGCTCAGAAATGGCATCGGGTTGGATGTGCAATGAACTCTTTCTTGTTTAAATGAACCATTTTATCAGTCAGGCAAGACCAAGCAAAGCTAATACTGTTCTTCTAATTCTTGACAATCACATTAGTCGTTACAGTAGTGAATTGCTTGAGTTAGCGAAAGAGAATGGAGTTGTCATGCTGACAGTGCCTCCACATACAACGCGGAATTTGCAACCACTTGACAGGTCAGTTATGTATCCTTTGAAGGCATTCTACGACAGGGAATCTGCGTTTTTATGACACAGCACAAATGCAAGACTATTTCCATGTACAATGTATCCGAGCTTTGCGGAAAGGCGTATCCCAAAGCACTGACTCCAGAAAACATAATAAGCGGTTTTCGTAACACTGGGATTTTCCCTTTCGATCCCAATGTTTTCAAAGATCACACGTATCTCAGCTCATATGTCTCTGATCGACCATATCCTTTGGACCAGGATGTCTTAGTACCTCCATCACCAGTTTTTGGTTCCCGTAAAGATGATGCGGCTAGCCAGTTTACTGACTGTGACAACGCTACCCAATCTCTATTGGGCTTACCTTCAGATGTAGACCGAGATGTTTTACCTCCGAGAAAACAAATCAGACGTGCAGTGAAAAAAAAAAAAAAATCTACCGAAATCTTGACTGACACCCCAGTGAAGGAAAGAATCTGTCAGGAAGAAGAACTGAAAGCTGACAGGAAGAAGAAGAAAGAACAGAAAAAGGGCCAGGGAAAGGAGAATGCAAGGAAAGCCAAATTACGAGAAGCAAGCAAGCAACTATTTTTTGAGAGTGAGATTGAATCCGATCATGTTGAGATGGAGTTTGATGATGATAGTGACAACAGTCTAAATCTAGGAGAAGATGAAGAGGATTTGGGAAGCAGGCCAATAGAATTGGGTGACTTTATCTTAGTTGGTCTTGCAGGTAAAAAGAGTGGCAAGCATTTTTATGCTGCAAAAGTTTTAAAGGAATATCCAGATGAGCTTGGTGTTAAATTCTTGAAGTGTGTAGAAATGAGCAAGTTCGTGCTGACTGAAGAGGAATCTTGCGTCTTGAAGTCCGAGGTTGTAACCAGATTAGGAAAACCCTCAATATCAGATGGAACTTCAAGACTTGCTGAACGGCTGAAGTTTGGTGTGGACCTTTCAGTATACAAGATGGGTTAAGTGAATTATGCTATACCTAATTCCTTTTGTAGCAGCGTGACAAATAAATATCTGAAATAACTATACATAAACATCTATTCTAGCGGTATATTTAGAGCAATAGATGCTGTAATGACCATGATGCAAGATGGTGGCGAACGTGGGCTAATGTGTGGCGAACGTGAACCAGGTTGGCCCAGGTTAGCCATCTTTGGAGAATCTCACTGTGGCTCTTTTTTTCGCTGCATCGAAAAAGATTGACTGCTGGGGATTTTTTTCCTAGATACCCCATAGATAAGCCTATATTCCACGATTTTCAGAATTATTTTAAGTCGAAAACTGTGGTTACAATAAATAAAGAACGAAAAAAGTGGCGAATGTGGGCTGGTCTCCCCTAAAAAGGGGGATCGCATAATCTTTGAAAAGGGAAAACTGGATCGGTAATCAGATTTACTATTGCTCTTTTTAAGATTCAGAACGATCAGAGTGTAGATACTCCCCCCTCTCCCATATCGTATTTTTCCGAAATACATTTGATTTTAATTTTGAGATGGCCATTTGTTGTTGTAAAAACTTTGAAAACAGCTCATTCGATTGAAAAATTTAATAATTGAAAGTGATTGGAGGGAAACTAACCCCCCTCCCAAGCCCAGAATTTCCCCAGACTCATCCAAAAATTTTTTTAAGATAGCCATTCTGTCCAATGTAATTGAAAGGTCCAGAAATTATATCTTTGAGGATGGTGAATCCCCAAAGGCCTCAGGGAGAAGAGTTCTAAATTATGATCTGGGGACCTGTAAGGTATATATAGAAAGGGAGATAGTATAAACTTCGAATGGAGCTCTTGGATTTGTAATCAGAAGTCCTACTACTCTTTTTAAGACCCAAGGTAATCAGAGGGTGGATAAACTCCCCCACACCTCGCATTTTCCCGAAATGCGTTTGATCGAAATTTCGCGATGACCATTTGTTGTCGTATAAACTTAGAAAACAGCTCATTTAATTGGAAATTGAAAGAGCCAGTGCCTCTTTTATTAATTGAAAGTGATTGAAGGGCAACTAACTGCCCTCCCTCGCGCACCATTTCCCCATGCATATCCAATCAAAATTTTGAGATAGTAATTTTTTCAACGTAATTGAAAGGACCGAAAATTATGTCTTTGAGGATGAATCCCCCCCCCACAGCCGTCAGGGTAAAGTAAGTTATATCCTGGGGACATATAAGGTATATATTGACAGGGTGATCATGTAAACTTCTGATGTGGCTCGCAGGATCGGTAATCAAAGTTATATTGCACTTTTTAAGATTCAATGTGACAGGAGGGTAGATAAATTCCCCCTCTAAACCTCTTGTTTTCTCATAATGTATCTGGTAGAAATTTTAAGATGCCCATTTGTTGTAGTGAAAACTTTTAAAAAGGCTCATTCGATTGAAAATTGAAAGGACTAATGTCTTTTTTACTAGTGAAAAGTAATTGGATGGCAACTTGCCTCTTCCAACCCCATCGATTCCAAAAACACACCTACTCAAAGTTTTTAGATAGCCATTTTGTTCTCTCCTTCTCTGCTTTAGTATTTTTAGTGCTATTCGCTTTATTCACAGTATTTCCCGTGAAGAAACCGTACTGATGTTATTTGCCGTTAAACGCTTTATGAACCAAGACGGCGCATCAAAGACACATTAGTAAAGACTTTAAAAAAGATACACAATTATAGAGCAATTCATTTGGTTAAAAAAGACAAATTAAATTTAGCCGAAGTCAAGAATTTCAGATAAGCTGAATTTTATAATTTCAGTAAAACCAGTTCTAAATAAGCCAGATTCTAATATATATAGCCTAAAAATGCACTAAAGATGTGAAAATTTATTAAGTAGTCAAGATTTGTGGGCATATATAAAGGTAAAATCGATGCGTATTGATTTTTTCTACAATCTTGATAAATCTTTTAATCGATGGATGAGGTATTTTGTATTTTCCTATGATTTTGTAAATACACTCAGTTTTTTGCTTTATCATTGCAGGTGACAGAAAATCAGGATCTTATTGCAAGCATGAAAACCTCGCCATCGCTTTATGGGCCAATGGTGGACCGAGTTGACGCGTGGGAAAATAAGCTGAATGCTATTGATTTTATTTTACGACATCTTGCTATTCTTCAGAAGAAGTAAGCTATATATATATATATATATATATATATATATATATATATATATATATATATATATATATATATATATATATATATATATATATATATATATATATATATATACAATTATATATACATCTATATATATAAAAATAAGTTGTCTGTCTGTGTGTCTGTCTGTGGATCAGGTGACGTCATGTTTCTGTGTCGGCTGACGTCATGAAGTTAGTTGTCGTCATTTTTGCTATGACGGTGACGTCATTAAAGATATTTAAGACATATATGTTCACGTAGAAATCTATTAATGTTTAAGTTTAAAATGACTGATGAACTTACAATGGCAAAAGCCGATGAAGATGCTCAAAGAGTCTATGCCAAAAAACTTGCTGCTGATAGAGAAAGTCAGAAAAGAAAGCGTGCCGAGGAATCAAAAGAACAGCAAGGAAACAGGCTTGAGGCTAAAGAACGCAAAACCGCGCAGTTAGATGAAGATCCACCTGGACAGCGAGAGTCAAAACATATCAAAACTGAAAATGATAGCGATGATGATTGGGTTTGGGATTTTGACTCGGATAAGGTCATCAATGCCTACCAGATTTTAGTTAAAAAAACAAAGGTTCGGCGATATGTATTTCATAGTGAAGCTGAAAAATAAAGAAGAAAACTGAAAAAAGAAAAAATGTAAAAAACTAAAAAATACTAAAAAGAAAAAACACTCAAAGAGAAATTACAGACCGGGACACAAATGACGACCGGGACAGAGGGAATATAAATAACGACCGGGACACTCAAAGAGAAATTACAGACTGGGATACCGGGACACAAATGACGACCGGGACACAGGGAATATAAATGACGACCAGGACACAGGTATTTAAGAATATCGTTCAAAGACACATTTTTAATTGTAAGAAGACCGTTGAAAGAGAAATTTCTAATTGTAAAATGACTGAAGAACCTAAAATGGCAACGGTACCACCATCGAAGTAGATAACCAGTGGGTTGTTCCATATTCCCCATTAGTGCGAAACGTCAACCCCAAGTCAAATTCGTGCATTGTTTGGCATCATTTTAACAACTTGCTCTCCATCAGCTCCTACAGAGTTGTGGGAAAAATATAAGTCAAAAATGTCCGAAGATATACTCCATCGAAAACAGTTAGAGACGTCAGATATGACTTTTGATTTTACATCAGAAATTTATAACTACACTTTAGTTATTATAGAAGATTTGTGCGTACGTATGGCAAACAAACCTCTTCAGGATTTGGGAATGCCTTCACCTAACCGTATCGCTGCTGTTTCGACATGTATAGAATTGGATCGTGAAAAAAGTTACAGTACGAATGATCTATTGTCGTATGTACAAAATAACATTTCCAAGTTAACGTCGGAACAAAAAGACATTTATGATACGATAGACTCAATTTCAGGACGTATACAACTACCTGCTGATTTCTGTAATTTAGTGACGTCCAAAAATTAATTGATTGAAAAAGTATTTCCGAATATTCTAAAAAATTATAAAAATAATAAATGGCTAAGTGAAAGAGCGATTCTCGCACCCAAAAATATAGACGTCCACAAAATCAACAATATTGTTTTGACCAAGATTCGAGACCTGGCAGTCCTTTACAAGTCAGTCGACACAGTTTTGGAACCAAATGAAGCGGTTAATTATCCATCTGAATTTTTAAATTCCATAGATCTTTCAGGGTTTCCACCACACGTGCTACAACTAAAAATAGGCGTACCAATAATACTTTCAAGAAATATCAACCCACCAAAGCTTTGCAATGGCACTTGACTTGCCGTAAAAAAAAGAACAATGGAAAACCTAATAGAGGCCACAATCTTGACAGGGCCTTTTGAGGGTGAGGCTGTTCTTATTCCTCGCATTCCCATGATTCCAACGGATCTGCCTTTTCAATTTAAAAGATTGCAATTCCCAATTCAATTAGCATTTGCAATCACCATTAACAAAGCTCAAGGTCAATCATTAGAAAAATGTGGTATAGATCTTAATACTGATTGTTTTTCCCATGGACAATTGTGCGTTGCATGTTCGAGAGTCGGTAAACCTAACAATCTATTTATAAGCAGCGACAATTGGACAGCGAAAAATGTTGTATATTCGCAAGTTTTACGCAGTTAATTTGTATTGTATCTACCTATCTATCTATCTATATAAAAACGAGTTGTGTGTATGCATGTTTGTTTGTTTGTAAAAAGAGCGTTTGCATATGACGTCATTATTAGTACATACGGCTTTGTATATGCACAGACAATGGGAAAGCCAAGAATGTTGTATATTCGCAATTTTTACGTAGTTTAACTCCTGCAGACGAAATGAATGCTTGCCTGAAAAATTCTAATTTATGGGCACACGTAAAAATATAAAAATTAACTACAAATATGCGTGTCCGATTGCAAAACGATGACTCTGGTCAAACATTTTCAGATCAATTGCTGGCAATTGGAAACGGAAAGCTCCCAGTAGTGGGAAAGCCAAAAATGTTGTATATTCGCAATCTTTACGTAGTTTGAAACACATATATAAATCTATCTATATTCACAGGTGGGACACAGGGACACAACTACAATGGCGCGTAACTAATATGGTGCGTAACGACTTACGCGCGCGGGGGGGCTTGGGGGGGGGGGCGCGAAGCGCCCCACCAACTAGGTGTTGGGGTGGCGCGAACATGATAGAGTGAAAACGGGAAGAGAAAAAAGATTTGTATATTCCTTTCAACTATCTGAAATTATAATATCCATAAAGACGGCACAATATTCCCTTCTGACATTTTCAACAAATTCAGACACCTTTACAATTTCACCAGTATTGGAAAAAATGCTACTTATAGCAGTATTATAGCTTTATAGCAGTAATTTACTGCTATACAGGACTACGGAAAAAACACCACCACGATTCTATTATGCTACACATTTCCTAGACTAGAGAAAAGAACGACGGGTGCCATTCTCAACTTTGAGTACTTACAGAAAACTCAGATGGATTGGGCATCTCTTACAGATGCCATCGATTGCTCCTGTTCAAATTAATACATGCATTGACCATGCATTATATGGATATATGGTTTGTTGCATCCGAGGGGAAGATCTTTGATTAAGTAAAAGGACAGCGTAAAGAAGTTCCTAAAAATGGCGAACATTGCTGTTGACGAAGGCCTTCTCACAACATTAGATCATTAGATATTAAGATATATTGACTTTAACATTAGATATAATAAAAACGGGAAGAGAAAAAAGATTTGTATATTCCTTTCAACTCTCTGAAATTCTAACAAGACGGTACAATATTCCCTTTTAAAATTCTTAAAAAATTCAGAAACTTTTTAATTTAAACAATATTTGACAATTAATTTCAAACTAGACAGGACTAAGGAAAAAATACCCCCACAATTCTATTATGCTACACATTTCCTAGACTAGAGTGAAAAATTGTTTTTGAGCACTACATTCTATTGTCATTAATAAAATCCTCATCTCACAAGTAATTCAAAAAGCTGTTTTATTCATCAATACTTGACAAATATTTGAGTTAGTCTTGACTACGCTACAAAACAAACAAGTGCTTCCCCAGTATTTCCCCTAAGGGGCAAACCCTTTACACAGATTCTTTTGCAGAGCTCTTGTTGAATTTTAGAGACTTCATTTATCACCAACACTGTAAAACCAGCTTCAGCCACCAGACAAAGTGTTTGCTGTGGTGTCGGGAATTTTGTAGACCCTTGAAAAGATCAATTTCCCAAAATTTATGGAGAAAGTAACTTTGAGTTCCGGGGGAAATTGCAGCTAAAAATAGTCATATTTTTGGCATGTGTATGTGAAGAGATGAAGGATGGCCTAATTTTTGTGCTAAAAAACAAGAAGAACAGTTTTACTTATTCTTGTTTCTCGTAGCCTATGTATTTATTCGTCTATCCCCTTTGAAAGTGTCTACTTTTTTGCAAGGATTTTCTCCTATTGAGTTCCGCAGTTTTTCAGTTTGCATCGCTTTTTTTCAGATCATTTACAGATTTGATTTCAGCTAGACATAGCTACTTCAAATCAGTCAGATTTTTAAAATAGATTTTATGATTATTTCCTGTTTAGTCGAATAAGTATTTTAATGTGTTTAATTTCCCAATCTTGCTATAAGTATGTCAAACCAGACTCCTCTATACTATTGTTCTCTATCTATTTTATGCTTCTTCCTATTAAATTCTCTTTGTTGTTTTCCCCCTTCTTTTATGTCAGGTATCTGAATTGATGGAGTATGTTGTTCAACAGGCAGAATGTATTTTATTTGTATTTTCAGAATATATATAATTCGCCATTTAGAAATTCATTGTAGAAAGGGTATATAATCTTATGCATCGCATAGCCTTGTCTAAGCGAGTCAATGTGTTGTTCATTTTTTTCTTTTCTTCCAGATCAGTTCATACAGAAGGGTATCTTGTAGAAACTTTGGATGGGGTTCATTTGATTGGGAACTGAAAAGTCTTGTGTATTTTGCAGAGTAGAAAGTGGTGATAGGGCAACCAGGACTCTCACGTGCTATCTTAGCTACCTCCCCTCCCCCCCTAAGAAATCAGTTGAGTGTTTGAAACAAGTTTTTTCAAAATAGACGAAGAATCTAATCACTATATTTTCGGGGATGATATGACCCCCAAAAACGCAGCTTAAGGGTTGTAAGCTGTGTAATTAGCGCATTGTTCAAATACAGAATTTATTATTTGATTAATTTTCAAAGACTTTTTCAATACAATACATTTTTCAACGGAAAGAAAAGTGCTACATCAGGCCAAAGTTGAGACAAATGAATTCAAATAATTTTTGAACAGGAAAACCACCAAAAATCAACATCAGGCAGCGCAATAGCTCTGCCTAAGTAAAGAGTGATGACGGCACTATGTATTGTTTCTTTTTTCTGACCATGGCACTTCGTATAAAAGGAGTTGTCATGCAAACTCTGAAGGGACTCATTCTATTGAAAAATTCAAAGTCCTTGTGTCTTTGGAAGATTCGAAAGTGATAGGAGGACAATCAGCCCCACCCTGCCCTCCTTTTCACACCCATCATGTCCCCTAAAACTCCATTCCAAATTTTGAGATAACCATCTTGTTCAGCATACTTGAAAGGTTCAGTGAATATGTCTTTATGATTGACAACCTCTCCCCCCATTGACCTCAGGGCAAGGGCTACAAGTTATACCAGTTGTTCATTATTAACATGTAAGATTTTCATTGATGAGGTAAAGGTAAAAGGAAGGGATACGGCATCTGAATTTACAGTCCATACAGGTGGTGCTGATCTCTGTTTCTTGGCCCTTCAGCTAGGAAGTGCAATTGGGGGATGGGGACCAACCATCCTGTGCTTTCATAGACCCTTCCTGTTTACCTTCCCCAGATTTCTCCTGGTACTCATTTACAGCTGGGTCGACTCTGGCTGAGCTTACAGAGCCATGCCTCTTACTCCCGTCCCAAACCAAATAATTAAGTACACTAGGATTCGAACCCTTGTCCTCTTGGACAAAGGATCATAAATCCAGCGTACCAATCCCCTCGGTTAGGACGGCCTTCATAGAAGAAGTGGTCATATAGAGTTCATTTGACTGGAAATCAGAAGTTATAGGGTCGTTTTAAGGGTTGAAAGTGACTTGGGGACAACTGCCCCCTCTCCCTGAAAAGTCCTTTCCCCCCAAATATATCTGATAGAAATTTGGTGGTGACCGTTCTGGTTAAGATATTTCAAAAACCATATAACAAGACCTTCGAGGTTTAAACAACCCCCAGAGCCTGGAGGAAAGGGTTGTAAGTCATTTCCTTGGGGCTTGTAAAGTTATATGGAATGGGTGGTCGAAGAAACTTTAGAGGGGGCTTATTTAATTAGAAACTGGAAGTTCTAGTCCTCTGTTAAGAGTAAAAAATAATGAAGAACAACTGCTTCCCCCCCCCCGCCCACGCCCTCTTTTTTTCAAACGTATCTGATGGAAATTCTGTGGTAGCCACTTTGTTCAAAATAGTCCAAAGACCATATAGCTATGCCTCCAAGATTGACATGACCCCTCAGAACCCTTGGGTAAGCCTCGCAAGTTATGCCGTGGGAGGCATAAAAGGCTTCTGTGGAATGGGTCGTCATATGAACTGCAAATGGGGCTCATTTTTTGAAAATTGGAAGCTTCAGTGCTCTTGTTAAGAGTTAAGAGTGACAGGAGAGCAACAGGCCATCTACCCCCTCTCTTACACCAATCATTAACCAAAACAAACATCCAATAAAAATTTTGAGACATCTGTTTTACTCAGCATTGTTGAAAAGATAAGTATTTATGCCTTTAACGATAAAATATATAAAATATAAGGGCCCCCATAGCCCTTAGGGCAAGGGCAATAAGTTAGGCAATGCTTCCATTTGCTACATATAGTAGGCCAACATGCTATTGAGAGATTTATGCATGCTTGAAATTTACTTTCCACAAAGACATAGGGCATTCAGATGAGCCTTTCAGAAAATGTTGAGGGGAATGTTGAATAAAGTCAAAATAATTACGAGTTGATCGTTTCTCAAAAGGGCGTGATTCAAGAATTGTTGAGCATATTAATTAACTTTCAGGAAATGATAAGGGAGATGTTCAATTGACCAAAAAAGGAATATTTGGACAGTACTACTTCTACTACTACTACAACTATCACAGCTACTACTACCACCACTACTACTATTACTGCTGCTACTGCTACTACTGTTACTAATACTACTGGCTCTGAAACCACTGCTTCCGCAGAGTGTATTACCAAGACTAAGGATATTAAAATGAAACTCTGGGAAAACGTTGATCGGAAAGTTGAGTTAAATCAAAACGTACTCTTTATACACAGATTGCTCATACATGCCTTTCATAAGTATGGTTGGAGCAGCTTACCATAACGAGATTGAACTTCTAGGTCATAACGTGTGGGATGTCCAACTGACAAAGAGGCAAAATACACCTGCTACTACTGCTGTTAATACTTGTGCAACTATTGCTGCTACCCTGGCACGTACGCAGGGGGGGGGCCTTTGGGCCCGTCCCCCTGAAATTTTGTGAAATGCTTCATTTCCCCTTGTTTTCTTTGGATTTTTGGCAATAGTAGGACATTTATTAAGAATCTAGATACATGTGTGAAGCCTTTTTTGGGGGATTTTACAACATGCAATTATCCGGTCAAGTCACTGCCCAATTATTAACCCATTTTCTGTCTAACTTTTACCCTATTTGAAGTAATTAGCAATTGTACTGTTATTTTTTTGTAAAGAAAGTTTGCTTTCCACAGCAAAATAGAATTATCCTTGATATTAGGGTGTTTATCCCCCCTTTTTAGGATAAAGTACAGCTTTTAATGGATCAATTATAGAAACTATCATTTCATTAAAATCTACGGTTTTGCAATAAAAGAACTACCCCCCACAGCACCCATATTGCACTGTTAACACTAAAATTTCCCTTTCAGTGGGATATAATAGATTTATCACTGGTTCTAAATCGCTATGAACATAACCTGAGCCTAAAACGTATTTTGAGGCTTCAGTCTTCTTCCCCCCCCCCATCCGCTACAATAATACAGATTAAAGTTAATCTGTATTTTCCGATATACGTGCTTTTCGCATTACTAAATAAAAAAAAGTGCTACTTTATATCTGCTGTTTCGAGGTTTTGAGGCCCCCCGAAAATAATTCCTGCGTACGGGCCTGTTGCTACCATTACTAATACAATACTATTACTTCCATTGCTGATCTGATACTGTTAAGGCTATTACTAGGAAGGTGTAAAGCTGACCGAATATTGAGGGGAATTTTAACTAAATAAATTTACAATTTTTGAATGCAGATTTTCAAAATGCGCGTCTCAAGAAGGATTTGGGTATTAAATAGGAGCTTTCAGTAAATGCTTAAAGGGAGAGATTTATTGACCAAAAGATAATATGTGCATGCTACTAATAACATTACTACCACTATTGCTTTTACAGCTACTACTACTACTACTGCTACTGCTACTGATGCTAAACTACTCTAACTAATGCTTCAGTTGCTAAGACTAAGTGTATTAAGATGAAAGGGCCGTCAAAATTGAGTCAAAAGGGCATATCTGCCATATTTTTGGAACGGTTTACTGTATCAAGGTAAAACTCCAGAGTGTCAATATGGGGACATTCAACTGACCAAAAGGTAGTTGGACTAACTACTGTTATTAAACTGCTGCGTTTCCTGTTTCTGCTACTACTAATGCAACACTACTGCGACTATACTTCTCCTACTACCACTGCTAATACTATGACACTAGTACTATTAAGGCTAAGTCTATGAAGGGGAAAATTTCAGAAAATATCGAGGAGAAATTCAAACTAAGTCAAAAGACACTTTGTGCAAATTATCAGAAGAGCCTTCAAGAATAAATTTGGGGTTTAAGTTGGAACTTTAAGACACTATTATCCTTAGAGGAGAAGATCATAGATCAAAAGACAATATGTGCACGTTAATGCTAATGCTACTACCGCTGCTACATTTAGTACTACTTCGTCTACTACTACTGCTGCTACTACTACCTCTTCAACTACTACTTCTATTGCAGCTACTAATGAGGATAAGAGAAATTATGATCAAAATTTCAAAAATTATATGAATAAGTAGATTATCAAAAGAATATACCAACAATTTCAGCAACGGTAATTTCAGCAACCAGAATTAGCAACGGTAATTGTGTTATGTTCAAACTCCCAAGATTTGATGAGAGGAATGTTCAATGGACCAAAACGCAATATCTTAATACTACTGCTGCTACTGGTACTAAAACTAAAACTATTAAAACTATTGCTAGTACTACTACTACTACTATTGTGACTGCTACTGCAACTATGCCAAACGATTATGAAGTTGAAATTGTTAGAAAAATTTTGAGGTGAAAGGGTGAACAGAATCAAAACATACTCTATTTATGCAGCTTGTCAAAAGGGCATACCAGCAATATCTCAGGAACAGTTTTGTGTGTAAATTTGAAACTGACAGGTCTTTTTGTGGGGGATACTGAAGTATCTAAAACCCAATATTTGTGTTTTATTCCAACTGCTTCCTTTCATACTACTGCTGCTTACTACTGATACTATTGATATTTCTTCTACCATTGTTACAGCTACAAACCTAAGACTATTGTAACTAATTCTACTGCTAGTACTACAACTGCTAGTACTGTTACTCCTGGTACTAGTAATTCTGCTACTAAATCTATGGGTATTAAGGGGAAAAATTGGGAAATTTTAAACTATTTTGAACTAAATCGAAACGCACTATGCCAACACAGGTTGTTTAGCGGATGTATCAGTAATGCTTCAGGAATGGTTGATGTAATACACAAATGAACATTGGTGGGATTGAAAACCCCTCAAGCCTTCCTAAAACCTGAACATTATTCGCACTTAACTGAAAACAAACATAAAGAAGTGTTTTCACTTTTTTGACTTAAATAAACAAAACTTTATTGAGAGTATAAGGAGTAATATATCTGTATTTGTACATTAAGCTGACAATCCTCGCTTATTTTTTTTTTTTCAGTAAAGTGTTGGAATGTAACAGTTACGCCCTTATAACAGCCTAAATTCACATTATGTTTTTTCACTTGGTCGTAAATTCTCATCAACATTCCATGAAAGATTCACTGTAAAACCCTTAGCTTCAGCATTACAACTAGTAGTAATCTTAGCAGTAGAAGTTTAGCAGTAGAAGTTAGAGTTTTAGTAGTATAAATAGTAGTAGCACCAGTTTTTTTTATTTAGTATGCACATAGTGACTTTAGGTTAGTCCAACATTCCGCTAAACAAGCCATGAAAGTTTCAACTTAATACCCTAGACAATCCCTTGGGTATTGCTGACACACTCTTTTGAAAAGTTGAATACACAGAGTGTGTTTTGATTAAGTTCAACCTTCCTCTAAACATTACTTGAAAGTTTCATCTTCATTCTCTTAGCCTTAGTACCAGTAGTCATTGTTAGCAGTAGGCATAGATTGTTTTTTAATTAGTTCAATATCCCTCATAGTTCAGAACGCCTCAAAGTTTTAACTTATTATTCTAAGCTATTGCTGAGAAATTGTTTTCTTCTTTCTTGAGAAATGATACTTCTTTCTTGCAACCTGAATGCACATTGTGTGTTCTAATTTAGTTCAATACCTCCTTATATAATCCATGAAAATTTCACCCTAATACCACTAGCCTCAGTAAAATTAGATGTCGTAGCTGTAATGATAGCAATAATAACAGTAGTAGTAGCATAAGTAGTTTTAAACGTATAGCACTTAATTGTTTATTTCACTATTCCCTTAAAACCCACTTAAAGTTTCAACTTGACACCCTGAACAGTTCTAGGGATACTGGCTACTTTTGATAACTTTCATGCACATAGTATGCTTTGATTTTATTCTAAGTCCTCTTAACATTTCCAGATATTTAAACCTGAACGCCCTTAAAAACACTATTAAATAGAAGTGGCAATAGTATTAGTAATAGAAGAAATACCTGCAGTAGATACAAATATTGCCTTTCAGTTATGTCAACATCCCCTACATCAAGCCTAATAAGTTTTAATTTCATGCTCTGAGCCGTTCGTAAGATATTGCTGATATATCTATTTGACAACCTGCATGAAAAGAACTTGTTTTGATTTAGTTCAACTTCCCCTTCAATAGTCTCTGAAATTTTCTTCATACCTTTTATCTATAGTGGTTGTAGTACCCTAGTAGTGTTAATGGAATGCAAATGTTACTATTTGGTCATTTCAGCGTCCCTCTCGTAATACTCTGCAAGACTCAATTTAATGCTCAAAAATTTCCCTAAGAAACCATTGATAGGCCCTTCAGACAGCCTTAGTCGCACATAGTGTGATTATTATAGTTTTACTTCCTCCTCATCACTTTCTCATTTTCTTTACCTTAATACCCTTTCTGTTGACAGTAGTCAAAATGGAAGTAACAGTTTTAGCTCTAGCGGTAGTAATGGTAGTAGTACTAGTGTGCATATTTTAAATTTTCATCGAGTGATTATCTCCCTCATCAATCCTTGAAAGTTCCAATTTAACACCCTTAGCCTTCTATGAGATACAAACTTTTGACAACCTGCATGCTCAGATTATGTTTTGATTTAATTTACCTTTCGGAAAAACTTTCTTTTTTAAAAATGAACACAAAGTTGATACTTTTATAAAAGATGGATTCTGCCCACAAATAGTAGATAAATGATGCATTTTTACCATAAATCGTCAGGTAAAGTAGAAATATTTTTTGTAATGTATATTAGGTGACCATAGAAAGATTGAAAATAATCTTAGACAAAAGCTATTGATTTTTGAAGAGTATATTAATTATTATAAAGTTTTTGAATTGTAAGAATATATGGAAGTTTCAGGAGCAAGTTTGCAAGGTTTTTTTTTTTTTTAAATTGCAAAAACCGTGAAGTAATAATTTTTTCTTTCATCTTTCAATTTTTCTCTTTACTTTCATCTAGAAATTCGTAAATATGAAGTCGATACTCGATGTAAATGATGACCTCTGCCCACAAAAAGTATATGGGTTGAGGTAGCTTGAAACAAAATTCTTTCTCATTTTTAAATTCTAGTGTCTTTGACCCAGGTATTTTTATATATTTCAGGTGGCTATACCTGGAACCATTGTATGGCAATGGAGCCTTAGCCCACGATTATGGTCGCTTTAGAAAAATTGATCATGATTTTCGGCATATGATGAGTGAAATAGCTCGTGATTTAAAGGTAGCATCTTTACTAAAACTATCAGGACTACAAGGAACGCTTACTAACGTCGTGGAACAGATAAATAAATGCATGAGAAGTCTCAAGGATTTTCTAGAGGTGATTTTCGACCTTATTCTATTTTATTTTATTTTTTATAAACAGTTTATTGTTAATATTCTGTTCTCTTTGCTTTTGTGGTGCTTAAAAAAACCTATCTATATAAAAATAAGTTGTTTGTTTGTGTGTTTGTGTGTCGACTGATGTCATGTTTGTCGACTGACGTCATTATAAGGATTGAGCTGTATGTCGTCATGATGTTGTTTGTCGACTGACGTCATGTTTGTCGACTGACGATATTACAGACCGGGACACCACGACACTAATTACGATCGGGACACAGGGAATAAAAATGACGACCGGGACACTCAAAGAGAAATTACAGACCGGAACAAAAATGACGACCGGGAAACCGGGACACAGGGAATATAGATGACGACCGGGACACTCAAAGAGAAATTACAGACGGGGACACCGGGACACAAATGAAGACCGGGACACAGGGAATATAAATGACGACCGGGACAAAGGGACACAACTACAACGGGGACGCCGGGGGGCACAGGGGGATATATAAATGACGACGGGGACACAGGGAATGTTCGATTAGTAATTACCATCAACAAAGCTCAAGGGCAATCATTAGAATAATGAGGTATAGATCTGAATGCGGATTGTTTTTCCCATGGACAATTATATATTGCATGTTCAAGAGTCGGTAAACCTGACAATCTATTTATATGCACAGACAATGGGACAGCGAAGAATGTTGTATATTCGCAAGCTTTACATAGTTAAAAACATTTATATATATTTCTATCTATATTCACAGGTGGGACACAGGGAAAAAACTACAATGGCGCGTAACCAATATGGTGCGTAACGACTTACGCGCGGGGGGGGGGGCTTGGGGTGGTGCCGAGTGCCACCCCAACAGCTAGTAGCGAATAAAATTCAGTGTTGAAAATAGATAAAAAGAAAGAACAGGCATTAAGCTATTAATAAAGATCTATAATCTAGATATATTTGAAATGAACTCAAAATACGAAATGAAAATTCAAAAATATAAAGAAAGCTGCATTTTGTGAAGAAAAAATGCATTAGAAAAAGAGAAAAAAAAGACAAACAAAACTGGATTTTTTTTGTTTCATTCATATTTAAAGAGTAAGGGATTCGGTTCCAAAACAGTATAGGTGAATTAATTTAGACACCGGCATTGACTGAAAGACAGAAAAAGATTCTACTTAAAGTCACTTTGACAAAAGAAGACCCTTGTATTTTTTGTCTTTTTTACAGAATAAAAAGTTTTAAAATGATTGAAAGATCATAAGCATCCCTCACAATAACATTGTATGTGTACTTTTGTTTCTTACTGATTTTTAATAATAGACTAAATGAACTTTCATACAGTTCGTGGTAACGAACTGTAGTAAGGAGCGACCCGGCTCAATAGTAACCAAAACTCTAAAAAATTGAATTTTGATATCAATAGCTACATCAAAAGAATCGCATTTTAATGCTGATTTTAAATTTATAAGTTTCATCAAGTTTAGTCTTACCCACCAAAGTTAAGAGCCTGAGAAAATTTGCCTTATTTAAGAAAATAGGGGGAAACACCCCCTAAAAGTCTTAGAATCCTAACGAAAATCACCCCATCAGATTCAGCGTATCAGAGAACCCTACTATAGAAGTTTCAAGCTCCTATCTACAAAAATGTGGAATTTTGTATTTTTTGCCAGAAGACAAATCACGGGTGCGTGTTTATTTGTTTGTTTTTTTTTCTTTTCTTTTCCCCAGGGGTAATCGTATCGACCAAGTGGTCCTAGATTGTCGCAAGAGGGCTCATTCTAACGGAAAAGTTCGAGTGCCCTTTTTAAGTGATCAAAAAAATTGGAGGGCATCTAGGCCCCCTCCCACGCTTATTTTTTCCCAAAGTCAACGGATCAAAATTTTGAGATAGCCATTTTGTTCAAAATAGACGAAAACCATAATAATTATGTATTTGGGGATGATTTACTCCCCCACAATCCCTGGAGGAGGGGCTGCAAGTTACAAACTTTGACCAGTGTTTACATATAGTAACGGTTATTGGGAAGTGTACAGACGTTTTCAGGGGGATTTTATTTTGTTTGGGGGGTGGGTTTGAGGGGAGGGGGCTATGTTGGAGGATCTTTCCTTGGAGGAATATGTCATGGGGGAAGAAAAATTCAAGGGAAAGGGTGCATGATTTTCTAGCATTACTATAAGAAAACAATGAAAAATAAACATGAAAACGTTTTTTCAAATAAAAGGAAGGAGTAGCATTGAAACTTAAAACGAACAGAGATTATTACGCATATGAGGGGTTCTAAAAATACTTTAGCATAAAGAGCGAGGTATTTAGGAGGAGATAAATACCTCGCTCTTTATGCTAAAGTATGTTTAGTAATTTCAACTATTTATTCTACGGCCTTTCTGATTCAGGGGTCATTCTTAAAGAATTGGGACAAAACTTAAGATTAAGTCTAAAGAGCGAGGTATTAACGAGGATACAAACCCCTTGTAAACATGATAAAAATATAAGATTAGGAAAGTTTGTTACGTAAGTTGCTAATTTATATGTTACGTATATTTTTTACTAATAAAAACGTTCGTTAAAAATTAAAAGTTCTAGTTGCCTTTTTAAGCAACCGAAAAATTGGTGAGCAACCAGGTGTCCTTCTCCACCCCTTATTTCTCAAAACCGTCTGATCAAAACTAAGAGAAAGCCATTTAGCCAAAAAAAGAATTAATATACAAATTTCATTTTAATAATTTATGTGCGGAGAGCCAAAACCAAACATGCATTAATTCAAAAACGTTAAGAAATTAAATAAAAAAAAATTAATTTTTTTAGCTGAAAGTAAGGAGCGACATTAAAACTTAAACGAACAGAAATTAATCCGTATATAAAATGGGTTGTCCCCTTCGCAATCCCTCGCTCTTTACGCTAAAGTTTGACTCTTTGCCACAATTCTACTTTTTAAAACAATTAAAAGCTTTAGCGTAAAGAGCGAGGGATTGCGGAGGGGACAACCCATTTTATATACGGAGTAATTTCTGTTCGTTTTAAGTTTTAATGTCGCTCCTTACTTTCAGCTAAAAAATTTTTTTTTTTTTTATTTAATAATAGTAAAATTGATAACAGCAGTCGGGAACCTACGATCATGATTCGCACGCAGTTTCTTCGTAGTCGAAGTACGTCTCATGAGAAATTTGTTATCATCCGCATTAAGCGTGTTCCAGAATCAAAATAATCTACAAAAAAGAACAATCAAGTTAAAACATTTCTTCGCAAAGCCACAAACTTGAATAATAGGCTCTAAAAAGAAAACGTAATAAAACATAATTGGCGGTAAAAAAACGTAAAGAATGCAGCATTAGACTTTACAGTCCCTACCGGCGGTGCTGATCTCCGGTTCTTGGTCCTTCAGCCAGGAAGTGCAATGGGGTGTTGGGAGCCAGCCATCCTGTGCTTTCGCACACCCTTCCTGTTTACCTTCCCCAGATTTATCCAGGCACCCATTTAGAGCTGGGTCGACTCTGGCTAACCTTACTAAGTCACGCTACTGACCCCCGTCCCAAATTAAACAATCGGGTACACTGGGATCTAACCATCGCCCTCTCAGATGGCGGTACTCCATAAAAATTTCAATATATGTTTTAAGCTCAACGTATTTTTAATTTTTGTTTTTAGTTTTTTTCCAAGGAATTAAGACTACGATAAATGATCACTACCTTGCTTTACTCTTGCATACATTACATCCTATGAATTATCGAAATATATACGATTGAATTTTTACAATAGAGCAGCAATACTGACAACAGAGTAGCAACATTGCTCCTCGACCGTTGCACCCATCCAACTTATTTTTAGGTTTTCAAACTACTTGTGAGAAAATTTGTGAGACTTGTGAGAATTTTTACAATAGAGCAGCAATACTGACAACAGAGTAGCAACATTGCTCCTTGACAGTTGCACCCATCCAACTTATTTTTAGATTTTCAAACTACTTGTGAGAAAATTTGTGAGACTTATGAGAATTTTTACAATAGAGCAGCAATACTGACAACAGAGTAGCAACATTGCTCCTCGACTGTTGCACCCATCCAACTTATTTTTAGGTTTTCAAACTACTTGTGAGAAAATTTGTGAGACTTGTGAGAATTTTTACAATAGAGCAGCAATACTGACAACAGAGTAGCAACATTGCTCCTCGACCGTTGCACCCATCCAACTTATTTTTAGGTTTTCAAACTACTTGTGAGAAAATCTATACTTGGCAAAACAGAAAACACAGTTTTAGGAAGAAATTGAAGCTTATAAAGTGAATTTGAACTGTAAGGACTAGTAGTATTACGTGTGCAGCAAGATATTTTACCTGGAATTAATCAAATGCTGTGTATTGTTAACTGTCTGGTATTAAGTTGAAAGTACGAGTTATATTGGTTAACAGTTGGAGGTTTGTAAGATATTTTCTTAGAGGTTTGTATGATTGTAAGATATTTAACGCAGAATTAAAGATCTTCAAGTATTTTCTGTCACTGAACCAAACATATTACAAACTGTGAACAGAGATGTAAGGTCAAAATATTTCATCGATAAATAAGCTAACATCGAGCATAAAGTAATAAAACTTTTAGTAAGAAATGGTTACGAAGTGAATCCTTTCCTAAATTTTTACAGGTTTAGCTGAATTAAGAATCGTTGTGTGGTTCAATCTGCTATCAAAGGTCCAAAATCCCTAAAGATCCATTATCAAACAGTTCGTGTTGACGAACTGTAGCAAGGAGCAACCCGGCTCAATGGTAACTGAAACTAAAAAAAAACGGAATTTTGATACCAATAGTTATATCAAAAGAATTGCATTTTAATTCTGATTTTAAATATATAAGTTTCATCAAGTTTAGTCTTACCCAACAAAATTTACGAGCTTGAGAAAATTTGCCTTATTTTAGAAAATAGGGGAAAACACCCACTAAAAGTAATACAATCTTATTATTTTACTTTTATATTGTTTTAAGTTTTTTACTGTTTAAAAAAGTAGCGTTAATAGAAAGAGTCAAACTTTAGCGTAAAGAGCGGGACGTTGAGGAGGAAAACCGTCTATCATATAAGGAGTAATTTCTGTTCGTTTTTAATTTTAATGTCACTCCTTACTTTCGGACAAAAAACTTTTTTTTATTTAATAACATTAAAGATTAATAAGCTGCCCCTCATTCGGGCTGTTGGCCATATCTCTAATGCTTATTCCGTTGAACAATATCATGAAGTTCAAGAGAGGCCTGTCTCCTTGGAGGGAGGAGTGATTTTGTTTACTTTAAAGTATCTTCTCGGATCCTATTTAAGCTAAACAGCTTTTCGGTGCACTAAAATAGTGCACTAACTGCGATTTTATTGATTAATTTGGACCGTTTACATATACATTGCATATTTTATTTTGTTTTTTTAGTTAATTATTTTTTTTTTAATTCGCAAAAAATATAAATGTATCGGTGAATCATAGCTGTCCAATTAAATAACATTTAAACCCTCAATTTAATATCTCTTTAGAATAATTGCTGATTTCAAAGACCAAATCGAAACTGTATATTACAGGATTGACACTGACAACCAAATACTATCCATCGTATTATCTATGAAAATCAAATGTTTCTATTCATTTGTCAATTAATATGGCTTTTGATTTAAGTAGGGTCAGTAATCGTTTCATAGGCAGTACTATCTTAAAGATTTAATTAACATCGCTTTAACCAAGCTATCACAAATCATACTTTTCTCCAAATGTGGTCATTTCTGTCAACTTATTACAACTGTCGGCAGAAAATTCTGTGAAATTTGATCTTGTTGTTTTTACCAGTGCTGCCACAAAATCAATTTTAACTGTTTAATGAAGCTGTCACACTTATTTCTGAAAAGCTATTACATCCAAAACATAATCATTTACCCTATTTTAGTAATTTTCTGTTCCAGGCAAAACGAACTGAATACCCCAAGTTCTTTTTTCTTGGTGATGATGACCTTCTCGAAATTATTGGGCAGGCAAATAATCCCTTGGCTATCCAGCATCATATGCACAAGCTTTTTAGTGGAGTTAGCCAGCTAATTCTGAAAGATAATCAAGTGGTTGGTCTGATTTCAAGCGAAGGAGAAACTGTTACGCTATCAGAACCAGTTCAAATCACCCCCCAAGCAGAGGTAAGATCTTTAAAGTAATATAATACCATTTTATCACCGGGGAATAGAAGGTTTAACGTAAAAACCTCCTAACTCAAATATTTTTTATTAATTATAATGGCTTAAAACTTTCCACAAAAAGCCAATAAAAGTTTCCGTTCATATTACTGGCTTAAATCAGTGTCATATCTAATCATTGCGCTATTTCATTCACGCTGGCTTTAGCTGATCCCTAGTAAGAAAATAAAAAGACATTGCTAGAACTATACCTTCATAATAGCAGTATCCAAAAAATTATGGGAATTTCGCTTGATGTCACGACGTCATATAGATACCAAAAAAGTCATTTTTCGTGTTGTTCAAGCCAACAGACTGAAAGTTTCTTGAACAGGGTATTGACCATGGTGTTTCCAATTGTGTACTTTTTATTTCGACCCAATACAAATTTCTCAAAGATTTTTGGCTATTTTTCAAAATTCGTTTTATTTTTTATTTTTAAAAACTCTATTTTACTGTTGAGACAAATTTAGATAATGGTTAGCATTCCTGAATCAGTCAGAAATGGTAGGCTTTTTTTTTACTTTCCATTTTTCAACGTTTTTTTTAGTTCTAGTTTCTTTGAGCCGCAGTTCGTTCCTTACTGCGAAGTAGCTACCGCTGCCACCATGATGATACGTATTAAATACCAAAAAAGTAGTTTTTTCGGAAAAGTCATATCTTACTCTAGCCCAGTCCCTTTTGGTCTCCTAAAAAGGGGACTAGAAGTTTAATTTCTGCTTGAATGAACCCTCTCCCAATCTTTTAGGACAATGGATTGAATACGATTCCCTAAAAAAAAGCAGACATCCCTCATCTTTGTACTGGGTATGCGGAATTCCACATTTTGTACATACGAGCTTCGAACTTCTAGATTAATGCTCTTCTAATATAATGTCTTTAATGATGGGATTTTCTTGAGATCATACCATTTTTGGGGGAGGCTAATCCCCTTTTTCGAAAATCAGACAAGTTTCGTTTTACTTGTAGCTTTTGATGGGTAGAATTAAAGTTAAGGAATTAGATATCTATATATATATATATATATATATATATATATATATATATATATATATATATATATATATATATATATATATATATATATATATATATATATCTATATATATATATATATATATAAAAATAAGTTGTCTGTCTGTGTGTCTGTCTGTCAGGTGACGTCATGTTTCTGTGTCGACTGACGTCATGAAGTTAGTTGTCGTCATTTTTGCTATGACGGTGACGTCATTAAAGATATTTAAGACATATATGTTCACGTAGAAATCTATTAATGTTTAAGTTTAAAATGACTGATGAACTTACAATGGCAAAAGCCGATGAAGATGCTCAAAGAGTCTATGCCAAAAAACTTGCTGCTGATAGAGAAAGTCAGAAAAGAAAGCGTGCCGAGGAATCAAAAGAACAGCAAGGAAACAGGCTTGAGGCTGATAGAGAAAGAAAGAACAGAAAGCGTGTCGAGGAATCAAAAGAACAGCAAGGAAACAGGCTTGAGGCTGATAGAGAAAGAAAGAACAGAAAGCGTGCCGAGGAACTACCAGAGCAACGCGAAAGCAGACTTGCTGCTAAAAGAGAAAGTGAAAAAAGAAGGCGTGCCGAGGAATCACAAGAACAGCAAGAAATCAGGCTTGCTGCTGATAGAGAAAGTAAGAAAAGAAAGCGTGCCGAGGAATCACAAGAACAGCAAGAAATCAGGCTTGCTGCTGATAGAGAAAGTAAGAAAAGAAAGCGTGCCGAGGAATCAGAGCAACCTGAAAGTTATCGCCTGGCATTCAGGTACAGCCCAGTCGATGATTATAGCTTGAGTAGATGTGTTCAAATCGGGACAATGTCTAAAATTTGTCCCTATTGCAAGGCCTTGAAATTCAATGGTGAAACAATGGGAATGTGTTGCGCCTCAGGAAAAGTTAAACTTCCTCTATTAGCTGCACCACCAGAGCCATTGAAGACTTTCCTTACTGAAACTACGTCAGAATCTAAGCGTTTTTTGTCACAAATCAGAAAATACAACTCATGTTTTCAATTGACGTCGTTTGGAGCCCAAATTGAAAATCCAGATCTATTTATGTCTACTTTCAAAGTAAAAGGGTACCCGGTCCGACATCCTTTGAGTATTTGAGAACTGTAAACGGTACTATACATGACACTTACCGTAGTGCATGCCAAGCTCTGAATTTATTGGAGAATGACCAACACTGGGATAACTACATCAATGACGCGTGCGAAACGTCAACCCCAAGTCAAATTCGTGCATTGTTTGGCATCATTTTAACAACTTGCTCTCCATCAGCTCCTACAGAGTTATGGGAAAAAAAAAGTCAAAAATGTCCGAAGATATACTCCATCGAAAACAGTTAGAGACGTCAGATATGACTTTTGATTTTACATCAGAAATTTATAACTACACTTTAGTTATTATAGAAGATTTGTGCGTACGTATGGCAAACAAACCTCTTCAGGATTTGGGAATGCCTTCACCTAACCGTATTGCTGCTGTTTCGACATGTGTAGAATTGGATCGTGAACAAAGTTACAGTACGAGTGATCTATTGTCGTATGTACAAAATAACATTTCCAAGTTAACGTCGGAACAAAAAGACATTTATGATACGATAATGCATTGTGTCGATAACAACGTTGGAGAAATTTTCTTTTTGGATGCGCCAGGAGGTACTGGTAAAACGTTTGTGATAAAACTGATTCTGGCATCAATTCGATCAAAAAATGATATAGCGTTGGCAATTGCGTCGTCCGGAATAGCCGCAACATTGCTGCCTGGTGGAAGAACTGCTCATTCCGCTTTGAAATTGCCTCTGAATTTGCATTCTACAGAAACTCTCACGTGCAATATTTCCAAATCATCTGGGATGGGTAAAGTATTGCAGCAATGCAAACTTATTATTTGGGATGAGTGCACAATGGCACACAAAAAATCGCTCGAGGCTCTTGATCAATGCTTGAAAGATTTGAGAGGGAAGTCGAAACCCTTTGGCAGCACATTAATATTGCTTGTGGGAGATTTCAGGCAAACATTACCTATAATACCTAGATCAACTCCTGCAGACGAAATGAATGCTTGCCTGAAAAAATTCTAATTTATGGGCACACGTAAAAATATTAAAATTAACTACAAATATGCGTGTCCTATTGCAAAACGATGACTCTGGTCAAACATTTTCAGATCAATTGCTGGCAATTGGAAACGGAAAGTTCCCAGTAGACTCAATTTCAGGACGTATACAACTACCTGCTGAATTCTGTAATTTAGTGACGTCCAAAAATAAATTGATTGAAAAAGTGTTTCCGAATATTCTAAAAAATTATAAAAATAATAAATGGCTAAGTGAAAGAGCGATTCTCGCACCCAAAAATATAGACGTCCACGAAATCAACAATATTGTTTTGACCAAGATTCGAGACCAGGCAGTCCTTTACAAGTCAGTCGACACAGTTTTGGAACCAAATGAAGCGGTTAATTATCCATCTGAATTTTTAAATTCCATTGATCTTTCAGGGTTTCCACCACACGTGCTACAACTAAAAATAGGCATACCAATAATACTTTTAAGAAATATCAACCCACCAAAGCTTTGCAATGGCACGCGACTTGCCGTAAAAAAAAACAATGGAAAACCTAATAGAGGCCACAAGCTTGACAGGGCCTTTTGAGGGTGAGGCTGTTCTTATTCCTCGCATTCCCATGATTCCAACGGATCTGCCTTTTCAATTTAAAAGATTACAATTCCCAATTCGATTAGCATTTGCAATCACCATTAACAAAGCTCAAGGTCAATCATTAGAAAAATGTGGTAAAGATCTTAATACTGATTGTTTTTCCCATGGACAATTGTACGTTGCATGTTCGAGGGTCGGTAAACCTGACAATCTATTTATATGCAGCGACAATTGGACAGCGAAGAATGTTGTATATTCGCAAGTTTTACGCAGTTAATTTGTATTGTATCTATCTATCTATCTATCTATATAAAAACGAGTTGTGTGTATGCATGTTTGTTTGTTTGTAAAAAGAGCGTTTGCATATGACGTCATTATTAGTACATACGGCTTTGTATATGCACAGACAATGGGAAAGCCAAGAATGTTGTATATTCGCAATTTTTACGTAGTTTGAAACACATATATAAATTTATCTATAATCACAGGTGGGACACAGGGACACAACTACAATGGCGCGAAGCGCCCCACCAACTAGGTGTTGGGGTGGCGCGAAGCGCTACCCCAACAGCTAGTATATATATATATATATATATATATAAATATATATATATATATTGGAATTGGCATAAATAAAATCAGCATAAAAAAAGCCCACTCCTTCAATATAATACTTGCTATGAAAATTTTTTCTTTAAAATTTTGGTTACTATTGTCCCAACTCGCTCTTTACTTACAGTTTGGTACCATGAACTGTTGGATGGTTTAAAAAGGTGGGAAAATTTTTGTATGTACAAGTGGAGAACGAAGTGATTGAATTCTAAAAACCGGTACGGAAATAAAGCCAATTGGACTAATACAGACATTTTACTCAGGAAGTATTACTTTAATCTCTCAAAAGAGAGTGTCAAAACTTCATTCCTCTTCTTTTCATTTTCTACATTGCTCAGCAAAACCAACGCTGCAAAACTCTGGAAAAGCCCTACATCTAATGCTTGTTCTGCTGGAATGGTAAAATAAGCAAAGATTTTTTTACCTTCATGGGCAGGCTGTATATGCGATATTGTTTAGTCATCATTTGTTAGCAATTTTTCCTTACTCTTTTTCACTCTCTATCTTGTCAATAATTTTTTTTCTTTGCATTTGCATTTATTTCTTAATATTCCTTTATAATGTGTATTGAAATTTGATGTTTTTCATTTTCGTATTTATTGCCCCCCTCTGAAATTTCTACAACAATAATGTAATAGATTTCTTTAAAAAATCCAAAAAGAATTCAAATATAATGCCTAAAATTTACTTTTCTTATGTTTCCTTTCTCCGAGGAAAAAACAATAAAATCCTCTTCTTTACAGTCAATCGTTTGAGCACTTGTCCATAGAATGCAGCAAGGGGTCACGTGAAAGCAATTTACTGAATTTCTCATGAAAAAGATGGATTATTATCTCAGTTATTAAAGCTATAATTTTTTCACAAAGGGTGGATGCTTGAAGGAAATCTTCGAAAAAATATGTAAGTAGAGGGGAAATACCAGCTAACGAAATGTTGTCACATGTCAGAAGTTTCTCGCCTGTTTAGACACCTGTCTAAAAATTTGGAGTTAAATTCCATTTAAAACCAGTTCTAAATTTATGCATGCGTTATTTCGATACAAATAAATTTATTTATCTTCACACAAATTTATATGTACGTTTCAGTTTTATATAAATAAATAAAATAAATTTACAGTAATTCATCATTCTTTATGTATACTAAGTTTTGTATAATATTGTATACTTTATTTTTACATAATGAATTTAGAAGTCTATATTGTTCTAAATTTATTTGTACTTTATACTTTATTCAGACATTTTATTACTACTAGGATAGTAATAATAATAACTAGATCTACGTTGTATGGGCAAAGTGAGGGAGGTGTTACAGCAACATTTGTTCGGCTTAACCGAGTAAAGTGTTGCGAGAGCAACACTTTGGTTTTGTTTCCTCACTTCAATTAAGCACTGAAGTTGTAATCTATAAGGATCTTAAAATAAAATAGACCTACGTTGCCCGGGCAACATGAAGTGTTGCGGCAACCTTTGTCCGGCCTTGCCGACTAAAGTATTAGGAGAGCAACACTTTGGTTTTATTTCTTCGCTATCGATCAGTAATCACATGATCAAAGGCTACTCCTCAGCGTTGAAAAAAACAACAACAGAATAGTATCAAACAGTTCGTGGTAACGAACTGTAGTAAGGAGCGAAACCAAAAAATTTGAGGGCATCTAGGCCCCCTCCCACACTCATTTTTCCCAAAAGTCAACGGATCAAAATTCTGAGATAGCCATTTTGTTCAAGATAGTCGAAAACTATAATAACTATGTCTTTGGGGATGACTTACTTCCCCACAATCCCTGGGGGAGGGGCTGCAAGTTACAAACTTTGACCAGTATTTACATATAGTGATGGTTATTAGGAAGTGTACAGATGTTTTCAGGGGTATTTTATTTTGTTTGGGGGTGGGGCTGAGGGGAGGGGGCTATGATGGAGGATCTTTCCTTGGAGGAATCTGTCATGGGGGAAGAAAAATTCAAGGAAAAGGGAGCATGATTTTCTAGCATTACTATAAGAAAACAATGAAAAATAAACATGATAACTTTTTTCAAATGAAAAGAAGGAGTAGCATTGAAACTTAAAACGAACAGAGATCATTACGCATATGAGGGGTTCTAAAAATACTTTAGCATAAACAGCGAGGCATTTAGGAAGAGATAAATACCTCGCTCTTTATGCTAAAGTATTTTTAGTAATTTCAACTATTTATTCTAAGGCCTTTCTGATTCAGGGGTCATTCTTAAGGAATTGGGACAAAACTTAAGATTTAGTGTAAAGAGCGAGGTATTAACGAGGGTACAAACCCCCTCGTATACATAATAAAAATATAAGATTATGAAAGTTTGTTACGTAAGTTAAATCTTAAGTTACGTATATTTTTTACTAATAAAAACGTTCGTTAAAAATTAAAAGTTCTAGTTGCCTTTTTAAGTAACCGAAAAATTGGAGGGCAACTATGCCTCCTTCTCCACCCCTTATTTTTCAAAATCGTCTGATCAAAACTAAGAGAAAGCCATTTAGCCAAAAAGAAAAATTAATATACAAATTTCATTTTAATAATTTATGTGCGGAGAGCCAAAACCAAACATGCATTAATTCAAAAATGTTCAGAAATTAAATAAAAAAAACTAACTTTTTTAGCTGAAAGTAAGGAGCGACATTAAAACTTAAAACGAACAGAAATTACTCCGTCTATAAAATGGGTTGTCCCCTCCACAATCCCTCGCTCTTTACGCTAAAGCTTGACTCTTTGCCACAATTCTACTTTTTGAAACAATTAAAAACAAGTAAACACTTAATTCTGTCAGATTTAAAGAAATCGAATACAATATGAATCAATTTGCACAAATTTCTAACCCAAAGTGAACAGATTCTTACTTACAAGTCCCTCTATCAGATAGACATCAAGTTCACCGGAAACAAACAAACGGGTACACCAACTAGCAAAAGTTGCAAACCCCTCATCGCTGAAGACGATTGTAGCCCAACAGCCGATTATTACTTAAAAGTCCCCTACATATCTTACCACTGGAACCAAATTGTTTTAACCATCAAATGCACTGGAAACAAATAAAGGTAGACCAATTAGCAAAAGTGGCAAACTCTTCATTTTCGAAGATGATTATGAGCTGACAGACGTTTCTCGCCCAAAGTTAACCGATTCTTACTAATAAGTCCCTCTCCCGTGATAGGCATCAAGTTCACCGGAAACAAATAAATGGGTACACCAACTAGCATAGTTGTAAACCCTCATCGCTGAAGTTGACAGTAGCCTAACAGCAGATTATTACTTAAAAGTCTCCTACATGTCTTACCACAGGAACCAATTTGGTTTTACCATCAAATACACTGGAAACAAATAGTTGATAAAATTGCCGAAGGTGGTTATTACCTAACAGCTGATTGTTGCTTACAAGTCCTCTATATGTCTCACAATTTGTATCGGCCTAGATTTTGTTTCAGTGTATACCTTACTACTGAAGGTGTCAAACCCTTGAAACTTTCAGACTGGCATACCTCATAAAGGAGCTCATCAAGAGCTATCAATTGCTGTAAAAAAAAACGTTCTATCTGGCTTAGTTCAAAAGTTGAGTTTTTTTTTACCGTAGGCCAACTTTCTAACGTCACCACTTAGAAAGGAGCAAAGAATAAGCTCCAATTTCTTTAGCAACGGGAGAACTTTAGAGTTTAATAGGCACATCTGCTACCATTTCTTTACCGCAATCCCAAGTCCGAAAAACCGAATGATAAACTCAGCTGAAATCACGAAGAGAAATGGGTAGAGAAAATAGATGGCAGTACTTTCGGACCTGTGCGAAAATGCCACATTTTTGCTTCTATAATTTTTTCTATTTATCACTCAAAGAAGATATATTGGCTGTGGGGCCGGATAACTGCCGCATGTATTTAACACTTATAGATTTTAGTCCATCTTCAATTTGAAAGTGGTGCCTGCCTGCTTGCCTGCTAGAACGGAGCTTTCCACTCGAAAGCAGAAACATGGGTTTATTGGACAAAAGCTTTGCTGCACAACTTCAGATACTCCTCTCTGACCTAGGCTATATAACTCCAATTCACTTCGCACACCATAGGCTCTGGCTCGTGGACAAGCAGAAACCATCCTTTTTGGCCCCGGGAAAGAGTTCTGCGGAGCTTTCCAAAATATAATGTCATATTCATCAATCCGGCCTGAGGTCCACACTTTGCGTAAAAAACCGCACAGGTTAGACACTTACCAGTTTCAAGGAATAAGATGAGATCGGCGGCATAGGAAAAAAAGCCGGGACAAAGCCAAAGTACTGCTCTCGCAACACAATACTAGGTACACCAAATCACAAAAGTTGCAAACCCCTCATCGCTGAAGATGATTTTAGCCTAACAGCTGATTATTAAATACAATTTCCTTACATGTCTTACCTCTGGAACCAAATTGGTCTTACCATCAAATACACCGGAAACCAATAATAGGTACACCAACTAGTAAAACTTGCGAACCCCTCATTGCCGAAGATGATTATGAGCTAACAGCCGACTGTTGCTTAAAACTCCCCTATATGTCTCACAATTGGTATCGGCTTATTTTCGGTTTCAGTGTGTACCTTACTACTGAAGTTGTAAGCCCCTTTAAACTTTCAAACTGGAATATCTCGTGAAGGAAATTTCTACCAAAAAATGGATGACATATACTGAGATCAGCACATCAAGAGCTATTGAGTGCCGTCGAACAAAAAAATCGATCTTCTTAGTTCAAACATTGACTTTTTTGCCGTAGGCCAAGTTTCTAATGTCATCACGTAGAAAGCAGCAAAGAATAAACTCTAATTTCCTTATCAATGAGAGAACTTTTAAAGTTTAAGAAAAAGGCATCTAATACCATTTCTGTATCGGCCTATTTTTGGGTTCATTTTGTGCTTTACTACTGAAGTTGTCAACCCCTTTAAACTTTCAAGCTGATATATCTCATGAAGGAATTTTTCTACCAAAAAATGGATGACATATACTTTGATCAGCTCATCAAGAGCTATCGACTGCCGTGGAAAAATAAAAATTCCATCTGTCTTAGTTCAAAAGTTGACTTCTTTGCCGTAGGCCAAGTTTCAAACATCATCACTTAGAAAGGAGCAAAGGATAAGCTCTAATTTCTTTAGCATTTAGAGGACTTATGAAGTTTAAGAAGCACATCTGCACATCTGAAGCACATCTGATACCATAACATCGTTGTCATTTCTTTACTCAAACAGTTGGTGGTAACGAACTGTAAGTAAGGAGCGACCTGGCTCAAGAGTAACCAAAACTCTAAAAAGGAATTTATATACCAATAGATATATCAAAGGAATCGGCTTATTATCCTGATTTCAAATATATAAGTTTTATTAAGCTCAGTCGTACCCATTAAAGGCTAAGAGCCTGAGTAAATTTGCCCTATTTTCAAAAAAAAGGGAAAACACCCTAATAAACTAATAGAATGAAACACTTAAATGAAAACACCGCCATCAGATTCAGCGTGTGGGTAAGTCCTACTGTAGAGGTTTCTAGCTCCTTTCAGCAAAAATTGGAATTTTTATTTTTACCAGAAGAAAGTTCACGGATGTGTGTTTATTTCTTTTCAGGAGTGGCCTATCAATCCATGGTCCTAGAATATCGTGAGCGGGTTCATTTGAACGTAAATAAAAAGTTCTAGTGCCTTTTTAAGTGACCGAAAATATTGGAGGGAACCCCGTTCCCTGCCCCTTTCCCCCCCGAATCGTCCCATCAAAATGGTGAGATAGCCATACAACGTGACCTCCCCCCCCAAAGCCCAAGGGGAAAGGTGTTTAAGTATTAAAATTTGCCCATTGTTTACGCATAGCGTTTGTCATTTGGAAGTATGCATAAAATTTCGGGTGGCGATGAACGAATTTTCTGTTGGGGATTTTTCCACGGGGGAATTTTTCATGTGGAGGGAAGTTTACAGGGGGTGAATTTGTCAAGGGAAATTAGACACTGGGGAATTTGCCAAAATTGCTATACAGAATTATTTTTATGTATTTCTTTCTCGTTTTCGTCTCAATTTTACGCGTGACATTATTAAGAGCAATTGTAGGGGGTAAAATTTCGCCGGAATCGAATTGTCTAGAGGATATTTCCGTGGAGATGGGGCCAGATTCTTGAGTATTATTTAACACATGATAAGCAATTAGGCTGCTTTCTTTGAGTTGAAAAATCCTTTTTTTTATTTAATTTCAGTAAATATACCTCTAAGTTCAGTAATACAAACTGCTTTTATTTTGTGTTGCCTGTTGTCTTGGAACGAAAATAATAGCAACTAATATGTTATTATTGATAAGTTATATCTATTATGTATATATAATATATATATAATATATATTATATTTTATTTATATATATATATACATATATATATATATATATATATATATATATATATATATATATATATATATATATATATATATATATATATATATATATATAAATTATTATGGAACAGATCTCATAAGATTAATTCGCACAATTTTCAAGATAAAAACACATTGATCCGATTTAAAATTTAGTGCTATTTCAGTTCTGGTTAGGTAACCTTGGAAAACAGCTCTCTGACACGCTGAGATCTCTAACCGAAAAGTACTTACGATGTAAAGATTGGCAAAAGTTACTTTTGGATCTACCAACCCAAGTCATGTCCCTAATAATTTTGGTGCAATTCACATCAGAAGTGGAAGAATCTATAAAAATCAAAGAACTACGGGATCTACTGCAGAACAAGGAGGTAACCACAATAGCTATTACTTTATACAGGGTGTGCCAAAAGTCCTTTTGGCACACCCTTTTATTGTTCACTGTTCACTTTTATTGACCCTTTTTATTGTTCAATATCTTTTTTATTTCTTAATATTTTTTATTGTCTTAATATTTTATTTTTTTAAATTCTGGAAAATAATTATAGAGAAATCCAGTACCGTACAACTACACGAATTGTAAAATATTGCTATCAAAATCAAGGTTTTTTAAAATAAAAAATTTGTTTAAAATTGCAAAGGGTAAGTGACTTTTGGCCAACCCTATAGAACAGACTACCAGCAATGGTAATTTTTGGAAATGTAGGAGAAGCAAGCGTTTGTTTGTTCAAGTTTTAATAAAAACAAATAAATAAGGTAATTTTAGAAGTCAAGGGTAAAGAAGTTCATTTTTTTCAGTTTTATCAATGAAAACACCAAAGAAGTACTTTTTAAACTTAAGAGAATAAAATCTAAGAGCAAGATCCCCTTCTCAAGATAATTGTCACCCAAATTAAAATACAAGGTCTAGCCTGTCAGGCTGGTTTTGATTCCTTGAAGTTATGTTTTCAAACAAGGAATATACCCATTATTGGCATCAGAAAACATGGTTTTCACTTTGAATAATTGTTTACATGTTAAGGGGGTAAACTATTAGATCAACTCCAATTAAATTAGTCAATACTATAGCAAGTGTCAAATTTTAACCTAATTTAACTTTTTAAGTCTCTTTTCCCATAAACCCCTTCCCAGAAATGGGGATAAACTTAGCAAAAAGAGGAAGTAAATGGTTTCGAAACAAGCAAATGTATTTTAAATTGACTTGAACGCCTTGATTTAAATCTCACAACAATTCAAAACATTTGTACCATTATAAAGAACCCACTGAAGAAGCTCGGAAAATTTACAGACTATAACAACATATTTTTTATTCATATAATTTTAATTGTCATATAATTTTTAATTGCCCGGCAGTAACTCTTCGCATTGAAGTATTGATGGGCAACTAATAGAAAAAAACAGACGATAATTGATAATAAATGACTGTAAACGACAATAAGTATATATTAGTCTGTACCCGGAGAGTGAAAGGTGGAGGTAAGATAAAAGAAAATAGTAAGTAAAATGAGGTAAAAAAAAATAGTAAAAGTAGAAAATAATATAAACAGACTTTTTAAAGGGTCTCTCGAAGTAAATAGATCTTTTGATTTAGGTTTGCCTTTTGAATTAAGATTTATACGAGTTAGAAGAAATGATCTTGGAGGTTATGTCAAAGAAAGAATGTACAATTTTAAAACATGTTTACCAAGAAAAAAACCAAATAGTTCAACAAATACAAGGCAGGGGTGCACAATGGCTCTATGGCTTGTAAAGGGCAAGGAAGACACATATAGTGTTAAGCACTAATGCTACTACTACTACTACTAACAAATCACCGCAGCACCAAGTCGCTTGAGGCCAACACAGCTACACACGCTACTCCTCCATCCCAATCTATTTAAAGCTTCCTTCTTTACATCCTTATCTTCTTTAGTTCCCAGTTCCTTTAAATCTTTCTCTGACATTCTCCCACCCGAACCGCAGACGACCTGCTTAATAATGGCGACATGCTTATTAATATGAACAATATTAATAACAATAAAATATCAAAGGACATTATCAATCAACTAGACGGCAATAAAGATTTTTTGTGTGCCAACGAGTTTGGAAAAGGACGTCACTATCCTGCCCTTGTCTCCCCAAGGTACCTTCGTAATTTGAAAGCGGAAAAGTGTAAGGAAACAATAAAACAATTAGAAGATTGATAAGATAAAATAAATACTACTACTACTGCCAATAACTTACTGCAGCACCAAGCCACCTGAGGCCAACACAGCTGCGCACGCTCCTCCTCAAACCTAATCTATTCAAGGCCTCCCTTTTTACACTCTCCCAGGAATTCCCATTTCCTTTAAATATTTATTTATGACATCCTCCGTACCCAGACGAGGCTGACCTGCTTTCCTTGTAGCCCCAGACGGTTTGCCAAAAGGACAATCTTCGGCAATCCGTCATCATTCATCCTCAGAACATGGCCCAGCCATCTCAAACATTCCTTCATTATAGCCCTAGAAAGCGGAATTGAACCGCATTTTTCGTAGAATTTCTCTGGAAAACATCTAGTAAATGTTCGTCCGCTCTTTGGAGCGCCTATGCTTCAAAGCCATATTTGACCACAGTCATCACTGTAACTTCCAATATTCTAATCTTGTTTTGCAGACTTATCTTTCTATTCTCCCAAACTTTTTTTTAACTGTGAAAAAACACCCTGAGCCTTAGCTATTTTACTTTTAACATCTTCAAAGCTCCCACCGTATTTACTAACTATACCCAACGCCACCTTTTCATCTTCACTTATTCCTAGCCTTAGTGACTTAGTCTTCTTAACATTAATTTGTAAACCTATTCTAGAACCCACAACTCTTAAAACCTCTAAAAATTCATTTATTTTGCTCACACTTTCATCTAATATGCTTAAATCATCAGCATAATCTAAGTACAGCATAATCTAAGTACACATTTAGGTAAAATGAAATCAAAATATTATGTTCATTTTGTTTCAGAAAAGAAAGCTCGTATAGCTCACCACTAGCCTTTTTCTATGTCACCTGTCAGTGTATCTGCAGCAACCAAGCTCATTCCATTTTATGTTGATTCGGGATAACGGACGACAGTTTCATTTGTAGGTCTTAAGTTTCCGGACAAAACAAGCCAAACCATTTCTTTTGTCTGTATTTACTTCTCTGAGCAGGCCTAGCTATCTTTCTGAAGCCCTCTTAAAAAATAGCTAGGAAAAGAAATATTGTACAACTTTTTTAAGTTTGGGAATTATTTGTTTCCCTGGTTGTCCCTTACAGCTATAACCAATTTCGAGTTATCCACACCTGCCAATATAGTTGTTTCAGCGCTATGGATACTCCGAATGTTTCCGTCACTGTTTGTCTACGGATCTTCACAAAAACCCTGGTAACAAGATATGTCTTGGAAAAGGGGCATGCCCCTTTGATAGAAAACCTGTGAATTACTTTTAGGGTTAGCTGTCAATCCCTTTCATGAATATACTTGATGGTGGGATTTTTAATGCCGTCAACAGCAATCATTTCCATGCATAGGTCCTCAATTCTCAGTTTCCTGAGATAAAACTTCTAGAAGTGAAATAACTGAAAAGTCTGTCCGCATCAAACCTGACCAATTTCGATTTTGCAGGTGTAATAATTTTCTGCTGGTCCATATTGCAGATGTTCTAACACGCTGCAAAACCGATGGCTCATTTTCTTCTATTGGAAAAGAAATTTTTCGCATTTTTTGCTTTTTTTTATTTTTTTTTGTCACAAGATGAACTTCGCCCCCCCCCCAAGTCCCCCCGCGCGCGCAAGTCGTTACGTGCCATATTAGTTACGCATCATTGTAGTTGTGTCCCTGTGTCCCACCTGTGAATATAGATAGATATATATATATATTTAACTACGTAAAACTTGCGATTGTACAACATTCTTGGCTGTCCCATTGTCTGTGCATATAAATAGATTGTCAGGTTTACCGAATATACAACATTCTTGGCTGTCCCATTGTCTGTGCATATAAATAGATTGTCAGGTTTACCGACTCTTGAACATGCAACATATAATTGTCCATGGGAAAAACAATCTGTATTCAGATCTATACCTCATTATTCTAATGATTGCCCTTGAGCTTTGTTGATGGTGATTGCTAATCGAACATTCCCTGTGTCCCCGTCGTCATTTATATATCCCCCTGTGCCCCGGCGTCCCCGTTGTAGTTGTTTCCCTGTGTCCCGGTCGTCATTTGTGTCCAGGTGTCCCAGTCTGTAATTTCTCTTTGAGTGTCACGGTCGTCATTTATATTCCCTGTGTCCCGGTGTCCCGGTCGTCATTTTTGTCCCGGTCGTCATTTGTGTTCCGGTGTCCCGGTCTGTAATTTCTCTTTGAGTGTCCTGGTCGTCATTTATATTCCCTTTGTCCAGGTCGTCATTTGTGTCCCGGTGCTTTGTTGATGGTGATTGCTAATCGAACATTCCTTGTGTCCCGGTCGCTTTCTCTTTGAGTGTCCCGGTCGTCATTTATATTCCCTACTAGCTGTTGGGGTGGTGCTTCGCGCCATCCCAACACCTAGTAGGTGGGGGCGCTTCATCCCCCCCCCAAGCCCCCCGCGCGCGCAAGTCATAACGCGCCATATTAGTTACGCGCCATTGTAGTTGTGTCCCTGTGTCCCACCTGTGAATATAGATAGATATATATATTTTTTTTACTACGTAAAACTTGCGAATGTACAACATTCTTGGCTGTCCCATTGTCTGTTCATATAAATAAATTGTCAGGTTTCCCGACTCTTGAACATGCAACAATAATTGTCAATGGGAAAAACAATCTGTATTCAGATCTATACCTCATTATTCTAATGATTGCCTGTGAGCTTTGTTGATGGTGATTGCTAATCGAACATTCTCTGTGTCCCTGTCGTCATTTATATATCCCCCTCTGCCCCCCAGCGTCCCAGTTGTTGTTGTTTCCCTGTGTCCCGGTCGTCATTTGTGTCCCGGTGTCCCAGTCTGTAATTTCTCTTTGAGTGTCGCGGTCGTCATTTATATTCCCTGTGTCCCGGTCGTCATTTTTGCCTCGGTCGTCATTTGTTTTCTGGTGTCCCGGTCTGTAATTTCTCTTTGAGTGTCCTGGTCGTCATTTATATTCCTTGTGTCCAGGTCGTCATTTGTGTCCCTGTGCTTTGTTGATGGTGATTGCTAATCGAACATTCCTTGTGTCCCGGTCGCTTTCTCTTTGAGTGTCCCGGTCGTCATTTATATTTCCTACTAGCTGTTGGGGTGGTGCTTCGCGCCATCCCAACACCTAGTAGGTGGGGGCGCTTCGCCCCCACTATATATATATATATATCTATATATATAAAAATAAGTTGTCTGTCTGTGTGTCTGTCTGTCAGGTGACGTCATGTTTCTGTGTCGACTGACGTCATGAAGCTAGTTGTCATCATTTTTGCAATGACGGTGACGTCATTAAAGATATTTAAGACATGCGTTCACGTAGAAATCTATTAATGTTTAACTGTAAAATGACTGATGAACTTACAATGGCAACAGCCGAGGAAGATGCTCAAAGAGTCTATGCCAAAAAACTTGCTTCTGATAGAGAAAGTCAGAAAAGAAAGTGTGCCGAACAGCAAGGAAACAGGCTTGAGGCTGATAGAGAAAGAAAGAACAGAAAGCGTGCCGAGGAACTACCAGAGCAACGCGAAACCAGACTTGCTGCTAAAAGAGAAAGTGAAAAAAGAAGGCGTGCCGAGGAACTACCAGAGCACCATGAAACCAGACTTGCTGCTAAAAGAGAAAGTGAAAAAAGAAGGCGTGCCGAGGAATCACAAGAACAGCAAGAAATCAGGCTTACTGCTGATAGAGAAAGTAAGAAAAGAAAGCGTTCCGAGGAATCAGAGCAACCTGAAAGTTATCGCCTGGCATTCAGGTACAGCCCAGTCGATGATTATAGCTTGAGTAGATGTGTTCAAATCGGGACTATGTCTAAAATTTGTCCCTATTGCAAGGCCTTGAAATTCAATGGTGAAACAATGGGAATGTGTTGCGCCTCAAGAAAAGTTAAACTTCCTCTATTGGCTGCACCACCAGAGCCATTGAAGACTTTCCTTACTGGAACTACGTCAGAATCTAAGCGTTTTTTGTCACAAATCAGAAAATATAACTCATGTTTCCAAATGACGTCGTTTGGAGCCCAAATCGAAAATCCAGATCAATTTATGTCTACTTTCAAAGTAAAAGGGCAAATTTATCATAGAGCAGGGTCCCTTCTACCATTCTCAGGCGAGAATCATAAATTTTTACAATTGTACTTCATCAGTGATAGAAATTCTGAATTGAATGCACGTTGCGAAATTTCTCCCAACGTTGAAAGGACAATCGTTTCCCAATTGCAACATCTTTTCCACGAAAATAATAATTTAGTGCGTCTGTTCAAAACAGCCATCGATTTGATGCCTACTGATACGCATAAAATTGTTATTTCCGCTGACAAAACGCCTCCTGGCCAACATATGCGTTGATTGCTCCAACTATCGACGAAGTGGCAATCGTTATGGTCGGTGATCAGTTTTTACCTCGAGATATTATTCTTCATAAGCGAAACGCTCAGTTGTTAAGAATTGCTGAAACTCATCGATGCTACGATGCCCTACAATATCCTTTCATTTTTTGGGATGGAGCCGACCGCTATCAATTTAATATTAAATTGATGAATCCAGCCACTAACAAAGAAATGAATAAGAAATGCAGTGCAATGCATTATTATTCCTATAGACTAATGATTCGGCAGGATGAAGAAAATTACATTTTAAAATGCCGTGAAATTTTTCACTAATTCGTCGTTGATATGTATGCTAAAATTGAATCAGAACGTTTGCTATATATCCGCCTGAATCAGACCAAGCTCCACTCTGAACAATACATTCATTTGCGAGATGCAGTTATAAATGATGGTAATACCACAAACGTTGGAAGATTAACAATTTTACCTTCGTCATATGCTGGCAGTCCCCGTCATATGCATGAATATGCTCAAGATGCTATTGCGTATGTTCGTCTCTATGGTCGTCTAGATTTATTTATTACATTTACATGTAATAAATCTTGGGACGAGAGACTGCAGCTTTTACTTCAAGAACAATCGGCGGTTCATAGACATGACATTACGGCCCGTGTCTTCCGGCAAATGTTGAAATCACTGATAAACTACATAGTAAAACTTGAAGTGTTTGGGTCAGTGCGATGCTGGATGTACTCAGTGGAATGGCAAAAACGAGGTTTGCCACACACACATATTCTAATCTGGCTACATAACAAAATTACTTCGAACGAAATTGATGATGTGATTTCCGCTGAAATACCTGATGAAAATGTCGATAAGGGGTTAAATGATATTATTGTAAAAAATATGATACATGGACCTTGCGGTGCACTGAACGAAAATTCACCATGCATGGCCAAAGGAAGGTGCACAAAGCAATATCCTCGACTTTTAGTATCCAACACAATTACTGGCAATGATGGTTACCCACATTATAGAACAAGATCTACTGAAGATGGCGGTAAAACAGCAATAATAAAGAAGCGTAACGGTACCACCATCGAAGTACATAACCAGTGGGTTGTTCCATATTCCCCATTATTATCAAAAACATTTAATGCACACATAAACGTTGAATACTGTAACTCCGTAAAGGCAATCAAATACATATGTAAATACGTCAACAAAGCCAGTGACATGGCAGTTTTTGGCTTGCAGCCCGAAATCAAAGATATCGACGAAATCGTACAATATCAGGCTGGAATTGGAGTTTACATAAGCAGTAATGAAGCTGTTTGGCGAATTCTTTCATTTCCGATACATGAACGTAGTCCAGCTGTTGTTCACTTAGCGGTACATTTACAGAATGGTCAACGTGTTTATTTCTCAAAAACCAACGTGCAACAAAGAGCCCTGAATCCACCGGATACAAAGTTAACCGCTTTCTTTTTGCTTTGCAAAAATGATTCTTTTGCTAAAAAACTGCTGTATACTGAAGTGCCTTCGTATTACACATGGAATACTAAAAATAAAGTATTTGAACGTCGAAAACAGGGTAAGTCAGTCGACGGCCAACCTACCATCTTCAAAGATACCACGATAGAAAGACTCTACACCGTTCATCCCAATCAACATGAATGCTTCTTTCTACGCCTGCTTTTGGTGAATGTACCCAGTCCAACATCCTTTGAGTATTTGAGAACTGTAAACGGTACTATACATGACACTTACCGTAGTGCATGCCAAGCTCTGAATTTATTGGAGAATGACCAACACTGGGATAACTGCATCAATGACGCGTGCGAAACGTCAACCCCAAGTCAAATTCGTGCATTGTTTGGCATCATTTTAACAACTTGCTCTCCATCAGCTCCTACAGAGTTATGGGAAAAATATAAGTCAAAAATGTCCGAAGATATACTCCATCGAAAACAGTTAGAGACGTCAGATGTAACTTTTGATTTTACATCAGAAATTTATAACTACACTTTAGTTATTATAGAAGATTTGTGCGTACGTATGGCAAACAAACCTCTTCAGGATTTGGGAATGCCTTCACCTAACCGTATCGCTGCTGTTTCGACATGTGTAGAATTGGATCGTGAACAAAGTTACAGTACGAGTGATCAATTGCCGTATGTACAAAATAACATTTCCAAGTTAACGTCGGAACAAAAAGACATTTATGATACGATAATGCATTGTGTCGATAACAACGTTGGAGAAATTTTCTTTTTGGATGCGCCAGGAGGTACTGGTAAAACGTTTGTGATAAAACTGATTCTGGCATCAATTCGATCAAAAAATGATATAGCGTTGGCAATTGCGTCGTCCGGAATAGCCGCAACATTGCTGCCTGGTGGAAGAACTGCTCATTCCGCTTTGAAATTGCCTCTGAATTTGCATTCTACAGAAACTCCCACGTGCAATATTTCCAAATCATCTGGGATGGGTAAACTATTGCAGCAATGCAAGCTTATTATTTGGGATGAGTGCACAATGGGACACAAAAAATCGCTCAAGGCTCTGGATCAATGCTTAAAAGATTTGCGAGGGAAGTCGAAACCCTTTGGCAGCACATTAATATTGCTTGCGGGAGATTTCAGGCAAACATTACCTATAATACCTAGATCAACTCCTGCAGACGAAATGAATGCTTGCCTGAAAAATTCTAATTTATGGGCACACGTAAAAATATTAAAATTAACTACAAATATGCGGGTCCGATTGCAAAACGATGACTCTGGTCAAACATTTTCAGATCAATTGCTGGCAATTGGAAACGGAAAGCTCCCAGTAGACTCAATTTCAGGACGTATACAACTACCTGCTGATTTCTGTAATTTAGTGACGTCCAAAAATGAATTGATTGAAAAAGTATTTCCGAATATTCTAAAAAATTATAAAAATAATAAATGGCTAAGTGAAAGAGCGATTCTCGCACCCAAAAATATAGACGTCCACGAAATCAACAATATTGTTTTGACCAAGATTCGAGACCAGGCAGTCCTTTACAAGTCAGTCGACACAGTTTTGGAACCAAATGAAGCGGTTAATTATCCATCTGAATTTTTAAATTCCTTGGATCTTTCAGGGTTTCCACCACAAGTGCTACAACTAAAAATAGGCGTACCAATAATACTTTTAAGAAATATCAACCCACCAAAGTTTTGCAATGGCACGCGACTTGCCGTAAAAAAATAATGGAAAACCTAATAAAGGCCACAATCTTGACAGGGCCTTTTGAGGGTGAGGCTTTTCTTATTCCTCGCATTCCCATGATTCCAACGGATCTGCCTTTTCAATTTAAAAGATTGCAATTCCCAATTCGATTAGCATTTGCAATCACCATTAACAAAGCTCAAGGTCAATCATTAGAAAAATGTGGTATAGATCTTAATACTGATTGTTTTTCCCATGGACAATTGTACGTTGCATGTTCGAGGGTCGGTAAACCTGACAATCTATTTATATGCAGCGACAATTGGACAGCGAAGAATATTGTATATTCGCAAGTTTTACGCAGTTAATTTGTATTGTATCTATCTATCTATCTATCTATATAAAAACGAGTTGTGTGTATGCATGTTTGTTTGTTTGTAAAAAGAGCGTTTGCATATGACGTCATTATTAGTACATACGGCTTTGTATATGCACAGACAATGGGAAAGCCAAGAATGTTGTATATTCGCAATTTTTACGTAGTTTGAAAGACATATATAAATCTATCTATATTCACAGGTGGGACACAGGGACACAACTACAATGGCGCGTAACTAATATGGCGCGTAATGACTTCCGCGCGCGGGGGGGCTTGGGGGTGCGCGAAGCGCCCCCCCAACTAGATGTTGGGGTGGCGCGAAGCGCCACCCCAACAGCTAGTATATATATATATATATATATATATATATATATATATATATATATATATATATATATATATATATATATATATATATGTTTAACTACGTAAAACTTCTGAACGTACAACATTCTTGGCTGTCCCATTGTCTGTGCATATAAATAGATTGTCAGGTTTACCGACTCTTGAACATGCAACATATAATTGTCCATGGGAAAAACAATCTGTATTCAGATCTATAGCTCATTATTCTAATGATTGCCCTTGAGCTTTGTTGATGGTGATTGCTAATCGAACATTCCCTGTGTCCCTGTCGTCATTTATATATCCCCCTTTGCCCCCCGGCGTCCCCGTTGTTGTTGTTTCCCTGTGTCCCGGTCGTCATTTGTGTCCCGGTGTCCCAGTCTGTAATTTCTCTTTGAGTGTCGCAGTCATCATTTATATTCCCTTGTCGCGGTGTCCCGGTTGTCATTTTGGTCCCGGTCGCCATTTGTGCTCTGGTGTCCCGGTCTGTAATTTCTCTTTGAGCGTCCTGATCGTCATTTGTGTCCCGGTGCTTTGTTGATGGTGATTGCTAATCGAACATTCCTTGTGTCCCGGTCGCTTTCTCTTTGAGTGTCCCGGTCGTCATTTATATTCCCTATGTCCCGGTGTCCCGGTCGTCATTTGTGTCCCGATTTCCCGGTATGTAATTTCGTCAATCAACAAACATGACGTCACTCGACACACAAACACACAGACAACTTATTTTTATATATATAGATGTCCCGGTGTCCCGGTCGGCATTTGTGTCCCGATGTCCCGGTGTGTAATTTCGTCAATCAACAAACATGACGTCAGTCGACACACAAACATGACGTCACTCTACACACACACACACACACAGACAACTTATTTTTATATATGTCCCGGTGTCCCGGTCGTCATTTGTTTCCCGATGTCCCGGTTTGTAATTTCGTCAATCAAGAAACATGACGCCAGTCGACACAATAACATGACGTCACTCGACACACAGACACACAGACAACTTATTTTTATATATATAGATAGATGTCCCGGTGTCCCGGTCGTCATTTGTGTCCCGATGTCCCGGTGTGTAATTTGGTCAATCAACAAACATGACCCCAGTCGACACACAAACATGACGTCACTCGACACACACACAGATAACTTATTTTTATATATATAGATATATTTATGTGCAATAGATAAAATAAAAATAAATACAAATCTAACTGATGTTAACTTGAATGCTTTATTGATTAATTCTTTAATTGTTTTGATTTTTATTTTACAAAATATACATTGATACAGAGCCTAATTATTGATGATGATAATGACAAATTTGAAATTACAGGTTAAGAAAACGAAACTCTCAATGAATGATCTACCATAATTGGGTTTAAAAAAGTCTTGAATTATTTTTAGGGTCTGCTCTCATTCCCTTTACATGAACATACTTGGTGGTGGAACTTTTAACCCCTTCAACACCAATCATTTCCATGTAAAGGATCCCCAATTCTCAATTTCCTGAAATAAAATTTCAGGGACTCACATAACTGAAAAACTTATCCGTATGAAACGTGACCTATTTCAATTTTGCAGATGGAAGAATCTCCTGCTGGTCGATATTACAGAAATTCTGAAACGCTACAAACCTTTTCTGCTATTGGCAAGGAAATTATAAACTGTTAAATATATACAGTTCAAAGTCTTCTCAAGTTCAATATTAAAAATTTTAAAGCTGAAATGAAGAAGATCGATGCAAGTAATGTTGAGTGGAAGGTGGTCATAAATCCACAAAGAAAAACAAACCCTACTGTTAGTAATTGTGCTGGTTTCCTCTGAAAACAGTCACTATGGACAATTAAAAATCAACCGAAAACTGTCATATAGAAAAAAAAAAAACACAAAGTATCGCGTTTTTAACGTATTTTTGATATTTAAATTTTTTTTGGTCACGAGATAAATAGGGAGTTTGTTAGATCTCCCATAAGAAGATCTCATGAAGGAGTGGAGGCACTGTCAAAGATTAGAAAGCTATTACCACGAGTTCAATTAAAAAGAACACTGGCCCGGGCGCTGAAGGTCTTGGCTTTGTGACAGCATTTTTTTGTTTTATTAAATGGAGCTAGTTCCCCTGTTGTTAATATCTTCTATATATATAAAATAAGTTTTATGTCTGTCTGTCGAGTGACGTCGTGTTTGTCCGCATATGACGTCTGAATTTTTTCATCATATACCAATTCAAAAACGAATGTATTCAAGTCAAAGTAGTTGAGTTAGTAGAGCGTTATGTTCCAGGTTCTAGGTTCGAGAGGTTCCAGTTCGAACCTTGGCTTTAACCGGGACACAAGGAATGTTCGATTAGCAATCACCGTCAACAAAGCACCGGGACACAAATGACGACTGGGACACAGGGAATATAAATGACGACCAGGACACTCAAAGAGAAATTACAGACCGGGACACCGGAACACAAATGACGACCGGGACAAAAATGACGACCGGGACACAGAGAATATAAATGACGACCGCGACACTCAAAGAGAAATTACAGACCGGGACACCGGAACACAAATGACGACCGGGACAAAAATGACGACCGGGACACAGAGAATATAAATGACGACCGCGACACTCAAAGAGAAATTACAGACTGGGACACCGGGACACAAATGACGACCGGGACACAGGGAAACAACTACAACGGGGACGCCGGGGCACAGGGGGATATATAAAACACGACGGGGACACAGAGAATGTTCGATTAGCAATCACCATCAACAAAGCTCAAGGGCAATCATTAGAATAATGAGGTATAGATCTGAATACAGATTGTTTTTCCCATGGACAATTATATGTTGCATGTTCAAGAGTCGGTAAACCTGACAATCTATTTATATGCACAGACAATGGGACAGCCAAGAATGTTGTATATTCGCAAGTTTTACGTAGTTATATATATATATATATATATATATATATATATATATAAATAAGTTGTCTGTCTGTCTGGCTGTGGATCAGGTGACGTCATGTTTCTGTGTCGGCTGACGTCATGAAATTAGTTGTCGTCATTTTTGCTTTGACGATGCTTAGTATATTGTAAAACACATTAATTTAGTTAATAATATACCATTTAAAACATCAAAATGAACATGCTGGAGTAGTCACTCGATGAGAGAGGGTGTCAGAACGGAGAATGAAGGTCCCAGGTTCAAATCCTGGTTAGGCTAAAAAAGGTAAAAAACTAAAAACTAAAAAAAAAACTGAAAAAACTAAAAAAACGCAAAAACTACAAAAAAAAAACTAAAAACTAATAAAAAAATAAAAAAGCTAAGAAACTAAAAAAACTGAAAACTAAAAAAAAAACTTAAAAAAAAGGAAAAAACTGAAAAATAGAAGAGAAAAAGAAAACTAATAAAATTAAGAATAAAAATAAAAAAAAATAAAAAAGATAAAAACTAAAAAAAAAAGTAAAGAGAAAAAACGAAAAAAAACTAAATTAGCAATCACCATCAACAAAGCTCAAGGGCAATCATTAGAATCATGAGGTATAGATCTGAATATGGATTGTTTTTCCCATGGACAATTATATGTTGCATGTTCAAGAGTCGGTAAACCTGACAATCTAAATAAATGACGACACTCAAAGAGAAAGCGACCGGGACAAAAGGAATGTTCGATTAGCAATCAACAAAGCACCGGGACACAGGGAGTATAAATGACGACCAGGATATAAGTAAAAAAAACTAAAAAAACTAAAAAGAAGGTAAAAACTACAAAAAAACTAAAAAGAAAAAAACAACTAAAAACTAATAAAAAAACTAAAAAATCTAAAAATCTAAATAAACTAAAAAAGAAAAAAAAGAAAAAAGGAAAAAAATAAAGGAGAAAAACAAAACTAAAAAACGAATGTATATACAGACCGGGACACCGGGATACAAATGACGACCGGGACACAGGGAATATAAATGACGACCGGGACACGACACAACTACAACGGGGACGCCGGGGGGCACAGGGGGATATAAATGACGACCGGGACACAAGGAATATAAATGACGCCCGGGACACTCAAAGAGAAATCACAGACTGGGACACCGGGACACAAATGACGACCGGGACACAGGGAATATAAATGACGACCGGGACACAGGGACATAACTACATAGGGGACGCCGAGGTGCACAGGGGGATATATAAATGGGGATGGCGACTCAGGGAATGGTCGATTAGCAATCACCATCAACAAAGCTCAAGGGCAATCATTAGAATCATGAGGTATAGATCTGAATACGGATTGTTTTCCCATGGACCATTATATGTTGCATGTTCAAGAGTCGGTAAACCTGACAATCTATTTATATGCACAGACAATGGGACAGCAAAGAATGTTGTATATTCGCAAGTTTTACGTAGTTAAAAACATATATATATGTATATATATATATATATATATATATATATATATATATATATATATATATATATATATATATATATATATCTATCTATATTCACAGGTGGGACATAGGGACACAACTACAATGGCGCGTAACTAATATGGCGCGTAACGACTTACGCGCGCGGGGGGCTTGGGGGGGGGGGGGGCGAAGCGCTCCCACCAACTAGGTGTTGGGGTGGCGCGAAGCGCCACCCCAACAGCTAGTATATATATATATATATATTCACAGGTGGGACAAAGGGACACAACTACAATGGCACGTAACTTTTATGGCGCGTAACGACTTACGCTCGTGGGGGGGCTTGGGAGGGGGGCGCGAAGCACCCCCACCAACTAGGTAGTTGGTGCCATTAAACAGTTGGCCATCAACAGCTAGTATTTATATAACGATGATGCTTAAAAGGGTGTTTTTCTTATAAAGTTTTTTTTTAAATCAGAAACTGTGTTTACGTGTATTTCTCAATCCACTTTCGATGACATATTTCAGACTTGCTGTTGAGTTCAAAGAAAATTACCGAATACCTGGAAGATTGACAGGAATTATTAGTACACCTCTTTGACCATAAGTAAAGTTCTAAGTACATTACTGCCAAAACAAAATAAAACCATAGAGATTTTTGTCCTTGAGCACTAAATAACAATTTTAAAAACCAGCTTGACGAAATTCACTCCTAAAGTCTCATTAAATTTACTTTACTGCAACCCATTTATGAAAGATTAAACTAAAGTATTATTTGTAACTGATTTAGCTAATCACTTAATTAAAATGAAGATTTTTTCGGAAAATGATGGGTGCATTGTAGTCGAAATGAACAATAATTTTCTTTTTTTTTTAAATAAATCTATTTATAACCTTTATAGAAATAAGCCTTTATAGACTCGGCCAAATTAGGAAGCGAATGTTTCTATCTACCTCGCTGGGTCTGTTTTATGTTTGTGTGCCCCTTTATCAGGCTCGTACTCTGTTTATGGGTATTTAAGCGTGTGGGTATTTGAGGTTCACAAAATAATGAAATTTTCATAGCTTACTCATTTTCATAACTCACTCAATTTTGTTTTTTCTCGAAATCCTCTCTTTCTAAGAGAGTGTACCCTTAACCAAACAAATACCTACCGTCTTGTCTGTTGTCTTGCCAAAAGTATCATAACATATCTCTTTTAATTCCATATTATCACATTTTACTTTTCAGGCTCTACTGTTGAACCTAATATCCTTGCAACCCGATCGGACTCAAAAATTCCAAGTGAACCGATTTCAGTCAATTATATGTGACCTATTTTGGATGAAAAATGTAATTCAAGAGCTCCTTCAAGACAACTGTCAATCTCCCTTGGACTGGGTGTGGCAAAAACAAGTTAGGTATGTCTTAGGGTAGATTGTTTTTTAATTTTTCTTGTTGAGCTGAACCTATGATAAAAAAAGACAATCGGGAGAACAATAGTCGATTGTGGATCTAAAACTTGAACAGATGGAGGGAGAAGAAATTGATCCTGATAAACCTACGCAAAAAGAAGGATCCTGTGCAGCAATAGAGTAGGATATGAGGAAGATCCCACCCTTCTGGACTAGGTTGGGTTTAAACTTCCATCAAACTGGGCGTAACAGAATTAATTAAATATGGTTTGGGGTTGTATTTTTTCACTTTTTTCGTTGAGCGACACCCAAGACAAAAGAAATCATGGCAACCTTGACAAATTGTGGATTCACAATTTGAGTTAGGGTTGCAACTGCTTTGAGCAAGCATTTTTGCGAGAATTAATTTTACATAGCACTGCAGTGGAATCGCCGTGGAATCTTCCCTCCCAGAAGTAGTGGGGGACCTGTGAATTTAACCATCAAGCACCCCCTTCGAATCCTGTTGGTTTGAAGGTCAACGACATGTGAATTATTAGATCTTACGGTTCACTCACCTCAGTAGGGGAAAAGATTTTAGTGTGTTAACAATGATTATTCTTGGAATATTCTTTAGTAATGGATACTTTTACATTGATCGGGAGCCTTTTTTTTGGAGATGAGACAGTCAGCTATGAACAATTTTTAAACATGTTATAATTGTATACATTTGGTAGCTGGTCATCCTGTGAGAATTGTAGTATTGTTGATGACTGTAATGAAAAGTGTTGATTATGCAATCCATGTACACTGCGTAGAGGATATGAAGTTCAAACTAAAGGCTGTGATTCCAGTCTTTTTTGTGACTCTTATACTAGAGGTGTCCTCTGTTCCAATTGTCACTATGATAAATTTGATCAATGAGAAAATACTTACCCTGATATGACCGAAAAAACTAAACGTAACTTCAGTTTATTTTTAAGAGACTGGTATCGTTGTGGATTTAAATTGTTTTCGGAGGAAAAATATGGTCTACACTTCAATTGCTGGAATGATAAGAGACTCTGGTTTTGATTACATCGCTGTGAAGATCCTGGCTACTATGGTTTTAATGCATTGACTTTTATTTAGCCGTTACAGAAAATGATTCTTCATATGAGAATATCGTATGTCATATAGGTTTAAATAAGTGAATTTAAACACGTGAACCTAAAATATGCATCAAAATAGTATTACTGACTTTACAAGGAGATGTAATAAAAATGAAGTAACATTATATTGTTGAAATTGTGACCCCGACTTTGCCCGCCAATATGAATACAAGCTGAATTTTGACAAAATGCCACCACTTATCATTACCAATGGTTACCTATACGTAGAAGAAGAAATACAAGGAACGACAGCTCTTTTGCATGTACAAGTCTTATTAATAAAAAAATTACAAATATTTTTAAAGCATTTCGCTCATAGGGCCCTGAAATTTACATTTTAAAGGCAGGAAAGGGTATTTTTAACTAGAAAGCCGTTCCATCAAAAATTTTCTAAGTAAATGCTAAGACATTTAGTGTAAGTACATCCATTACATAAGAAATAAAATATAAGAGTAGCATCAAAACCAAGCTTTTAGTTGATAATTATTGTACTCGCATTCAATTTGGAATAATAAATTTTCCATTTTTATCAAGAGACTTTTTGATCCGAGGTGTGTAGTATGCATACGGTAGGCAAAAAAACCCAATATTATTGAATATTGAATCGAAATTGAATTGAAAAATTCAATGCTTACGGTATTGAATCGAAAAATTCAATATTCTTCGCTGTTTGAATAATACTCAGTTTTGTCCTGTCTGCACGGATGGACTGCTATTAACAATGATAAGGGTATTCTTAATCATTTGAGTATGAACGACGAAACCCAGGGGTATGCAATAGGGTTTGTATTTGGAGATATAGGGATCCAAATTGAATAAATTTGAACCCGAGCCAGCCCCTCCCAATAGCTGAACTCGGTTACAAAATAAACTTGTACCCCCTAAAGTACGAACTAATAGTTACGCCAACTCATTTGTGCCATTCTTCACATCAATTTTTAATGCTGAGTCGTAGTGTGTGATTTTTGTTTAAATTTATGATTTTTGTGAAAAAACTGAATTTAGCTATGCTACGATAGTTTTTAAATATACCAATCTCTCTCTCTCTCTCGCTCTCTCTCTCTCTCTCTCTCTCTCCCCTCTCTCTCTCTCTCTCTCTCTCTCTCTCTCTCTCTCTCTCTCTCTCTCTCTCTCTAAATGGATTATTTGATTTGTGTCCAATACAACACTGTCATCAGGGATAGTTTCCCAATAGAGTTCAAATTGATTTAGCGAGATAATTTTCATACTCTCCGTTAACAGTTTGGCAAAGGCACGTTCTTAAGGTACTGTGCCCGTTTGGACAACATTTATATCTGGAATACCAGACAAATCAAGACAAACGATACCATGAGTTTTGAGAACATTTTATTGGTTATACCATTTTTAAACAGTTGTAAATCTAAATATAGGGATTCTATTGTAAATTAATATAGGGTTCTGTAGCATTTATCAAAGGATAAGTTGTAGAGTTGAATTCCATTTACTTTACATACAAGAGATGACATTCCAAACATTCAAATTCGTGCGGAGAATTTGTCCATGATCTTATGGCACTAGCAGTTTCTCAAAAACAAAGCTAGTTTTGAAGTTTGATATTCATCAACATGAATTTTATATAACTTGCATAGTTTGAAAGATTGTTGCTTGTGCTCATTAATGTTCTATTTATGTAGACACTTATTTGTCTAAACAAATTGTGTAGTATAAAACTTTCATATGATAACTCCTCGGCAGTGCTTGGTTTGTCCTTCTTAGATTTTTCGACGACCACATGCAAATCTATAAATGTGGAAGTCAAATCTTTGAAAAATACTTCACTGGAATAAATTTGAAAATGTATGTTTTGAGATAGTGGTTGTTGCAGGTAAAATTGTTCAGAGTAATCATGCTTTACACTCACATCAAAATTTTCTGCATTGAAAAGATTGAAGGATGAGGTGACTGAGGTGTGAGATTCTTTGTGGGGTCAATATGCCATTTCTATTCAAAGAAATTATTTTTTGATCTAACAATTTTTACTTTTGGTTTCTTTTTCTTCTTTGTCAAGAGTGATGTCTGTCGCTTTTGACCTGAGTAGAGAATGATGGGCGATGAAGTGTTTTTCTACCTTTTTTACTTGGTCGTGATTTCAATTGCTTGCCGAGAGATCACACGTGGGACTTAAGATTTTGTGTAACACATCTTTAAAATCCTTCTTAGGGCTCTAAGCGTGTAGCGTCGAGAAGCCAAAATCCACAGCAGCCGGTACAATATATTCTTTAACAAGGGGTAGTGAAGAGCGAAACAGCTTAGCAAACCAAATTGCCGAGACTGTAACCAGACATTGACGAACAACCCCTGTAATAGTCCATTCCATGACCCAATAGCTCTGGTCTAAGAGTAGCAATATAGCAATCCATATCAGGACAAACTAAAGTACTTTTTTATTAGCCATCTCGTTATTGTATGAATTGAAAATGACGTGTAATCACAACTAAATTTTTTGTTATTGCTAAAGCATCTCCAAATTCACTTCTAAATGTTAACTGACAGAGTTTTAAACACAAAGTTCTTAATGGAACAAATTTAAGGCGCTTTATATTTTAGTGGTTAATGTGTTCATGAGTGGTCTTACGTTCAAGAACGCGCATGAGGGGGCATTGGTATTACCAACTCTAGATGTCTCAACAACGGATGCATAAAAAATATACCATTGCTTAATGAGACGCCGGATGGATAGTCTGGAAAAATACCACGTTCAAACCAAGAACCACGTTCAAACCAGATGGCCAAGAACATCTCTTAGATTATCTTTGAGATGAATTATTTCATTCTCGATGGGAGAACGGAGAACTAATGCAGACCGTATCATGTTCCATTGATATTTAAATTGGAATGCATAATTCTTACGAGCAGAGATTTCTCTTTTAATTGCACGACACAAATAAGTAATTGTACCATATTCTTTGTATTTTATAGTGAGATATGAGCATAAATCAGAATTAAACGATTTTATCTCTTTCTTTTCCTCATCATACACTGGCCAATCGTTTGGTCTGACTTTTGTATCGTATATACGATATATTCTCAGGATATCATATGCATTCTTAAGAATGCAATTAGGTAATGGAAAGTAGATAATTGCATTTGGATAATTGGAATTATTAGATAATCAGGCTAAGTTTTGGTGGAGTACAACAGATAGGGGAATGCCTGACAGATATATAGAGTACCTCCAAAAGAGGTACGGACCAAGGGGGACCTTGTCCCTGGGGCTCCATAATAAAAACTGGGCAACTTCTCCTGGGGCCATAAATGAAGGCGGAGAGGGAAGAAGGCCCCTCAAATTAACACTCAACAGAGCCCACTGGCGTGTTCACACGTTCCATGAGTTACAAAACCTTTCCCAGTAATGGGTTAAATTGCATGGTGATGCACAACACCATCGTGGGAGGATCCTCTATTGGAAGACAACTGCAGCAGGGCGTAAGATCCAGATCTATTGACAACAGCCTTTGTGAAGAGCTGCCTCGACCCTTTCGGGATGCTTGCAAGACTGGAGAAACTTGCGGTCAACTCTTCCCACTTGAGGAGTGGCGTCCCTTTATAGCCTAGTAAACAAAACAGCACTCGCACGTGATTCTGATTATTGAATATTTTCCTGGGCTTGGTTTGTTTTGATCGAAGTTTTCGGGCTGAAAAATCTCTTCCTAGCTAAACTATCTACTATGTGCTGCTTCCCCGTAGTAGCTTAGTATTTGTAGGCATGAATATATAACGGGTCGGAGGTAATGGGCTTGGGACTGTCTGTGCAGGATTTGAACTCTTGTTGATAGAAGAGCATCACCAAGTGCAGAAAACCATGCTATGACCAAGATGGGCCCAGGATTGCACAAAGCCTACAACTTACTGGAGATCCCAGGGACTTCTTGCTGTCCGGTTCTAAGTCGGCTTAAGCGCTTCGGTGTAGATTTGAGAAGATATGTTGGTCCCCTTTCTGAACTGGTATACGGGATCATTGGTGTTTCCCGAGGCCAAAATAATTTCAATGATTTAAAGAACATGAAAATTCGAACTTGGAATGTTACGACGTTAAAAATGACTATCATATCGACATTTTGACTGACGAATTCAGACAGTTATAACTACATTTATTAGGAGTTTCAGAAACTCATATCCTAGGGGTAGGAAGCATGAAATTAGGTTACATAGAACTTGTTTACTCAGGTAGGAGAGATGGGGTACATCGACAGGGAGTAAGGCTGATGATGAATAAGGAAGCTGCTAAGTCTTTTTAAGGTAGGAAAGGTATTAATAATAGAATACTGATTGCTCATTTTGTGACTAAAAAGTTCAGGGTATCAGTTACAGTAGTTTATGCCCCTGTTGAACCAACTAACGGAGATAATAGTGACTCAGATGAATTTTACTTAGACAGCAAACCTTATTGATTATATTATTGTACACCGAAAACTAGCAGGATCAATACAAGATACTAGGGTGTATAGGAGTGCTGTTATTGATGTTAAAAGTAAAGACCACCATCTAGTAGTGTTTAAGGTTTATTTAAAGCTCAAATTTTGGAAGGGCAACTACTTCCGAAAAGTTATGATGTTGGTAGACTCCAGGATAAAAATTTGAGAAAAACCATCCAGGAACAGTTCAATACTAAACTTGAGAGCTTAAAATTTGACATGGTGGAAGATTGATGGAATGTTGAAAATAATTTTAGAAAAACAATTTGTGAAGTTGCTGATGGTGTCTTAGGGAAGAGTGTTAAGACTGCAACTAGGAATATTAGTGAAAAAGCTTTATGCTCAACAGAGAGTAGAAGGGGTTTGTACAAGAATTATTTGAGTGATAGATCATATGAAAACATAAGAAATGCAAATAAAGTGGAGAAAGTATTAAAATATGAGCTAAGGAGATGTATAGTGGAAGCCATGGATAGAATTGCTGAGCATCTGGAAGATGCAACTAGACGGCATGACAGTAAAATATTATACAGGCATGTGAATAAATTAAGAGGGAGAAGTCAATTTGTACTAGTCCCAGTTAAAGACAGGAATGGGGCCACAATTAGTGATAAGGAAAGAGTTAAAGAAAGATGAGCGGAACATTTTAAGAGTGTGCTAAACCTAAATACAGTTGCAGGAACAGATATAGATGAAATTGAAAAAGTTTGTGATACCGTGTATGTGAAGGAAGATTTGTTTTGTGAGGAAGAATTAGCGACAGTACTAAAGGGATTGAAAAATAATAAGGCTCTAGGTGCTGATAGTGTGATAAATGAGTTTCTTAAATATGGTGGCTCCGAGGTCAGAAATAAGCTACTGAAGATTATGAATATGATTTTGAAAAAGGGAGAGTACCTAATGATTTTAGGAAAACGTTAATTAAACCACTGCATAAGAAAGGTGAGAAAAGTGAGTATCGTAATTATCGAGGCATTAGTCTGGTCTCTGTAGGTAGCAAATTACTTTGTAATATGATACTTCTTAGACTGAGAGATGGTGTAGACAAAGTCTTAAAGGAAGAACAGTGTGGTTTTAGAAAAGGAAGAGGATGTGTCGACCAAGTTATCACTCTTTGGCTAGTAATTGAGGAGTCCCTTCGTCTCCAAACACTTTTGTTCCTCATTTTTATCGAGTAAGAGCAAGCTTTCGATTCTGTTGATAGAAGAGCGTAAGCAAATGTCTTATCCTTATATGGTATACCAAGCAAATACATTAAAGGGATTTGTGCTATGTACGAGAATAATACTGCTGCAGTTAAGGTAGGAAATGAGGTTAGCAACTGGTTTTGTATTAAATCAGGAGTTAATCAGGACTGTGTTCTATCCCCCTTTATTTGGATCATTTTGATTGACTTTGTCCTAATGAGCAAAGGAAAGGAAATTGGAGACCACAGAATCAAATGGGGTGGAAAAATGCTCCTGGACTTAGGTTATACTGACGATTCAAGCATATTAGATGGAAATATGAGCAAAATGAATGAATTTTTAGAGGTTTTGCGAGTGGTAGTAGTAGTAATCAATAAGAAAAACTTCATACTTCCCATTAAACTTAATGGCGGTGGAAAGTTTTATCCAAAAATCACTTTTTTTAATTTAAATCATTATAGAGGGGGTCAGAGACAATGGAGATGAATGTCACATAGAAATACTTAGGCATGGTGAACGTTTTCAGTGGCAATCCAAGAACCAAAATTAGAGCTACATTCTAGCGAACGAACAATTGGATGTTTCTTACCATTGCGAGTTCGACTCTTTTTTACATCCTTTCAATTTGATACATTCCACTGCTTTTAACTTTCTCTAGTTCACACTCGTAAAATCTACCAAGAATCTCTTCATCTTTCATATCACTTAAGCGATACAATAAGGTTTAGTGTCTAAAGTTTCGACACTTTAAAAGTTCAGTGTACCTTGTTTACGTATTACCATAAGGAAAAATATTGCCCGTGTCCTCATATAAAGCAAAATAAGTTACATTTGTGGGAGCATTTGCGCTAGCTATTAAAACTATCAAAAGCTGTAATGTATTTGATCAAAAACTAACTAATACATTTCACGATAGTAGATACCAAAGACACTCTTATTCATCAACTATTGACAGGTAGGATACGCTATGTGGAAATGATTACTACCCTTTTAATTAACCTTATTGTGACTACGGAACCTTCTGACGTGTACGGTTCTTAAGCTTGAAACGCCTCTTTGTGCTTTTACCTGCTGCATCTGACATTGCAGTAATGTAGTTTTTGCAGTAGAGTATATTTTACATAATTATTATATCATATATAGAACAGTGACAAAGGTAACTTCACGTTTCTATTTTGGGCTCAAGTTTGGAGATAGGGCCATCTCAGTTGCTGACTTTGTTTATGATCTTACCATCCAAGCAGACTCCATGGATCAATTGCTGGAAGCACTTTAGATTTTACGAGAAGAGGTCACAAGCGGGGACTGTAGATAAACTTAGATAAAACGAAAATTATGGCCATAAACCCGTCTTTTCTAAATGTTAATTCTCCAGTCAGCCCAGAGAGAACAAATAGCATTGAGTTTGTCCAAAGGTTTGCTTACCTAGGCTCTACAATTTCCTCAGATGGATTTCTTTTTCCCGAGCTACAAAAAAGAATATCAAAAGCGTCTTCTGCCATGGGTGGGCTGAACCCACCTATCATCTTTAGCAAATCTTTAGCATCTTTAGCATATTTAGCAAAACCAAAAATGAGTCGTTCAGCTAAACTGCAGATTTTCAACGCCCTTGTTGGTTCTGTAATGCTTTACGGAGCTGAAACCTAGTATACATCAACGCAACACCAAACGCTATCGATGTATTCCAGACGAAGAGCCTGAGAAGGATCATAGGTCTAAGGCGGTTTGATTTCATTAGAAATGAGAAACTGCAGCAGCACACTAAGCAGTCTAGGTTTTTTTTATCCAAGCAGGTAAGTGCATCTTATGATGATTAGGACACCTACTTAGAATGTCACTGCACTTACCCGCAAAGATGATCTTTGGGTTTGACACTACGAAAGCCAGTTGTAACTAACCTCACGGCTGATCGAAGAAGTAGGGGTTCGACAGCCTTTCCGAGTTTCTGGCGATGGCAATCATCAGACCGAGGGAAGTGTAAATGCTCGCAGAAGACCAAAGTGGACTGAGGAGTCAGACGTCTCTTCGCCGAGCAGTGCCCGGCAGGAGACCTAATTCAAGTAAGTATAGAACTTTTCAATAGAGGAAGGAGCTATGGTTTTACTTGTTAACTCCAAATTATGAATTATGCTAGCTCCTGTTTGAGTATAATCTAACCCCATCTTTAGGGGGGGTATCCTTAATACACAGAGGGCCTTACTTCCACATAATCAGATATCCACTACTATTTTAAATTCCTTGTTGTACGTTCCATTTATAATTTGAAACTCATGATGCTTATCCTCTAGCACCAGGTTTTATGCCCCCCAGTGAACAAAAAAGCTACCCGGTCCTGCTATGTGAGCAAACAAGCTATTACAGGTATAACAGGTCTTCTTTGTTCTTGGAAATTCAGTACAGGATCGCATAATAGCTCGCCCATTGTCCGGGGATATAGCGGCAAATTCCTTTGTGTGGAAAAAGAATGAGAACAAACACCCTGTGTGTAAAGCAGAAAAACCTATGCGAATAGGCTATAATCAATTTGGACTACGTTAATACTTGGGAGGGTCCTGAAGGTTTTTCTTCTACACCCTTAGGTTTTAAAAAATCAGCAAAAAACTATAAGGCAACGCCTACATTTGCATCTTGATTTGAAGGGGCCTTGAAGGTATTTTTCCTGGCCCTCACGGATTTTTAAATATTTGACACAACAACAAAAGAAATCTTGAAAAAAGCTTTTGCATAAGTAAACAAACAAGTCCCATTACGTAAGTACCTAATAAATCATGATTTGGAGAGTCCCAAAGGGTTTTTCCGAAGCCTCGTGGGTTTTAAACATCGAAGAAATCTTGAATATAACGTTAGCATAAGTAAACAAACACGTCATATCACGTAACAGCAAAATAAATCATGATTTGGTGGGTCCTGACGGTTTTTTCCTAGTCCTCGCGGGTTCTTAAAACATTTAAAATAACAACCAAAAAAATATGGAATAAAACTTTTGGATAAGTAAAAAAACAATCCTTTATTACGTAAAAAATACTTCATTCTGGACAAAACAACCTCCTACTACGTAGCAAATACCTGTGTCTTGAGGAAGTTTAAAAAAATTGTCAGATTCGGGGTTCGAAGGGGGTACTGGACAATCAATTCACAGGCCCGCATAACTCCGAGGCTAGATTGGGTGTGAATCTCCCTTGGAATGAAAGAGTCAAATATAAATTTGGTGAGTCTTAGAGTGTTGTATCTATGACTATATAGTATCTATGGTAACGAAATATGGTATGTATATGGTATCTATGGTATCTATATGGTATCTATGGTAACGAAGATAAAGTAAAGACTACCTCGTGCTAAATAATACAATGCTAAAAAATGTTATTATTACAATCACTGGCTTGGCTTTGAACCATAGAAAAGTAGTTTTTACAAGTGAAAAAAAAAATATGACTAAAATAATATTATGACTTTTGTTCGTGTCAGTAATTTAATATTTCACAATGGCTAGTCAATTAGAAGGAATTTACATATTCAATTGTCTTGCCTCTTTAAGATTTAACAAAGTAATCAATCAGTTTTTGAAAGGCAGAACCTTTGGCTTTTTCTAAGATATGTCGTTAAGGAATTACTGGATTGGCACAAAAATATGTCACGGACATAAACCATGAAATAGCAGTGCACTTATTGCAGCGGAATTATAAGAAAGTCATTCCTCTTTTTCTCTTTACTTGAATTATTGCTGTACATCTTGCCTCATACATTTTAACAAAATGATCATGAAGTTAGTACGAAAATAAAGCAATTTTTTTCAGATATATTGTTTTCTCTTTGTTTGAACTATAACTGTACAGCTTGTCTCAAAAATTTATCGTAATTAAAGTAAAATTCTTATTAAAAAATCCAAACAATACAGGTTTATTGTTTTAACGATCTTTTTTTGTGGAGAGTCGTAGGTGCTACTGTGTCAATTAAATCTTTTGCATGGCCCCTACGACTCTTAAGAATGTAAATGGTGAAATTGAGAAATTGTATAATAGTAAGTAAGTAAAAGTAAGTAAAATATTTATTACCCGTATTTTTCACATGGAACAAAACGGAGTACAATGAAAAAACAAATAAAAGAAAAGAAAAAAAAAGAGAAGAAAAACGGAGAGAAATTTAAGACACAACATGGAAAAATACATAATCAAGAACTGTAGAAATGTTTAAGCCAGGGGTGGTTCCATTTTGCCTGGAAATTAGAAATCAACCGGTTTACCGCGATACTAGGGCCTGCAATCTTATGTTTATCAATCATATAAGTATTTCTCGTCCATAAGGGGCATCGCAGCAGGAACTTCGCGAACCTAAAATAAAGGGACCGGAGCTTACGTTTTTGGGTGTCAGTTAATAAATTACAAAATGGCGCGATATATAAAATATGCGGCAGTGCGACAGCGTTATACATATTGGCGAGATGCTTTCGGCACAAGAGGAGTCTGCTGGCGACGATAGACCCATACGCGGTGCGGAGTTTTTTCTCGACGTGTTTGACGAGCAGTAGACGAGTTTCATTAAGGTTACGGCCTATGGGTAAACCCAGATACACGACATGAGATGAAATGGTAATTGACTCGCTACCCAGTAGGAGGTGTTCAGGCTGAGAAGGACTATCGTTGAAAAAAAGAACTGCAGATTTAGAAGTATTGAAAGCCAGGCCGATTTTTCGGTATTCATCACGCAGGATCGATAAATTCGATTGCAGACGCCTAATAGACCGACTTAGATTTAATAGATCGTCCGCGTATGTAAGTAGCGACACATTTATATTCTTGGAGATACATGAAACATTTACACATGCCTGGGCATTTAAAACATTGTTATTGTACAAACTTGGGGTTAATAATGAACCCTGGCGGACACCTTTCTTTACTGGAACAACCACTGATGGGATGCGGTTACCTATTTTTATACGCGCTTTTAAACGGCAATACATATCGTACAGTACGCTAGTGACACGGAGTCACTAGAAACAATAGTGTCTGTCTTACTTTTTTTCTTTGCCCATGGACCTGTATATTTTATTTTACTTACGATTTATTTAATCTGAGAGAATATCAGAAGGATGTTTAACCTATTTTTGTCAATTCTTCCCCCCAACCACGCATTACGCTCCCGGCCGAAGGCATCGACTCAAGAGATCGGTACCTGCGCAACATACTCTACAGGTCAGCATGCAAAAAAAAAATTGTTTCAAGTTTTAAAGTAGTTTTGTCAATGGTAAGGCAAAAAATTCTTTTGTTCTCTATTTTATTTTTAACTTTAATTCCAAATGATAGCAGTTTATCCCTTTCCGACGAAGTGATTCCTCAGTGAAACCACCTTTTCATATATTTCCCCAAAAGCCATAGCTACTGAAAATAAGAAACCACTGGTCTAGCATATGCCTAGCAACGCTATCTGACTGGCGAAATTTTATGGGCAGCCTAATTGACACCTAGTGAGGCATAGCTCAGTATTTTGATGTAACCACATAATGTTTCTTAAGAAAAATAAGAAAGCTCAAAATACTTGGTAATTGTAATATCCTCAATATTGTTTTCCTGCCAATTCGCTCTTTGTGTAGTAGAGTGCGAGTTAGTAACATCACAGTTTCAGATATGAAGCACGATAAGGAGACATTGGACATGAGAGGCTGGTCATCCCCGATGACCACCTCACAGCAAATGCTAAAAAGTCGTTTTTTGCTTTTTTTCGGAGTGGTTTGAGCTTGAGGTCACTTCGGCAGCTAAAAAAAAAAAGAATGAAACCCGAGCAATTTCCAAAAAACTGGGTCTAGCATCTAAAATCGCTTTTGCAGCTATATCGCTATGACACACTGTTCTTTGCGGACAGAGGGTATCTGCAATCGAGAATCTTAACTTGACATGTCATCAGAGGATGATGCTGATGATTTGCTGCCGGATCTTCTAATTTCAAATGCCAAATCACTGAGCAACATTTTGGCTGGAGAGCTATCTCCAAATGACGACAAAACTGATAATCAAATAGACAGAGTGATGGAAGCGAATGGCGAGCCAGAAGCAAGTAACGACGAATATTCTCTTGGAGTCATAGCAAAGAAGTGGAGTAAGACATTTGGAGGCAAATATGTCGAGTTCTTCCTTTACATAATCTAGTTGATTTTCTCCTCGAGCTGTCTGATCTTGGTATGATTGATCACATCATATTTCAAACGAACTTACAGGCTACTCAGAAAGGTGAATCGTTCATCCAAACTACTTGATATGAAATTAAAGTTTCTATTAACAGTAAACATTCTTATGGGTTTCAAGACAGTACCATCTTATCGAGATATCTGGATTAATGAATATAAGCTGTTTCAGCTAGCTTTTTGCTCACGTTTAACTCAATGATAATTTGATCCTACCCCGGAAAAGAAGTGACCACAATGACATGCATTTCTTTCAATTAGTATATGTTAATGAAGCCTATAAAACAAGGCCACAAAATCTAGGTCAGAGAAGACAGGGACGGTTTTGTTTGTGATTTTCAGGTCTGCACTGGGAAGTTAGCTGACACTACTGAGTTTGGGCTTGGAGAACGAGTGGTTATAGATCTAATGACGGAAATAGAAGGCAATAATTATCACATTTATTTTGACAGTTTCTTCAGTTCAATAAACCTCATGGAAAAAATGAAGAACAATAGTTCTATTGCTGTGGTACAGTTTGTGCAAACCGAAAAGGTCAACCCAAACTCAAAGCCAAAAAAGAGCTGAGACGATGCGATTCAGACTGCACTGTGAGGTCAAATGGAATCCACTGTCAACGCTGGAAGGATAAACTATGTATAAGACTTCTTTCAATGATTCATAAAGGAGAAGTGACACAGAATAGAGAAAGGTGGAGCTGTTACCCAAGTTACTTGCCCAAACGTATTTGTTGAGTACAACAAGTTTATGGGCTGCATAAACAAAGCTGATATGTTGAAGTCTCCCTATATGATAGACAAAAAAGATAGAAAGTGGTGGCACTTTGTTGACATTATAACGGTCAAAGCCTTTGTCTTGTTAAATTTCGCCATTATAGCAGATGCTAACACTATGACGTTGAAAGACTTTAGATGTCGCATTGCCACTGGTTTGGTTGGAAGTTACTTGTGCAAGGGTGAGAGAGGTTGGACATCCAGAAAATTGGAAGTTATCCCCAATTTCAAGCCTTACGTTCCTCAAGACAAGAGACTGAATCAATCAAAGCACCTACCTTTTCAGGGTACTTTAAGAATATGGGCTCAGTGTACTACGAAAATTGAGCTTCATCACACAAAATGTCACTGTTGAGTTTGCAAAACTCCATTGTGCATGAACTACACAAGGAACTGCCGTAGTTCTTTTCACCAGAAGTGAGATTTTATCTTCACATATGTCAAAGAGGTCTTTACCACCTACTTATGTTTCATTTCATAGTTGGAATAACTTTTTTTTAGTTCAATACTTGTCAGTTTCTAAGCCCAGGGTTATAGGAAACGCCAAAAAAAGTAGAATTGTCGTACGATTTCATAGTTCATTTGAATGAGAGACTAAATGAGAGAAGTTAACGAGACTAAAATTTAATGAGAGACTAAAAGTCAAAGTTTGAGCTTATAGATATCACTTTACAGCATCTTAGCGTTTGTGCTATTTGTGTGCCAAGCGATCGGCAGTTTTGGTAGCCGGTTATTTAATGCGGAAAGATGGCACAAGATAAAGGTAATTATTATGGAAACATATTATGCTCAATTCTGTAGTTCTAAGAAAAATTAATTAGTGTACTGGAGAATACGAAAATGATCTGTAAGTAGATTCGATTTAAATGCACGCTCATCTCTAAAACTCGCCTTTTACACAAAATAGATCAATTACAAGTTCCAGTCATAGTAAACAAAGCGGCAATTTAAATTTCTGATACTTTTACGATTTCCTAATGCACAAGAGAGATACTCCTAAACTAAAGCGCAGCTTGACTAACGTTATTTGCAGGGCTTATTGTGAAGAAAAGGGCGACATAGTAATAAGAATGGTGGATGCATCGTTTACTTACAGCTACGAGTACCAAGGATCTGCAGCAAAGGTTGTACATACAAATTTAACAAATAAATGCTACTTAACACTAACACAGGCTTTGCACATGGGAATGGGAGGAAACCCATTTGGTCCTGCTGGAACTGGAAAAACAGAAACTGTCAAAGCCCTTGGGGCACTACTCGGGAGGCAAGTTGTTGTCTTCAACTGCGATGAGGTTTGTTTAATTTTATTTGGTTTAAGTTTTTAGAAACCTGCTATTCGTTTTAATGCTTTGTCTCTAGGCTATCAAATAGTTTGTGTTAATGACTTGTAAGTAAGGAATCACACCATTTAACAATAACCAAAACTTCCTAATATGAAGTTTTGAGAAACAGTAAATATATCATTAGAATTCGCTCTTATGCAAAAGGCTCCACACTTGTTTTTGAAACTTGGCATTCTGGGATTTTCTGGCCTGCAACAGCGATCTACAGAGATCATGAGTTTGAGAAAATTCATTTAAAAACTTATTCTGAAAAAAAATCATATAAGTAACGTCATATTCTTAACATGATTCAGGAGCATAATTATATCCTTTTCACCTCAGAATTTGTCATATCGTTTTCCGTGTCTATGACATATGCAAAATTACTCAAGAAACATAGCTAAGTATAAAATTTCAAGCATAATGAGTCAATTTACAAAAGCATTTTCAGTAATTCCATAATACTAGAGGACATAAAGATAAATTAACGATTGTTCAAAAAGAATTAACTGGACCATCAATTAGTACAAGATGAAGAGGACGGCCCGAGAAATGTAAATTCACAATAGACAAACATGTACATCCTACACTATCAAATGTAACAAGATCGAACCATCCATGTAATGGGACTGTCTCGCCCAAACTTCTCTATGGTTTTGGATTTTTCGTGTGTACCTCTCCACTTTGACTGCTTGTCCCAGATTTACGCGGTTAGTCAAAGCTGCCTTATCATTCTTGTTGGGTGACACTTTGTTTAAGTTAAATCAGTCATGGGGAGACTGTAACACAATATCCCCTCAACCGCCTTGGACCATGGGAGCCTCAGTACTCCTTAGTTGGTGGTTTTGACCCTCCTTCTCTAATTCCTGTATCAACAACACAGTATCAGGGTCACTTCTCTGGAGCTCTAACATTTTTTCTCTATAATTCTCGAACAATCAATTAGGCTCTTGTAGTGCCATATAATCTGCCTCCATTTCAACTAGATTGACTTCATAATTTTTCTGAACAAAATCTGTGGTAAGATGATTTAAATAAATTGCGGGTTATTGACTAATACTTATGTGATGATATTTGATATACTTATGTGATGATACAAATCATTGATACATGTACATATACTTATCCATGTACTTATATGTTGATACAAGTCATTATTTAGAACTACACGTACGGTATAAATGTGAATCAAGGTCTTTTGCTCTTTTTAGGTAGGCGAGGGCTGCACAATCGACAAAATATGAGTTCTTGCCACCCATAGATACCCCTTTTGAAAGCTTTTAAGACTTTCCACTAAATCAAACAGTTGTCAAATGTAGTTATCAGTTCTGGATACTGCTCAATCCTTTGAATATGTAGCTTTCCATCATAACTCTATCTATCATGTAGCTACTAGCCAATAATCTATAAGTCTATTCACACCTCTGCATTAATATAGAGGCTATTCTTTTCTCGGATGCATCCATAATCTATACATATAAAAATAAGTTGTTTGTCTGTGTGTCTGTCTACTGACGTCATGTTTGTGTGTCGACTGACGTCATGTTTGTCAACTGACGTATCTATATCTATATATATAAAAATAAGTTGTCTGTGTGTCTGCCGAGTGACGTCACTGTCCGCATATGACGTCTGAATTATTTCATCACATACCAATTCAAAAACGAATGAATTCAAGCCGAAGTAGTTCAGTTATATAACTGAACCTGTGTTGGCGCAGTGGGTTTGACCTTAGCGTGGTATTATGGGACCCAGAGATCGAACTATGCTGCAGGAAAGCACTACAGGGCCGACGCAGGGACCTTAGTAGTCAAGAAGCGTCGTTAATCCGATACAAATACAAATACAGTAGCTCAGTTGGTAAAGCGTTATGTTCCAGGTTCTAGGTCCGAGAGGTTCCAGGTTTGAACCTTGGCTTTAGCATTAATACAAAAGAAGAAAAAAAACTAAAAAAGATAAAAACTACGAAAAAAACTAAAAAGAAAATACAAAAAAACTAAAAAAGCTAAAAAACTAAAAAAAAAAATTAAAAAAAGGGTAAAAAACTAAAAACTAAAAAAGTAAAAAAAACTTAAAAAAACTAAAAAAAGGTAAAAACTACAAAAAACTAAAAAGAAAAAAAAACTAAAAACTAATAAAAAAACTAAAAAAAACTAAAAACTGAAAAAGAAAGAAAAAACTAAAAAAAGGAAAAAACTGACAAATAAAGGAGAAAAAGAAAACTAAAAAAATAAAAATAAAAAACTAAAAAAACGGTAAAAACAGCAAACAAACTGAAAAGTAAAAAACTAAAAACTAATAAAAAAAAACTAAAAACTGAAAAAGAAAAAAAAAACTAAAAAAGGAAAAAAACTGAAAAATAAAGGAGAAAAAGAAAACTACAAAAAATAAAAATAAAAAAAAACTAAAAAAGGTAAAAACTACAAAAAAAAACTAAAAAGAAAAAAGAAAAAAAACCAAAAAGCTAAAAAATAGGTAAAAACAAAAAAAAAACTAAAAAGAAAAAAGGAAAAAAAAACAAAAATATTTCATCATATAACAATTCAAAAACGAATGTATATACAGACCGGGACACAGGGAATATAAATGACAACCGGGACACTCAAAGAGAAATTACAGACTGGGACACCGGGACACAAATGACGACTGGGACGTGTGTGTCGCCTGAAGTCATGTTTGTGTGTCGACTGACGTCATGTTTGTCCACTATAAATGACGACTGGGACACAGGGACACAACTAAAACGGGGAGGCCGGGGGGCACAGGGGGATATATAAATGACGATGGGGACACAGGGAATGTTTGATTAGCAATCACCATCAACAAAGCTCAAGGGCAATTATTAGAATAATGAGGTATAGATCCGAATACGGATTGTTTTTCCCATGGACAATATATATATATATATATATATATATATATATATATATATATATATATATATATATATATATATATATCATATATATATATATATATATATATATATATATATATATATATATATATATATATATATATATATATATATATATATATATATATATATATATAAATAAGTTGTCTGTCTGTCTGTGGATGGATCAGGTGACGTCACCTGAAAAAACTGGATCAGGTGACGTCAAAACTGAAAAAACTAAAAAAAGGCAAAAACTAAAAAAAAAACTAAAAACTAATAAAAAAAATAAAAAAGCTAAAAAACTAAAAAAACTAAAAAAAGGCAAAAACTACAAAAAAAACTAAAAACTAATAAAAAAACTAAAAAACTAAAAAAACTAAAAAAAGGCAACAACTACAAAAAAACTAAAAACTAATAAAAAAAATAAAAAAGCTAAAAAACTAAAAAAAACTAAAAAAACTAAAAAAAGGTAAAAAACTAAAAACTAAAAAAAAACGAAAAAACTGAAAAATAAGCTAAAATAAAGGTAAAAACCAATAAAAAACTAAAAAAAAAACTGAAAAAACTAAAAAAAGGCAAAAACTACAAAAAAAAACTAAAAACTAATAAAAAAAGTAAAAAAGCTAAAAAACTAAAAAAACTAAAAAAAGGTAAAAAACTAAAAAAAATAAAAAATAAAAAAAAACTAAAAAAAGGAAAAAACTGAAAAATAAGTTAAATAAAGGTAAAAACCAATAAAAAACTAAAAAGAAAAAAAGGAAAAAACTAAAAAAAAATTTCATCTAAAAACTAAAAAAAACTAAAAAAGGTAAAAACTAAAAGAACTAAAAAAGAAAAAAATAAATGACGAAACTCAAAGAGAAAGCGACCAGGACAAAAGGAATGTTCGATTAGCAATCAACAAAGCACCGGGACACAGGGAGTATAAATGACGACCAGGACATAAGTAAAAAAAAAAAAACTATCTATATATATAAAAATAAGTTGTCTGTGGATCTGTGGATCGTGGATCAGGTGACGTCACCTGAAAAAACTGGATCAGGTGACGTCAAAACTGAAAAAACTAAAAAAAGGCAAAAACTACAAAAAAAACTAAAAACTAATAAAAAAAATAAAAAAGCTAAAAAACTAAAAAACTAAAAAAAGGCAAAAACTACAAAAAAAAACTAAAAACTAATAAAAAAGCTAAAAAACTAAAAAAACTAAAAAAAAGGCAAAAACTACAAAAAAAAAACTAAAAACTAATAAAAAAAATAAAAAAGCTAAAAAACTAAAAAAACTAAAAAAAGGTAAAAAACTAAAAAAACTAAAAACTAAAAAAACTAAAAAAAAGGAAAAAACTGAAAAATAAGCTAAAATAAAGGTAAAAACCAATAAAAAACTAAAAAAAAACTGAAAAAACTAAAAAAAGGCAAAAACTACAAAAAAACTAAAAACTAATAAAAAAAGTAAAAAAGCTAAAAAACTAAAAAAACTAAAAAAACTAAAAAAACTAAAAAAACTAAAAAAAGGTAAAAAACTAAAACAAATAAAAAATAAAAAAAAATAAAAAAAAAGGAAAAAACTGAAAAATAAGCTAACATAAAGGTAAAAACCAATAAAAAACTAAAAAGAAAAAAAGGAAAAAACTAAAAAAAATTTTCATCTAAAAAACTAAAAAAAACTAAAAAAGGTAAAAACTAAAAGAACTAAAAAAGAAAAAAATAAATGACGACACTCAAAGAGAAAGCGACCAGGACAAAAGGAATGTTCGATTAGCAATCAACAAAGCACCGGGACACAGGGAGTATAAATGACGACCAGGACATAAGTAAAAAAAAAAATTAACAAAACTAAAAAGAAGGTAAAAACTACAAAAAAACTAAAAAGAAAAAAAAACTAAAAACTAATAAAAAAACTAAAAAATCTAAAAATCTAAATAAACTAAAAAAGAAAAAAAAAGGAAAAAAATAAAGGAGAAAAACAAAACTAAAAAACGAATGTATATACAGACCGGTACACCGGGATACAAATGACGACCGGGACACAGGGAATATAAATGACGACCGGGACACAGGGACACAACTACAACGGGGACACCGGGGGAAACAGGGGGATATAAATGACGACCGGGACAAAAAAACTAAAAAGAAAAAAAACTAAAAACTAATAAAAAAACTAAAAAATCTAAAATCTAAATAAGCTAAAAAAGAAAAAAAAAAGGAAAAAAATAAAGGAGAAAAACAAAACTAAAAAACGAATGTATATACAGACCGGGACACCGGGATACAAATGATATATATATATATATATATATATATATATATATATATATATATATATATATATATATATATATATATATATATCTATCTATCTATATTCACAGGTGGGACATAGGGACACAACTACAATGGCGCGTAACTATTATGGCGCGTAACGACTTACGCGCGCGGGGGGGCTTGGGGGGGGGCGCGAAGCGCCCCCACCAACTAGGTGTTGGGGTGGCGCGAAGCGCCACCCCAACAGCTAGTATATATATATATATATATGTATATCTATCTATCTATCTATATTCACAGGTGGGACACAGGGACACAACTACAATGGCGCGTAACTAATATGGCGCGTAACGACTTACGCGCGCAGGGGGGCGGCTTGGGGGGGGGGGGTTGCGAAGCGCCCCCACCAACTAGGTATTGGGGTGGCGCAAAGCGCCACCCCAACAGCTAGTTTGATATAGTTTTTTACCTCGGTCAGGGAACTTGAAAAAAATGCTCCGAGGGTTTGTTAATTCAGATATCAATTGGTTAATGCTTCTAATTGTTCCTCCCAAGTTGCTAGCGCCAGTTTTGCAGAATTTTGATAAATTTCCTTATAATAATTTTGTAGCACAAAATGGCACTTTCTTGTGTCTCTCTTTCACCAAATTTTCTTTTCATCGAAAAAGCCACTTATGATTTAATTTAAAACTCTTAATTCAAGGTCAAATGACCCCTCACAATTAATTACAGCCTTTAGTTCTATGTGATTTTCTCTGGAAATAAAGAGAAAATATGATGTGGAAAAAAGTTAAGCTACCTTTGCTAAAGAAACTTGAAGGGCCAAGAAACGGAGATCAGCACCGCCGGTACGGACTGTAAAGTCTAAAGCTGTATCCTTTACCCTTTTTTTTACCTTTGCTAAAACGCAAATATTGCTTGGTTTTCAAGATAAAGAGCTGTTAACTTCCAACTAAATATTTTACACCATAATAAATCGAATATGGAACGCATTATTGTGTCTCCCTATGGTTCAAGACTCATGATAATGGTGGCAAAAAAAGTAATTACCAGTGGTGAGATCTCTTTCGTTACGTAAAAGGGCTCTATATAAGGGCTCTATATATCAAGATATATTGAGTAAGGTGAAAATTGTAGTGATGCACTTTTACTTTTGACTTGTTCATTACCTGTGACTTCAGGTTATTTTCGAAATTCTCAAAAAACTCTTCTTGTAAATTCAAATTATTATGAATATTATTATACTTTATTAAAAACCCGTCATTGTAAAAAAAAGAAAATGACGGAGCACTGTAAAGAGAGAAAAAAAAGAAGTAGAATATCACTATGCTACTCTGACAAGATAACTACAGCTCAAAAAATTGGCTCCAAGCATGTCTTGAAATCTTACGGTTTTGTTTCTCCGTAAGTTTAGGAACAGGTATAGTATGATCTGCTATGTGAAGACTGTTGACGAGGTTTTCATCGCATTTCAAAATCGGATAATTAGGGTGGAAGTGAAACGAGTGCGCCAATTGGCAAAATCTTGGGGGGGGGGGTAACAATGTGACGAAGGTGCCAATGATTGACCGAATTGACAAATTTATAATTATTGACAAATAATTAAGAAAAAAATTAAGTGAAACGAAAAAAAAGGTAAACAGGGTAGCAAAGAAAATCCTGGGGGCCCCGTGCCCTCAAGCCCCTTGCATCCACCGATGTCTCAGTATGTATTTTGCGAACATGAAAAAAGTGAAGTGAATTTTCAATTTATCAAGACTTGTAAGAATCTTCCGGAAGAGTGCAATGTAGAAGATTTGGAAGAGAGAAACAGTGTTCTACAGCGTTACAAGATAACGGCAATTGAAACAAAAGCTTAGCAGAGACTATGAAAGCATAGACAGCTCATATGTGGCGCTTGATGACTTCTCTGAAGAGATGACGAGCATTAACAATGGTATTTTCAATGGGAATACCAAGATAAACGATTTGATCGGAAGGGCAGATCTTTGAATTCCCAAGTAGAATTTCATGAGGAAGTGGACTTTCCCCGTTAAAAAGCACGACGTTGAATTTCGCAGCATTAAATTCAAAAACAACGTATTGTTCAGCTAAGTCTAGTTGACTACTATTATTTTGGAACTAGTAATGCATGGATTTTTTTTTTTTACTGGTCATTCTGTTCCAAGAGAGTTACTTCTGCACTCGTGATATAGACGGGATACATAAGATAACCCCTCACTCTAATCAATGAAGAACTTTAGGAATATTAATTGAATACTAGCTGTTGGGGTGGCGCTTCGCGCCACCCCAACACCTAGTTGCTGGGGGTGCTTCGCCCCCCAAGCCCCCCCGCACGCGTAAGTCGTCACGTGCCAGATTAGTTACGCGCCATTGTAATTGTGTCCCTGTGTCCCACCTGTGAATATAGATAGATATTTATATGTTTTCAATTACGTAAAACTTGCGAATGGTGATTGCTAATCGAACATTCCCTGTGTCCCCGTCGTCATTTATATATCCACCTGTGCCCCCTGGCGTCCCCGTTGTAGTTGTGTCCCTGTGTCCCGGTCGTCATTTATATTTCCTGTTTCCCGGTCGTCATTTGTGTCCCGGTGTCCCAGTCTGTAATTTCTCTTTGAGTGCCCCAGTTGTCATTTATATTCCCTGTGTCCATTTATATTCCCTGTGTCCCGGTGTCCCGGTCGAAGCCTTATATACTTATATCTTGCGAATATACAACATTATTCGCTGTCCCAATTTCTGTGCATATAAATAGATTGTCAGGTTTACCGACCCTTGAACATGCAACATATAATTGTCCATGGAAAAAAAATCCGTATTCAGATCTATACCTCATTATTCTAATGATTGTCCTTGAACATTCCCTGTGTCCAGGTCGTCATTTATATATCCCCCTGTGCCCCCCGGCGTCCCCGTCTTGGTTGTGTCCCTGTGTCCCGGTCGTTATTTGTGCCCCGGTGTCTCAGTCTGTAATTTCTCTTTGAGTGTCCCGGTCGTCATTTATATCCCCTGTGTCCCGGTGTCCCGGTCTTCATTTGTGTCCCGTTGTCCTGATCTGCAATTTCGTCAGTCGACAAGCATGACGTCAGTCGACAAACAACTTCATGACGGAATAATGCTCAATCCTCATAATGACGTCAGTCGACAAACATGACGTCAGTCGACACATAAACATGACGTCAGTAGACAGACACGCAGAAAAACAACTTATTTTTATATAGGGTGGCGCTTTGCGCCACCCCAACACCTAGTTGTTGGGGGCGCTTTATAATAGCTCCAACAATTTATAATAAACCTAAAAATTTTGGGTATCTGTTTTAAGGTTATCGAATTACTTGAATCTATTGTCAAAATATATTGAAACATTTGTGCAATTCCCATTTTTTTTAATTTTTTCTTTTTTTTTAGTTTTTTAGCTTTTTTAGTTTTTTTTTCTTTTTAGTTTTTTTTTTTTTTTTAATTTTTAATTTTTTAGTTTTTTTTCTTTTTAGTTTTTTACCTTTTTTCTTTTTTCAGCTTTCTTTTTCTTCTTTATTTTTCAGTGTCACTATGAAATACTTATTGCCGAACCTTTGTTTTTTTTAACTAAAATCTGGTAGGCATTGATGACCTTACCGAAGTCAAAATCCCAAACCCAATCATCATCGCTATCATTTTCAGTTTTAACTCTCGCTGTCCAGATGGATTTTCATCTAACTGTGCGGTTTTGCGTTCTTTAGCCGCAAGCCTTTTGGCATTAACCCTTTGAGCAGATTCCTCGGCTGTTTCTCCTGCTATTGTAGGATTTATACTAAAATTTCTCTTTGAATTAACTATTTGAGCAGCTTCCTTGGCTGTTTCTTCTTTCATTTTAAGATCTATACTAAAAATTCCTCTTCACGTGCCAAGCTTGCTAAAGCTCAACAATTTATAATAAACCTCAAAATTTTAAGTATCTGTTTTAAGGTTTTCGAATTATTTTAATCTATTGTCAAAATATTTCGAAATATTTATGCAATTCCCAGTTTTTACATTTTAGTTTGTTTTCTTTTTCTTCTTTATTTTTCAGACCGCATATGCAAAATCTCAACACAAAATACATACAACTTATTTTTATATATATAGAAGATATAATCTGGCGTAACAGACATAGTGTAACAGACATAACACACATACAACTTATTTTTATATATATAGAAGATAGATATACTAGTTGGTGGGGGCGCTTCGTGCCCCCCAAGCCCCCCCCCCGCGCGCGTAAGTCATTACGCGCCATATTTGTTACGCGCCATTGTAGTTGTGTCCCTGTGTCCCACCTGTGAATATATATATATATATATATATATATATATATATATATATATATATATATATATATATATATATATATATATATATATACATATATATATATATATATATATATATATATATATATATATATATATATATATATATATATATATATATATATATATATATATATATCATATATATATGTGCCCCTTTGTCCCGGTCTGTAATTTCTATTCGAACAATCCCTGTGTCCCGGTCGTCATTTATATATCCCGCCTGTGCCCCCGGCGTCCCCGTTGTAGTTGTGTCCCTGTGTCCCGGTCGTCATTTATATTCCCTGTGTCCTGGTCGTGATTTGGGTCCGGGGGTCCCAGTCTGTAATTTCTCTTTGAGATTCCCGGTCGTCATTTATACTCCCTGTGTCCCGGTCGTCATTTGTGTCCCGGTGTCCCGGTATGTAATTTCATCAGTTGACAAACATGACGTCAGTCGACAAACAACTTCATGACGCATACAGCTCAATCCTTATAATGACGTCATTCGACAAACATGACGTCACTCGACACACACACACACACACACACACACACGGACAACTTATTTTTATATATTGTGTCCCGGTGTCCCGGTCTGTAATTTCTATTCGAACAATCCCTGTGTCCCGGTCGTCATTTATATATCTCGCCTTTGCCCCCGGCGTCCCCGTTGTAGTTGTGTCCCTGTGTCCTGGTCGTCATTTATATTCCCTGTGTCCCGGTCGTGATTTGTGTCCGGGTGTCCCGGTCTGTAATTTCTCTTTGAGTGTTTTTTCTTTTTAGTTTTTTTTTAGTTTTTTACCTTTTTTCTTTTTTCAGTTTTCTTTTTTCTTTATTTTCCAGCGTCAATATGAAGTACATATCGCCGAACCTTTGTTTTTTTAACTTAAATCTGGTAGCATTGATGACCTTATCCAAGTCAAAATCCCAAACCCAATCATCATCGCTATCGTTTTCAGTTTTGATATGTTTTGACTCTCGCTGTCCATGTGGATTTTCATCTAAATGCGCGGTTTTGCGTTCTTTAGCCGCAAGCCTGTTTTCTTGCTGTTCTTGTGATTCCTCGTCACGCTTTCTTTTCTTACTTTCTCTATCAGCCGCAAGCCTGTTTTCTTGCTGTTCTTGTGATTCCTCGGCACGCTTTCTTTTCTTACTTTCTCTATCAGCAGCAAGTTTTTTGGCATAGACTCTTTGAGCAGCTTCCTCGGCTGTTTCCATTGTAGGTTCTTCAGTCATTTTACAATTAAACATTTCTCCGTGAACGAATGTCTTAAATACCTTTAATGACGTCACCGTCATTAACAAACATGACGACAACTAACTTCATGACGTCAGTCGACACACAAACATGACGTCACTCGACACACACACATACACACACACAGACAACTTATTTTTATATATATACTAGCTGTTGGGGTGGCGCTTCGCGCCACCCCAACACCTAGTTGGTGGGGCGCTTCGCGCCCCCCCAGCCCCCCCGCGCGCGTAGGTCGTTACGCGCCATATTAGTTACGTGCCATTGTAGTTGTGTCCCTGTGTCCCACCTGTGAATAGAGATAGATATAAATATATGTTTTTAACTACGTAAAACATGCGAATATACAACATTCTTCGCTGTCCCATTGTCTGTGCATATAAATAGATTGTCAGGTTTACTGACTCTTGAACATGCAACATATAATTGTCCATGGGAAAAACAATCCGTATTCAGATCCATACCTCATTATTCTAATGATGTGTCCCTGTGTCCCGGTCGTCATTTATATTCCCTGTGTCCCGGTCGTCATTTGTGTCCCGGTGTCCCAGTTTGTAATTTCTCTTTGAGTGTCCCGGTCGTCATTTATATTCCCTGAGTCCCGGTGTCCCGGTCGTCATTTGTGTCCCGGTGTCCTGGTCTGTAATTTCTATTCGAACAATCCCTGTGTCCCGGTCGTCATTTATATATCCCGCCTGTGCCCCCGACGTCCCCGTTGTAGTTGTGTCCCTGTGTCCCGGTCGTCATTTATATTCCCTGTGTCCCGGTCGTGATTTGTGTCCGGGTGTCCCAGTCTGTAATTTCTCTTTGAGGTTCCCGGTCGTCACATTTTTCCGTGAACAAATGTCTTAAATACCGTTAATGACGTCACCGTCAAAGCAGAATGACGACAAATAATTTCATGACGTCAGTCAACACAGAAACATGACGTCACCTGATCCACAGACAGACAGACAACTTATTTTTATATATATAGATAGATAGATATATCTATATAACAAGTAAGTTGTCTGTGTGTGTCGAGTCACGTCATGTTTGTGTGTCGACTGACGTCATGTTTGTCGACTGACGTCATTATAAGGATTGAGATGTATGCGTCATGAAGTTGTTTGTCGACTAGCGTCATGTTTGTCAACTGATGAAATTACATACCGGGATACCGGGACACAAATGACGACCGGGATACAGGGAATATAAATGACGACCGGGAACCTCAAAGAAAAATTACAGACTGGGACACCCGGACCCAAATCACGACCGGGACACAGGGAATATAAATGACGACCGGGACACAGGGACATAACTACAACGGGGACGCCGAGGGCACTGGCGGGATATATAAATGACGACCGGGACACAGGGATTGTTCGAATAGAAATTACAGACCGGGACACAATGATGACCAGGACACCGGGACACAGGGAATATAAATGACGACCGAGACACTCAAAGAGAAATCACAAACTGGGCCACCGGGACACAAATGACGACCGGGACACAGGGAATATAAATGACGACCGGGACACAGGGACACATCATTAGAATTTTGAGGTATAGATCTGAATATGAATTGTTTTTCCCATGGACAATTATATGTTGCATGTTCGAGTCAGTAAAACTGACAATCTATTAATATGCAACTATATATATATATATATATATATATATATATATATATATATATATATATATATATATATATATATATATATATATATATATATATATATATATATATATATATATATATATATCTATCTATCTCTATTCACAGGTGGGACACAGGGACACAACTACAATGGCGCGTAACTAATATGATGCGTAACGACTTACGCGCAAGAGGTAGCTTGGGGGGCGCGAAGCGCTCCACCAACAGCTAGTCTTCTATATATATAAAAATAAGTTGTATATGTGTTTGTGTGTCGACTGACGTCATGAAGTTAGTTGTCGTCATGTTTTTAATGAGGATGACGTCATTAAAGGTAGTCAGTTGTCGTCATGTTTGTTATGACGATGACGTCATTAAAGGTATTTAAGACTTTCGTTCACGGAAAAATGTTTAACTGTAAAATGAATGATGAACCTACAATGGCAACAGCCGAGGAAGCTGCTCAAAGAGACTATGCCAAAAACCTTGCTGCTGATAGAGAAAGTAAGAAAAGAAAGCGTGCCGAGGAAGAGGAACTACCAGAGCAACGAAAAACCAGACTTGCTGCTAAAAGAGAAAGTGAAAAAAGAAGGCGTGCCGAGGAACTACCAGAGCAATGTGAAACCAGACTTGCTGCTAAAAGAGAAAGTGAAAAAAGAAGGCGTGCCGAGGAACTACCAGAGCAACATGAAACCAGACTTGCTGCTAAAAGAGAAAGTGAAAAAAGAAGGCGTGCCGAGGAATCACAAGAACAGCAAGAAAACAGGCTTGCTGCTGATAGAGAAAGTAAGAAAAGAAAGCGTGCCGAGGAATCACAAGAGCAACCTGAAAATTATCGCCTGGCATTCAGGTGCAGCCCAGTCGATGATTAAAGCTTGAGTAGATGTGTTCAAATCGGGACTATGTCTAAAATTTGTCCCTATTGCAAGGCCTTGAAATTCAATGGTGAAACAATGGGAATGTGTTGCGCCTCAGGAAAAGTTAAACTTCCTCTATTGGCTGCACCACCAGAGCCATTGAAGACTTTTCTTACTGGAACTACGTCAGAATCTAAGCGTTTTGCTGAAACTCATCGATGCTACGATGCCCTACAATATCCTATCATTTTTTGGGATGGAGCCGACGGCTATCACTTTAATATTAAATTGATGAATCCAGCCACTAACAAAGAAATGAATAAGAAATGCAGTACAATGCATTATTATTCCTATAGACTAATGATTCGGCAGGATGAAGACAATTATATTTTAAAATGCCGTCAATTGTTTCACCAATACGTCGTTGATATGTATGTAAAAACTGAATCAGAACGTTTGCTATATATCCGTCTGAATCGGACCAAGCTCCGCTCTGAACAATGCATTCATTTGCGAGATGCAGTTGTAAATTACGGTAATACCACAAACGTTGGAATATTAACGATTTTACCTTCGTCATATGCTGACAGTCCCCATCATATGCATGAATATGCTCAAGATGCTATTGCTTGTGTTCGTCTCTATGTTCGTCCAGATTTATTTATTATATTTACATGTAATCAATATTGGGTCGGGATACAGCAGCTTTCACTTTATCGGCGGTTCATAGACATGACATTACGGCCCGTTTCTTCCGGCAAAAGGTGAAATCACTGATAAACTACATAGTAAAACTTGAAGTGTTTGGGTCAGTGTGATGCTGAATGTACTCAGTGGAATGGCAAAAACGAGGTTTGCCACACGCACATATACTAATCTGGCTACATTATAAAATTACTTCTAACGAAATTGATGATGTGATTTCCGCTGAAATACCTGATGAAAATGTCGATAAGGGGTTATATGATATTGTTGTAAAAAATATGATACATGGACCTTGCGGTGCACTGAGCGAAAATTCACCATGCATGGCCAAAGGAAGGTGCACAAAGCAATATCCTCGACTTTTAGTATCCAACACAATTACTGGCAATGATGGTTACCCACAATATAGAAGAAGATCTACTGAAGATGGTGGTAAAACAGCAATAATAAAGAAGCGTAACGGTACCACCATCGAAGTAGATAACCAGTGGGTTGTTTCATATTCCCCATTATTATCAAAAACATTTAATGCACACATAAACGTTGAATACTGTAACTCCGTACAGGCAATCAAATACATATGTAAATACGTCAACAAAGGCAGTGACATGGCATTCGGCTTCCAGTCCGAAATCAAAGATATCGAAGAAATCGTACAATATCAGGCTGGAAGATACATAAGCAGTAATGAAGCTGTTTGGCGAATTCTTTCATTTCCGACACATGAACGTAATCCAGCTGTTGTTCACTTAGCGGCACATTTAAAGAATGGTCAACGTGTTTATTTCTTGGAATCCAACGTGCAACAAGGAGCCCTGAATCCACCGGATACAAAGTTAACTGCTTTCTTTTCGCTATGCAAAAATGATTCTTTTGCAAAAAAACTGCTGTATACTGAAGTGCCTTCGTATTACACGTGGAATACTAAAAATGAAGTATTTGAATGTCGAAAACAGGGTAAGTCAGTCGACTGCCTACCTACCATCTTTAAAGATACCACGATAGGTAGACTCTATACCGTTCATCCCAATCAACATGAATGCTTCTTTCTACGCCTGCTTTTGGTGAATGTACCCGGTCCGACGTCCTTTGAGTATTTGAGAACTGTAAACGGTACCATACATGACACTTACCATAGTGCTTGCCAAGCTCTGAATTTATTCAAGAATGACCAACACTGGGATAACTGCATCAATGACGCGTGCGAAACGTCATTTCCAAGTCAAATTCGTGCATTGTTTGGAATCATTCTAACTTCGTGTTCCTCCAGCTCCTACAGAGCTATGGGAGAAATATAAATCGAAATTGGCCGAGGATATACTCCATCGAAAACATTTAGAGACGTTAGATATGACCTTTGATTTTACTTCAGAAATTTATAACTACATTTTAGTTATTATTGAAGATTTGTGCGTATATATGGCAAACAAACCTCTTCAGGATTTGGGAATGCCTTCACCTAATCGTAACGCTGCTGTTTCGACATGTGTAGAATTGGATCGTGAATAAAGTTACAACACGAGTGATCTATTGTCGTATGTACAAAACAATATTTCTAAGTTAACGTCTGAGCAAAAAGACATTTATGATAAGATAATGCATTGTGTAGATAACAACTTTGGAAATATCTTATTTTTGGATGCGCCAGGATGTACTGGTAATACGTCTGTGATAAAATTGATTCTGGCATCAATTCGATCAAAAAAAGACGTATCGTTGGCAATTGCGTCGTTTAGAATAGCCACAACGTTGCTGCCTGGTGGAAGAACTGCTCATTCCGCTTTGAAATTGCCTCTGAAATTGCATTCTACAGAAACTCCCACGTGCAATATTTCCAGATCATCTGGGATGGGTAAAGTATTGCAGCAATGCAAACTTATTATTTGGGATGAGTGCACAATGGCACACAAAAAATCGCTCGAGGCTCTGCAGCAATCATTACGAGATTTGCGAGGAAATTCGAAACCCTTTGACAGCACATTAATATTTCTTGCGGGAGATTTCAGGCAAACATTACCTATAATACCTAGATCAACCCCTGCGGACGAAATGAATGCTTTCCTAAAAATTCTAAATTATGGGCACAAGTAAAGACATTAAAATTAACTATAAATATGCGTGTCCGATTGCAAAACGATGACTCTGGTGAAATATGTTCAGATCAATTGCTGGCAATTGGAAACGGAAAGCTCCCAGTAGACTCAATTTCAGGACGTATACAACTGCCTGCTGAACTCTTTAATTTATTGACATCCAAAAATGAATTGGTTGAAAAGGTATTTCCGAGTATTATAACCAATTATAAAGATCACAAATGGCTTAGAGAACGAGCGATATTGGCAGCCAAGAATAAAGACGTCCACGAAATCAACAATATTTTGACCAAGATTCGAGACCAGGAAGTAATTTACAAGTCAATCGACACACTCCTGGAACCAAATTAAGCGGTTAATTATCCATCTGAATTTTTAAATTTCCTGGATCTCCCAGGGTTTCCACCACACTTGTTACAACTAAAAATAGGCGTGCCAATAATACTGCTACGAAATATTAACCCACCAAAGCTTTGCAATGGCACAAGACTTGCCGTTAAAAAAAACAATGGAAAACGTAATAGAGGCAACAATCTTGACAGGGCCTTTTGAGGGTGAGGCTGTTCTTATTCCTTACATTCCCATGATTCCAACGGATCTGCCTTTCCAATTTAAAAGATTACAATTCTCAATACGATTAGCATTTGCAATCACCATCAACAAAGCTCAAGGGCAAACAAGAAAAATGTGGTATAGATCTTAATACAGATTTGGAGAATTTATTGGAGAATGACCAACACTGGGGTAACTGCATCAATGACGCGTGCGAAACGTCAACTTCAAGTCAGATTCGTGCATTGTTTGGCATCATACTAACAACTTGCTCTCCATAAGCTCCTACAGAGTTATGGGAAAAATATAAATTAAAAATGTCCGAAGATATACTCCATCGAAAACGGTTAGAGACGTCAGATATGACTTTTGATTTTACATCAGAAATTTATAACTACACTTTAGTTATTATAGAAGATTTGTGCGTATGTATGGCAAACAAACCTCTTCAGGATTTGGGAATGCCTTCACCTAATCGTACCGCTGCTGTTTCGACATGTGTAGAATTGGATCGTGAACAAAGTTACAGTACGAGTGATCTATTGTCGTATGTACAAAATAACATTTCCAAGTTAGCGTCGGAATAAAAAGACATTTATGATACGATAACTCATTGTGTCGATAACAATGTTGGAGAAATTTTCTTTTTGGATGCGCCAGGAGGTACTGGTAAAACGTTTGTGATAAAACTGATTCTGGCATCAATTTGATCAAAAAATGATATAGCGTTGGCAATTGTGTCGTCCGGAATAGCCGCAACGTTGCTGCCTGGTGGAAGAACTGCTCATTCCGCTTTGAAATTGCCTCTGAATTTGCATTCTACAGAAACTCCCACGTGCAATATTTCCAAATCATCTGGGATGGGTAAAGTATTGCAGAAATGCAAACTTATTATTTGGGACGAGTGCACAATGGCACACAAAAAATTGCTCGAGGCTCTGGATCAATGTTTGAAAGATTTGCGAGGGAATTCGAAACCCTTTGGCAGCACATTAATATTTCTTGCGGGAGATTTCAGGCAAATATTACCTATAATACCTAGATCAACCCCTGCAGACGAAATGAATGCTTGCCTGAAAAATTCTAATTTATTGGCACACGTAAAAACATTAAAATTAACTACAAATATGCGTGTCCGATTACAAAACGATGACTCTGGTCAAACATTTTCAGATCAATTCCTGGCAATTGGAAACGGAAAGTTCCCAGTAGACTCAATTTCAGGACGTATACAACTACCTGCTGAATTCTGTAATTTAGTTACGTTCAAAAATGAATTGATTGAAAAAGTATTTCCGAATATTCTAAACAATTATAAAAATAATAAATGGCTAAGTGAAAGAGCGATTCTTGCACCCAAAAATATAGACGTCCACGAAATCAACAATATTTTTTTGACCAAGATTCGAGACCAGGCAGTCCTTTACAAGTCAGTCGACACAGTTTTGGAACCTAATGAGGCGGTTAATTATCCATCTGAATTTTTAAATTCCGTGGATCTTTCAGGGTTTCCACCACACGTGCTACAACTAAAAATTGGCGTACCAATAATACTGTTAAGAAATATCATCCCACCAAAGCTTTGCAATGGCACGCGACTTGCCGTAAAAAAAACAATGGAAAACGTAATAGAGGCCACAATCTTGACAGGGCCTTTTGAGGGTGAGGCTGTTCTTATTCCTCGAATTCCTATGATTCCAACGGATCTGCCTTTTCAATTTAAAATATTGCAATTCCCGATTCGATTAGCATTTGCAATCACCATCGACAAAGCTCAAGGCCAATCATTAGAAAAATGTGGAATAGATCTTAATACTGATTTTTTTTCCCATGGACAATTGTACGTTGCATGTTCGAGGGTCGGTAAACCTGACAATTTATTTATATACAGCGACAATTGGACAGCGAAGAATGTTGTATATTCGCAAGTTTTACGCAGTTAATTTGTATTGTATCTATCTATCTATCTATATAAAAACGAGTTTTGTGTATGCATGTTTGTTTGTTTGTAAAAAGAGCGTTTGCATATGACGTCATTATAAGTACATAAGGCTTTGTATATGCACAGACAATGGGAAAGCCAAGTTTCGCAAGTTTTACGTAGTTCAAAACACATATAAATCTATCTATATTCATAGGTGGTACACAGGGACACAACTACAATGGCGCGTAACCAATATGGCACGTAACGACTTACGCGAGCGGGGGAGCTTGGGGGGGTGCGAAGCGCCCCCACCAACTAGATGTTGGGGTGGCGCGAAGCGCCACCCCAACAGCTAGTATATAGATACGTATATAGATAGATGACGAATCTTATATATTTACAGGATTTTTTAGCTTTAAGGAATGAGTTGTAATATTTGATTAGTATGGATAGCCTACTACAGATTAATAGTCTAGAGATTTAAAAGTCATTTATCAACAAACTGTCTTCAATCACTGGCAATTTTTTTATTTCGTCGTAACAAAACACTTTATGAAAAGTTATTTCGCGCAATTTAAAAATTCCTGCAATAAAAATTTTAATTTTGTAATTTTTGCAGTGTCTCCTCTTTGTAATGGTATATAACCTTTGCTAATTGCATAAAATTACAAAACTTATCTTTATTTAAATTACGCTTTCCGCATTTGTATAGCTTTGTCGTAACTGGGGTAATAAGGCTCAAAGGAACTTATACCCTTAAAAGCTTATGCGCGAATCATGGAGAGCACAGTTTGCCTAGTCTTAATTTATGTGTAAGAAGAATGAAAGATACATTTTTTCCCCTCTATTAGTCTCCTTAGGAAGATGTAACGGTACTTCTTTGTTAGCTAGTGCACACTCGAACACAGCTTAGATACCAATATACAGTTATGAAAACTCGATTTATTTTTGGGACACATTGCGCCGTAGCGATGCTAGCGGCTGGAGACAGGAAACGGTATTGGTATTTAATTGGTAAACGGAAACTGGTATTAGTATCTAAACTGTATATGCAACAAAACAAAATTGTGTTCCCACCTATGGTGTTGTAGTACGATCTACGCGTCGAAGCGCGGGCTTGGAAAAGATGCCAAGTTCATATCTCTGTACCATAAGCTTCTCATGGGCAAGATAGGAGTTTTCATAACTGTATTGGTATCTAACCTGTGACACTCGATATTTGTATCACTAACATGAGACAGTAAGGTTTTTACGGTCTCTATACTACACAATTTGCTCTGGCTCGGTGGAAAACCATATTATATTAATGTTTTAATCAAATATTGAGTTGGTTTTTTGGTTAGATTAGGTTACGTATTTAATATAATGCGGTCTGGGTGGCCCCTCTTCCATAATTCTTTGTTTTAGTTCCATAATATGGTCACTAAACCATTATATTTTTATCATATTTTGGCATATTTCATTATGATTAACTTAAATTCAATTTTTGAGTGTGTACTAGCTAACAATAAAGTGCCGACGCTCCTTTAGCTGCAATAGGAATTACTAACCTTATCCATGTTGTTGCTCAAGAATGAAGGATTGTTCTAAAAGTTAGTTGTTATTGACGTTAGGCTTATCTGCTTGGCCTACATTACCTAATTCTTTTATTTTTAGGCACTAGATGTTGAGTCAATAGCTCGCATTTTTATTGGTCTTGCTCGATCTGGAGCTTGGGGCTGCTTTGATGAATTCAACAGGCTGGATTTATCTACTTTGTCTTCGGTGGCGGTTCTAATCAAAGGTATACAAGGAGCTGTCAATTCCATGAAAAAACAGACTATAATACAAGAAACTGAGGTAGGTAATACAGATATAAAAAAATATAGGAAAACTAAATTTAACAATAAAGAATATACTTATAGCCTACACGTACGAACAGTAGACTGGCTCTTTCAAAGGTACAGAGCGTTCCCTTGTCTTTAGATTGAAAAAAGAGGACCATTGGAATCAAAATGGCTTAAAATTTCTTATTGGAAAATTACAGTTTTTTCACGTTGGAAAACAAGGAAAACCATTTTTGGTATTGTTAGTTCTGATTTTGGTCTCTAATTTTTTTTCTTTCTCCGGGTTGCAGCGGTAGCTAGCAACTTAGTAAGAAGACAATCACGTCCCATAGTACAGAATGAAATAGCCCATTACTCCTTAAAATATAGTTAGATCAAAAAAGAAGTAGATAACTAGAACCGCCATGTCCAGTACCTTCATATAGGAAATTAACTGTCCCTTGGCGTAAATAACGAGGAAAATTCAGAGGAAAGAAAAAGAGCTCGAGCACGCGTGAGGATCGTTACTAAGTTGTCTTGTGATCCAGGTTATAAGGAACTGAAATATGACAGAGAATTCCAGAGACATTTAACAGACCACACGTATCGAGAAGCGAAAATTGATAGAGCCAAACAAATATCAACGAGTGTTATCATAATCATGAAGATTATCGAGAAGCAACAATTGAGAGAGCCAGCCAAAACATCACGGATCGTTTTTATAATGATTTCAATTATCGAAAACAAAATAAATGCTACCAGAATAATGAATGAATGCTGGGTTGACAGAAGCAATAATAAAAAAATTAAAACTATACCACGCTCTACCAAACAACCCATAAGGATAAAGTTAAAAAATACATCTATAGGTCAAATAAGATGGCATTTTTAGTAAGGAACAAACCCTAAATCGTTGTGGTACCTGAAGCTGTAACTTATTAAAAGGAGGATTAAAGCCCATAGTAACCAAAAGTTTACAAACGCGTTTTGAAAAATCTGCTTAATGAGAATAAGCGCCATCTGGCAAAAACTCAGAAATGGTAACTTTTTTTCTTTCACCTTAAAAAAAAAAACACTTTGTAACGGAAAGAAGTTGACGGTGTCTTTGACAATAAGTCAGATACCTTCAAAAAATGGTGTCAGATCAAAATGAAATCTGAGCGATTGAAATCAGTATAGTCGAAATTTCTAGTAAAAAATACGTCTAATATAGAACAAACAGCAAATTAAAAGAACAGACGAGAAATACAGTAAAGATAAACCGTAAATGTAGAAAAGAACAAGATAAAAATCTAATAAAATGTAAAACACGAATCTAGGTACTAACATACCAGAAACTTAGTAAAGAAAAACTCTAAATTATAGTACACAAATTTCATGAAGAATGGGTATAGTTCAATATAAAATGTCATTATATGAAGTCCATAGACATGTTGGTTGCAGAGATAGCTGAAACTTAGTAAAGGTCTACTGCCTATAGTAGCTAAAAGTTAACATGTTAACTTTTAACTGTAATTTGAGTTAGTTACAACTTATTACATTAATTACAACATAATTACAACATAATTACAACATAATATCAATTAATTACAACAAACTAACTGTAGTTTGAGTATTTGAGTTAGCATGTAACTTTTAATATAACCTGTTAACTTTTTAACTGTAAAAAGTTAAAAGTTAACTCAATAAGCATCTTTTGAAAATTAGTTTTCCAGGGGAATTGTACGATGTTTAGCTTACTTAGCTGCCTGATACTCTGATGTTTAACTTAGTGAAGCTTTCCTTGAAGAACTTTTTTCAGGCATTAAGAAAGTTTAGCCACGCTAATTTCGATGCAAAGCACCAGTTTTTTGTCCCAATAGTCAGTGAGAAGATGGATATTAAATATAGCTAGGTTTTTTAATCTAACAGGGAGGTAGTAATCCTCTGAGTTCAAAAGGTCTTAGCTTAGGTTTCATCAAATGCCCATTACGAAACCGCATGAAAAACAACCAAAATCTTTTGTTTACTTCTTAGGCACAAAATAGCAGAGGTAGGTTTTCGTTTAGTGACGTGACATTCGCACTGTTGTATTTGTGGTAGTTTTCTGACATACTACACAAAACATAGCTCTTTCGAATAGATTAGATTTACAAGACGCGAGGTCTCTGAGTGATAGGTCGTATGAAAACAAAAGGAATGTAAAGAAAGTGGAGAAAGCATTAAACTATGAACTAAGGAGATGTGAAGTGGAGGCCATGGATAAAATTACTGAGGATCTGGAAGATGCGGCTTGACGGCATAATAGTAAAATATTATACTGGCATGTTAATAAATTGAAAGGGAGTAGCCAATCCGGACTAGTCCCAGTTAAAGATAGAAATGGGGCCACAATTAGTGAGAAGGAAAAAGTTAAAGAAAGATGGGTGGAACATTTTGAGAATGTGCTAAACCAAGATACAGTTGCAGGAAAAGACATAGATGAAAATAAACAAGTTTGTGATACCTTGGATGTGAAGGAAGATTTGTTTAGTGAGGAAGAATTAGCTACAGTACTAAAAGGATTAAAAAATAATAAGGCCCCAGGTGCTGATAGTATGATTAATGAGTTTCTTAAATATGGTGGCTCTGATGTTAGGAATGAGCTACTGAAGATTATGAACATGATTTTTGAAAAAAAGGGAAGTACCAAATGATTTTAGGAAAAACTTAATTAAACCACTGTATAAGAAAGGTGACATGAGCGAGTGTCGTAATTCTAGAGGCATTAGTCTGGTCTCTGTAGGTAGAAATGGGAACTTCCTGGGAGGGTGTAAAGAGGGAGGCTTTAAATAGATTAGGTTGGGGGTGGAGCGTGCGTAACTGTGTTGGCCTCAGGCAGCTTGGTGGTGCAGTGAGTTATTAGTAGTAGTAGTAGTAGACGCGAGGTCATTTGCTAAGCAGCGACTACGAATCGAAATATTATTACAATTGGCTGCAAGATGGTCATCAGCGTGACACGAGAAGTATCTTTTTGGCAAGAACTTGTATTCATCAACAGGAAGTACTTCACAATCAATTCGGGCTCTCTGTTTGAGGAAGGCCTCTAAGTCAGCGATACTATCAAAGTAAACTTTGTACAACTGCTAGGCCAGCTCTAGGAAGAAGCGGAAATACATCTTTTTCTTCTATTTTGATTGGAATTTCCTTCACTACCCCAAAACATTTTGTAGCCCATTGCCGTCACTTTTTATATTTCTAACAAACCTGCTCGTAGACTGGAACTGATTGTGCAACGTTCTTTAGCTGCAATTGTGCCCTCTTTACTAAAGAAACTTTTTTTCATCCGCAGCTAGCGGGGCACTGGATCATCATAGAGAGCTGTTTAATGGCTCATTCTAAAGAAAATTGATGGATTCAAGAACTGTTTTAATTTTTAAAAATAACCTTTAAAATACAGTCAATTTCTTACGAGAAACTGTATTTTCACGTACAAGATTAATTAATGACGTAATAATCTTAGTTGCAACCATATATGGTGTAAAAGCAAATGGAATATCATAATGTTAGCTATGATGATATCTGAATGGAACCGTTAATTTTATTTTGCAAATTGCAAAAATATTAATAGTTTCTGTGTAATTATATTAATCTTTTTGCTCAAACTAGAAAATTACTTGAACATTTTTAAATTAGTTTTGTTTTCGGTTCGATTTAATCAACAGAAGTTTTACTTCGTTTCTCACTTCAAAGTTATAATTATCTCCTGGAACCAAACTTTATTTGGCTCAACTTGTTAAGTGCGTATCTCTTGCGCTATAGATAGATAGATAGATAAGTGTATTTCAAAAACCCGTGGGCCATATACACAAAAATATAAATAAATAACAAATAAGCAAGGAAATTAACAACAGTACGAACACGCACAAAAAACAGAATTCAACGCAAAAAGTACCTATTCTAACTACAAAAGAAATTAATCATATAAAACTTTTTCTTCTTATTAAAGATTTATCTATATATACTCCCACTCGAAATATTGTGGTTGGGTTACTATTTTGTAGAATACCCGGAAGCATCAAATTAACCCCATGCAAATAAATCTCCCGTAAATCCAAGAGCACCGGGCATTTCCGGAGAAAATGATCCAAGTCTTCATCATCATCTTTACAAAGGGGACAAACATACCACCTATGAGGACCAACTATCATTTTATTTTTGTCGAACGTTTTTTGCCTGTTCTGGATTGGAAGACAATTTGCCCTAAGCTGAATCCAACGACGTAGAATCATAGCCGGTAAGTTAAATTTAAAATAAACTTCCTCCCCAAAACTAGGTTTTGCCTGATTATAATGTTGCAGGGTTGTAGAATCAAAAACCAGCCCTTGCCAATGCTGAATTTCCTGACTCTCTAATATAAATCGTACCTGGCTTTCTAAATTTGTTGGTACATCACGAGAGCAAAGACCATTATTCCATAAATAAGGCATTCCTACTTTTTCTAGTAATGATTTAATTTGGGATGGCCACGAGGTTTTTAAACCACATTTCAACATCTCTTCATATGCCGCTCTTACTAGTCTATCTTCATTACTCTTAGTTAACTTCAACCAGAACCTAAGCATTAAAATATACCTACGTAGCCTTAAAGAAAACAGGCCCATATCACCTTTCAGAATCTGTGAATGAGTTGTCTGATGTAGACCAAACACTCTTTTATAATACTGGAGCTGAAGGGACTCCAGTTGCTGCACCGTTTCTCCACCCCATATCTCTGCTCCATATTCTATCACGGGTAAAATTTTTGTGTTAAATATTCTTTTATACATTTTTAGGTTTTTGATCCCCATTATCGTCGGGTTTCTAAATATAGCTGACATGGCCACCCTACCTCTCTTAATTATTTCATCAACATGACTCCTTAGGCTTCCATTTTCCGATAAGATAAAGCCTAAATATTTTATTCTTTTACTTATAAATAGTTCCTTATTATTAAATTTAAATGTATATTTTTCATCGTCCCCAACCTTCCTTTTTTTAAAAATAACAACTTCGCTTTTTTCAGTATTCAGCCTTAACTTTTTTATATGCAAATATTCTTCTATGAGATTCAAAAGAGTCTGTAGATCTTGCGGTTTATTAGCCACCAAAGCAATATCATCTGCAAATAATAAGAGAGATAGTTTTTGAGTCCCTAGGCTAACTTTCGGAGCCCATCTATTCTCTAGAAAATTAACAACATCATTAATAAAAATATTAAACACCTTAGGTGAAAGGGTGCTGCCCTGTTTTACTCCCCGCTTAATATCAAAAAGCTTCGAAAACCTATTACCAACTTGAATGATTCCACTCACACAAGTATACATGCTCACTATCAATCTAACAAATGAATGGGGAAGGCCAATATTTAGCATGGCATCCTTCAATAACTCTCTGTCAACACTATCAAAAGCCTTATGGAGATCCAGAAATCCCACATAAAGACAAGTTTTACCCTTTCCATATTTATCTATTAATGCCTTTAAAATAAACACACTATCTGTCGTCCCATACCCTGTCCTGAAACCTCCTTGTTCCTCATGTATTAAATTATTTTTATTTAACCAATTGGAAAGCCTGGTATCTAATATTTTCTCCAAAACCTTCCTCTGGGGTATGCGCTACCTCCTGAAGATCTGCACAAACACCTTCTAAATTATTTAGGTAATCAGGCCATGAATCAGCTTCCGGAACAGCCTGGGTATTAACATTTCTCCTTCCACTATCATTCTTTATATAGCCCCAAAACTTTTTAAAATCTTTATTTCTAAAATCATCAGCAATAGCCAGTTTCTTCTTATTCTCGTACTCTTTTTTTTTCTTTTTATTAAGCTTTTGTATTCTCTTCTTTTATCTTTATATTTAGCCAATTTTAGACTTTGATCTTCCGCGCTATCAAATTCATTCAAACGATTTAATAAATATTTTGCTTCTTCTTTCATTAACTTGCAATCCAAGTCAAAATATCCCTCATTCTTTTTTAATTTTTTAGTCAGGCCACATGATTCTGCACAACTGCCCATTATTTCATTTAACAGCATAATTACACTATGTGCATCTTTTTCATTGTCTTCTAACGCTTTCAACTTATTTTTTACATGCGAGTCCGAGAGCTCCCTTCTAAATACCTCAATATCTTTATCTGTTAAATCATTTCTAATTCGTTTTTCTAAACCTATTTTTCTATAATCCGCATTATAGAAATTTCTTACTCGTGAACCGTGGTTCACAAACTGCCCAATCTTTACCTCAAGCATAATAGCTCTATGATCAGATCCAACTAAATCTAATACTCTCATATTTATTGATTCAGGTACAAATTGCGTATTAATTAGCACATAATCTATAACACTTGGAGTTGGACCCGAAAGGCAAGTGAACTCGCCCCTGCCCTTATCATTCCCAAACCTACCATTCGCAATCATCAGACCATGTTCCCCACAAAACGCCAGGAGCTTTCTTCCCCATATATTTATTTTTCTTTTTTCATCCTTGTTGCTTCGTGGTATTCTACAACAAATTGGGACAAAATCACCTAAATCTGGGATCAACACATCGGGGATCTCAGCCTCCAGGCCGGTATAAGCATTGAAATTCCCCATTAACACACAATCCAGATTTTTATAACTTTCTTGTATTAACGAAAATTCTTCTCCTAAATTTCCCAAGTATTTTCTTGATTGTACGAACTATTCTGTGGAGGTATATACACTACACCCAAAATTAATTTCTTCCCAAATTTCAAATAAATAGACAGCCAAAGCAAGTTTTCAGATCTACTAGTAATTCTCTCATAGCCGTCAATAGCAGATGCTTTAACCAAAACCAAAATGCCACCATAATGTCTATTATTTCTTGCTACATTACGCACGGTTTGTTCAACGAAATACCCGGGGAGAGGTGATATAGGAAAACAATCGTTCCATGTTTCAATAAGCGAAATCACATCAAACGAAAATAAATCGTCATATAAATAGGCCAACTTATCACGTAATCCTTGTATGTTCCATGACACTAGACTCAGTATATGGCCCTCTATATCCTATGTTTCTACGCCTTCTGTTAGCACGTTAACATCACTAGCCTTTGGTTGAGATTGCTCGTTACTAGTCTTAGTCGGGGGAAAGGCAACATGATAATACTCATGAGTGCGGTTATTTATATCCGCTAAGTCACTTCGGTGTTTATTGTCATAAAAATCACGATAAAAACCACCACGATGTCTTTCATTAAACTTCTTTCTTGGCGAATGGCTTCCTTTGGGTGCTACATTACGAGTACCTGGTCGAAACAAGTCATTTGGGCTGACAATAGCACTAGCAGAACTTTTAGCTGTCGATACTGCCTGAGGAGTGCTGGTCGATGGCACTAATGTCTCAGTATCACTATCACTGGCATCACTAACTAGCCTCATCGGAATATTATTGGGATCATTTGGGAGCCTAGCTCTAAAGGGTGGACCAGAATTTTGTACCGGCTTCAAATTACGCTTAATCTCGACTATTGAATTTCCATCATACCTGAATATTCGGCCTTCGATGAATACTTTGTCACCTCGTAATTTTGCATCACGGCCATCATTTTGCGCAGTAGTCAACATTTCCTTTAAATGTTTACGGGCCTCCCTTTGTATAGCTGTGTAATCCGGAGCCACCGATAAACCAAGCCTTCTTAATACGGAGCTGTTTCTTAAAATATAATCTCTGATTTCAACCGAGTTTAGCTTTACTACTATCGGCCCTGATTTCAATCTAAAAATGTCACGTATATCACTTCGATTTATTCCGAGAGACGGCATAGTACGATTTAATATTTCCGTTTCTATATTTCCGTAGAAAAGAAATTCATTTTTTGTAAACTGCAAAAATATTTATGGTGTGAGCAATAATTTTTTTTTTTTTTAATTTAAACCAGAGAAATACCTGAAAATGTTAAAATTAACTTGTGATTTTGTCACAAAATCACACTTGTGATTTTATGGATAAAAATTGAAATGTTGAAAAGATATGGTCTCAAGTTAACATGACTAAAAAAGAAAAACCAACTTTTACTATTAACATTCCATATCGTCTAAATGGGTTTTTATTGTTGATTATACATCTTTTCGGTAAAATGATTGAAGCAGGCGGGTATTTAACTTCGGCTCCAAGCTTCAGAATTAAAATAAGATACAAGGTTGAAAAAAGAAATAAACAGCTTGCTGAAGCTGAAGGAAGTGAAAAAAGACCAACAAACAACCCAACAGAACTACCAGAAATTTTAGAGTCACCAGAAATTCCAGAAACACTAGAAATTCCAGAGCAACCACTGGATCCACCTAGGAACGAAGCGGTGAATGAAGCTTCCTCAAGTAGTAGAAACACAAACCAAATTTCAAAGAAAGTTCTACGGGAATCAGTGAAAAAAGAACTTTTTGCCATACTCATTCCAGACAAACCAAACAAACTTCTAAGGCCTAACATTGACAGGAGTATTTGGCAGAAGCCCAGAGAAGAAGATGTGAATCCACGCGAACGTCTTCTGGAACAGATCAGAGAAAAAACCTTCAAAAGATCTAAAAAAAACACAACTACCCTTGACGTCATTGAAGAGAATCAGGAAAATCGGCAGAAGCCGAAAAATACAGAAAAAAATATAAGACCACAGGATAAGCTTATTTTTGAGATCCAGAGTGATCATTCCAGAAAAATTGATCTTCAAAAAATTCATGATTCAAATGACGAAAAGGAAAAGCCCCACGAAGAAACTCTTAGACAAGAAGAATCAATGGACGACAGCTGGGTGACAATTGAGGATTCAGAATAAACTATTTTCAAGGCCATCGAAGAGGCCCAAAAACCTGACTGTAGCTAAAAAATAGAGACAAAATGTGAAATCAATGAAAAAACTTAATTTTGAGATCCAAAAGAATCATTCCAGAAATTTGGATTTAGAAGAAATTAATGCTGCAAAAGATGGAAAAACAAAAGCCCTACGAAAAAATTCTTAAATATGAAGAACCAGATCCAGTTGGATGAAAATCTCGAAAGCCTTGCAGTATAAGATGTGTTTATAAATAGCTTTATTGTTATTGTTTCATCAGCAGAAAATTAAAATATCGCTCACTATAAATTAAGCATCTGGATCACAAGACAACCTAACAACTATTTTTATGTGTGCCTGAATCATATTTCTTTCATTTGCCTTTTTACTTCTTATAAATCTGTTTTTCACATTTTCTAGAATTCTCTGTTTATCTTTAATTTAACCCTGTTTTTTTTTAAGTAGATATTTCGATTGCAGGGCTTTTTCTTAGTAGAAACTAGTAAAGAACAAACTGCACTGCCACCCAAACCACCTTTTTAAGTATACTATCATCTTGTTTATGATAATGCATTTTTTCTACAAAAATTAATTTTGTTCAAATATTTATTTTAAGTAAAAAAAAGCAACTTTACTTAAAAAACCCTTAAGATTAGCGATTAAATAATTCTCTATAGTTTTCTATTGCAAAGAGAGCTGCGGAGAAGAATAAAAACGGATAAAATGTTTCATATGCAGACTTTACTAGGTTGCTGTGAAATGCTTTTTTTTAAGCCAATGAATTTCAACTGTGGCAATTCTAACAGTTTGCAGCTCCACCCCTACATAAAAAAAACTTTAATGTTAAAAATGAAATATATTTTTTTGATTAAAAACTGCATCTTCGTTAAAAAAATTAACGAATGTCTTCTTAATACTGGGTTAGAACCATAAATGACCTTAAAATATAATATATGATGACGTTGACTGTGGTGATGTAACTGCAAATATAAAAGGTTAACTGCTAATATCAACTTACCAGTTAGAGTGTTTAATTTGCGAGAACTCTTATTGTTAAAATGGGGCGAAGAAAGAAGAGTAAGCAAAATAAAAACCGCGAAAATTATTAGAGCCGAGCAAATAAAATATCTTCTGTAAGATACAGTGCCATATTAAATGAAGAGAAAAATACTAATAAGTATGAAAGCAGACTCTAAGAAAATAACAAGGGCACTGGTTGGAACATTGCTATAGGACAAATGAGACAAATTTAGAATGAGCGATTAAATAACTCTCTATGGTTTTACAATGCAAATATAGCTGCGGAGAAGAATAAAAAAGGAAAAAATGCCTCCTATGCAGACTTCCTTAGGCTGAACTGACTTTGCTTGTTTTTTAAGCCAATAAATTTTAACCATGGCCATTTTAACAGTTTGCGGCTCCGGTCCTGCAACAACAAATTTAATGTTAAAAATGAACTCTATTTTTTGAATAAAAACTGCATCTTCGTTAAAAAAAAAAAATAGTGAATGTCATCTTAATCCTCAATTATAACTGTAAACCTATATTACAATCATAATCATAGCCTAATTATAGCGTGACTATACCGTAATTCTAATCATAGGCAGTGCAATAGTGCTGCCTCAATAAAGAGCGATTTGGGCACAATGTACTATTATTTTTATCACAATTATTATTATTTTTTGAGACCAAGGCACTTCCTATTGAAGGAGTAGGCTTAGAATCTGCAAAAAGGGGCACCTTTCTTTGGAAAATGAAAGGGCTAGTGCCCTTTTTAACAGTCGAAAGTGATTGGAGGGCAAGTTACCCACCTCCTACGCCCACCATTTCCCCAAACACATATAATTAAATTTTGGAGATAGCCACTTTGATTAACGTAGTTGAAAGGGCTGGAAAATTATGTATCATAGGAACTCAAGCCCCTGTTAGTCCTCAGAGCAAGGCTTTGTAGAAAGTAGTAAAACTTCTTCTCATCTAAAAAACTTCAGAGGGGGACTCATTGGATTGCTAATCAGGAGTCTTAATGCCCTTTTTGATATTGAGCGTGATTAATTAAGTGATTAATTATTGAGATTGGATACCCCCCCCACACGCACACACACCTCACATTTTCCCGAAATGCAACTGATAAAAAATTTTGAGATAACCATTTGTTGTCTTAGAAACTTCAAAAAGAGCTCATTTGATTGGCAATGGCAAGGGCTAGTACCCTTTTTAATAGTCAAAAATGATTGAAGACCGACTAACCCCCTCCCACGTTTACCATTTCCTCAAACGCATCCAATAAAAATTTTTAGATAGCCGTTTTGTTCAAAGTATTGAAAGGTCCATAAATTATATGTTTAAGGATAACAACCCCCCACAGCCCTAAAAGCTAGGGTTGTATGTTATACCCTGGGGCATATAAGTTTTATATAGAAAGGGTGATCGTATGAACTTCAGAGAGAGCTCAATGGTTTTGTAATCAGAAGTTCTCAGGCCCTTTTAATATTCAGAGTTATTGGAGGGTTGATACTACCCCCTCCAAACCCCATATTTTCCTGAAATGTATGTGATAGGAATTTTAAGATGACAAAATGTTGTCGTAGAAGCTCAAGAAAGAGTTCTTTCGATTGGAAATTGAAAGGGCTAGTATCGTTTTTAATAGTCAATGTGATTGGAGGGCATTGAAACGCCTCCCTTGCCCACCATTTCCAAACTTTTCCAATAGAAATTTTGAGATAGCCATTTTCCTCGACATAGCTAAAAGGCCTGGAAATTACGTCTTTTAGGATGACAGCCCCCTGATAGCCCTAAGTTTAAGGGTTGTAAGTTATGCCCCAAACGCATCCACTAAGAAAATTTTATTTTAAAGGGTTGTAAGTTATGCCATGGGGGCATATAAGGTAGAAATAGTAAGGGTGATCGTATAAACTTCGAAAAGGACTTATTGGACTACTTATTAGGGAACTGGACAAAAGTTCTAGTTCCCTTTTTAATTTCAGAGAGATTCGAGGGAGGATCCCCCCTAAACCTCGTATTTTCCCAAAATAGGCCTTATTGAAAGTTGGAATGACCATTTGTTGTCTTTGAAACTTAAAAAAAGTGCTCATTCAATAAGAAATTGAAAGGGCTAGTGCCCTTTTAAATGGTCAAAAGCAATTGGAAGGTGATTAAACCCCTCACGTGCCCATCCTTTCCCCAAACACATTCAATCAATATTTTGAGATAGCTATTTTGTTCAACATAGTTGGATTGTCTGAAAATTACGTCTTTGAGGATGACAACCCCTGATAGCCCTAAGGTCAAGGGTTTTAAGCAATGCCCTGGGGGACATAAGGTGTATATAAAATGATTGTACAAACTTCGGAGGGGACTCATTGGACTCGTAATCAGAAGTTCTAGGGCTCTTTTTAAGATTCAGAATGATTCAGAGTTCAGAGCTTTATTCACCAATGAATACAAAATGGAAATACAATACTCTTATTACCCCTTGAAAGGCTTCATGGCCAGGGATACGAGGAGGATACAAAAAAATATAATGTAAGCAACAACCAAAAAAGAGAACAATAGCCAAATAACATATAAGATTAAAAAGAGAACATACCTGAAGCCTGGGAGTCAAAGCGTAGAGAAGACAACCATACACCATGAACAAACATTCAGGAGACATCAACTCCTCAGAGGAAAAGGGAAAGATAAAAAAAAAGAAAAAAAAGTGAAAGTAAGGAAGTGAAAGTAAGGAGTAATATTAAAACTTAAAACGATCAGAAATTACTCCGTATATGAAAGGGGCTGTTCCCTCCTCAGCATCCCGCTCTTTACGCTAAAGCTTGACTCTTTCTCTCAACTCTACTTTTTAAATCAGTAAAAAACCTTTAGCGTAAATAGCGGGGCATTGAGGGGGGAACAGCCCCTTTCATATACGGAGTAATTTCTGTTCGTTTTAAGTTTTAATATTGCTCCTTACTTTCAGTCAAAACCCTGTTTTTTGAATTAATGCATGTTTTGATTTTGGTTCTCCGCACATGAACAATTAAATCGAAATTTGTATATTAATTTATTTTTACGACTAAATAGCTTCCTCATAGTTTTGATCGGACGATTTTGAGAAAAAGAGCAGGGGAGTAGGCCTAGTTACCCTCCAATTTTTTGATTATTTAAAAAGGCAACTAGAACTTTTAATTTTTTCCGAACGTTTTTATTAGTACAAATATACATAACTTACGAAATAACTTACGTAACGAACTTCTATATTCGTATGTTTTATTACGTATATGAGGGGATTCAACCCCATCATTAGTACCTCGCTCTTTACACTAAAGCTTAAATTTTGCCAAAATTCCTGAAGAATGACCCCTGAATCACAAAGGGCCGTAGAATAAATAGTTGGCATTAATAAAATTACTTTAGCGTAAAGAGCGGCGTATTAGGAGGTGAACCCCTCATATGCGTAATAATTTCTGTTCGTTTAAGTTTTAATGCTGCTCCTTAATTTCAGTTGCAAAACCTTTTTCATATTTATTTTTTCATTCTTCTTTAAAAAAATGCTAAAAAAAAATCCTGCACCCCCTTCATGGAAATTTTCTTCCCCCATGACAAATTCCTCCATGGAAAGTTCCCCCCGCATAACCCACTCCCCTCAAACCCTCCCCCAAACCAAAAAATCCCCCTGAAATCGTCTGTATACTTCCCAATAACCATTACATATGTAAACACTAGTCAAAGTTTGTAACTTGCAGCCCCTCCCACGGGGACTGTGCAGGAGTAAGTCGTCCTCAAAAACATAGTCATTAGGTGTTTCGACTATGTTAAATAAAATAGCTATCTCATAATTTTGATTTGGTGACTATGGGGGAAAAATGAGCGTGAGAGGGGGCCTAGGTGCCCTCCAATTTTTTGTTCACTTAAAAAGGGCACTAGAACTTTTAATTTACGTTAGAATAAGCCCTATGACAACATTCTAGGACCACTGGGTCAATACGATCACCTCTGGGAAAAAAAACAAAACAACAAAACAAAAAAAAACAACAAATAAACACGGATCCGTGATCTGTCTTGTGGCAAAACATGCAAAATTCCATATTTTTGCTGATAGGAGCCTGAAACTTCTGTTGTATGGTTCTCTGATACGCTGAATCTGGTGGTTTGATTTTTGTTAAGATTCTATGAGTTTTAAGGGACGTTTCCGCCTATTTTCTAAAATAATGCAAATATTCTCAGGCTCTTAACTTTTGACTGGTAAGTCTAAACTTAATGAAACTTATATATTGAATATCAGCATTGAAATGCGATTCTTTTGATGTAGCTATTGTTATAAAAATTTCATTTTTTAGAGTTTCGGTTACTATTGAGCCGGGTCACTCATTACTACAGTTCGTTACCACGAACTGTTTGATGATCCGTAAGAATGCTTTTAAAAGTCCGGAACGAGTTGCATCTCTGTCCTAAAGAAGGTAGTGACTTCCAGATTTGTTGACAAGCAATGAGGGGATTGAGATCTGATCGAATAGTAGGGGCAGGCGGAATGCAAATATATGAAGAATGAAGGCTATATAAAGCTGAATCAGAAACAAACAAAGGAGTTTTTGGAAGAGATTTTGGAAGATTGTCGTGAAGCTGATGAAAGACAAAAGAAGTACAAGAAATGATGTAAATAGACTGTAGACTTAAGAGCAGTTTTGGTGAGGAACGGCTGGTGCCCACAGAGAGACGCCATGCTTAATTATAAATGATAGGAAGTGACCGCAGTGTAAATGGAAAAGTAGCCATCCATACAATGGGACAATAAGAAACATACGACTGGACAAAGCAGAAAAAAGAAGCTTCAGAACAGATCCAGAAAATGCGTATCTAAGTTTTTGAATGATACCCAGACTCCGTGAGACCTTAACCTTAATCATGGCTGTATGGTTTCTAAATTCAAGGTTCTCATCAAGCAGGATACCGAGAAACCGGACCACCCGATTCTCTGGTCTAAACAAGGAGCATTGTGATACCTGAAGGTTTGTTAGCTGAGGGAAAGCTATACCAGTTCGAGAAAAAAGAAGAAAATGTGACTGATCAACATTCAAGGCCAAGTCATTCGTACTAAACCATGAAACTACTCTCTCGAATATTGCCACAAGGTTAGACTTGATATCACACTCCGTCTTTTGTTTGCCCAACCCTACAGCTCAGATTAGAGATGAAAGTTGAGTTGCCCCTATGGTCGTCAAATTTTCTACCAAAGATGTTGCGCATACAGTCTTCAAAGCGAAGTCTAAGCTAGCGAAATCTGGTGTTTATGTAAATGAATATCTCACGAAGCAGCGCAAGATTATCCTGGACAGTGCTAGAGATAAGTTCGGAGCAAAGAACGTTTGGTCGCACACAGGCCGTATTTTTGCTCGCCTACCAGGTGAAGCTATTTCTAGGAGGCTTTGGAAGATTGAAGAAACCTTCTAGATTAGTATCGTTTTTTTTTGTTTTTTTTTATTGGATTTCTCGATTGTAGTCTTCGTTGTTTGATTTTTTTTTGTGCATTATCTTGCTGATTTTCTTTTACCGTTGTTTTTTTCTGTTTTGTCTCGTTGGCTACTCCCTCCCTCCAAATGGAGAACGATTTGTTTGTTGTTTTTGTTGTTGTTTTTTTTTTGTTTATAGTGATTCGCAAACTGATTTTTCCGTATATTATTATTGTGATTATGAATGAGTGGTTTATATTTCCAGTGCTGATTATTTGTTTGTTTCTTAGTTTTTCCTTGTTTCTTTTTTCTTATCTTTCCCTGCTTTTTCTTATTTGTCCTTACCTTGATTATATAATTCTCATTTATCCTTACCTTGATTATATTATTTTTCACTTTTTTCCCTTGTATTTTTTCCTTATACCTGTGGTCTGGTGGGTTTGGTGGTGGAGGGAACTTCCATCCACCATGAGTAATGAGTAAATGAGTAATGAGTAAAGTAATAATTCAGTTGTAAGTAGAAATCAGAAGAATAATGACTCAAATTCGGCTTATAAAAGCAAATTTGTTTCGCAATTAAATGGTTCTGCCTCCTCTAAAGGAGATGATATCTTCTCTGTGTTTCATCTTAACATTCAGGGATTTTGCTCGTCCGGTTTTCATTCAGGGACCAGATCGTTAGTGGTAGAGCTCCTGGTGTTATACGATTATGTGAAACTTTCCTGGATTCAATAAAGGATATCCTTTTAGATATTCCAGGATATAGGATGGAGAGACTGAATCGGAAACAGATGGCGAGAGGTGGCCTTGTCCTTTATATTGCTGATTGTCTTCCATATAATGTCCGAAGTGATTTGAGCAGAAGTGAAGAAGGAATCTTTGAATTCCTTTTTATTGAGATTTTTTTGTAAATGATGCTCTCTTCGGGTACTCTACCTTCAGTTTGTATACCAACCCGGGTTACTGACACGCATGTGTCTCTTATTGATAATATTTTTTCGTCTTTAGATGTCTTAGGTAATTTGGTGCTGGTTAGTGATATTTCTGATCATTTTCCCGCCATTTCCAGATATAAGAGTGCTGCTCAAGTGCAGTGTATAGCATCACCATCTAATCTCTCATTTTTCCGTTATGGTGATACAGAGCTAAGTGTACTTAATTCTCGTCTGGCTGATTTACCATGGGATAGTTTGTTTTCGGATTCAAATTTTAACCGCTCTTTTGATTCCTTTTATGATTCAGTAAAAGAAGGAACCCTGGAAATTTGCAATCAGGGTCCAGCACCCCATACTTCGAAAAGGATATTGCCACTGAATCCATGGATGACTTCAGGTCTCCATAAAAGCTTGAAAAGGAAAAACTATTTGTGGAAGCTTTACAAGGCTTCATCATCTGTTGCTCATCTCGAACGATTCAAGGCCTAGAGGAGTATATTTAATTCTCTGTGTCGGAAGGCAAAGTCTCAGTATTATTATAGGAAATTTTCTTAATGTGGGAAGGATTTTAGGAAGACATGGTATTTAACTACTTCAGTTCTTAGACCTACTTGTCCTCTGCCTTCAGTTTCATCAATGCTGATACTCGATGGTAAAACTATCGTAGGAGATGCAGATGTTCAGCTAGAGCTTACCTCTTATTTTGCTAATATGGGGAAGGCAACTGCTTCCTCTGTGAGCTCTGCATCTTCTCGTTGCGATTTTAGAGCCTATCTTGGACCCTCATGCTTAAGGTTGATGGTCTTGAATTCTGTTTCTGAATTTGAGGTAGCTCGTATCGTGAATGCTCTTAAAGGATCATCCTCTTCAGGACCAGACAAAATTCCTATAAGGGTTATCCGTGCCATTCTACCTGCAATTCTGTCACCATTGACTAAGCTTGTCAACCTGTCTTTCGAGAAAGAAACTTTCCCTGAATCTCTTAAGCGAGCTAAGGTTGTATTGCTGTATAAAAGTGGTTCTTGGAGTGATCCTGCTTATTATAGGCCAATTTCTCTCCTATCTGTTTTCAGCAAAATTTTTGAAAAGGCTATACTATCCACGCTTCTTAGTTTTCTGGATGCAAAAGAATTTTCGCATGATTTCCAGTTTGTATTCCGAGCGAATCACTTTACGGAGCAGGCTTGCACAGCTTTCTCGAATTTCATTCATTCGGTGATAGATTCTGGTCATATCCCTGCAGCTTTATTTTTGGATGTTCTTAAAGCTTTTGATTTCTTGACTCATCGAATTCTTCTTTGTAAACTATCGCATATTGGTATAAGACCAAACGCTTTTTCTTGGTTTGATTCATATATTTCTGGTAGGCTTATTTCAATTGATCTGCTTTTCTGGAGCCCTTCTGAAGTATGGTATGGCGTCCCTCAGGGATCTGTTCTTGGTCCCATTTTATTTCTGATTTATGTTAATGATCTGATTTCGGCGGTAAAAAACACCAGGCCTCTGGCATGCTGCAAGCTGTGTCATCCTTATGTTCAGTCGTGTTCCAATACTACTTCTAACGAAGATTTTCTTGTTGCTTTTGCTCATGATACCACTCTTGGGATCATTGGGAGGATGGAATGTGATATCAAGTCTAATCTCGTGGCATTATTCGGGAGATTTATTTCATGGTTTAATGCGAATTACTTGGTGATGAATGTTGGTAAGTCACATTTTTTAATTTTTTCTCGAATTGGTATAATTTTCCCTTAGCTTACACACCTTCAGCTGTCACAAGGCTCCTTGTGTAGACCAGAGAATTGGGTAGTCCGGTTTCTTGGTATCCTACTTTATGAGAATCTTTCCTTCAGAAACCATATAGCCATGATTAGGATTAAGGTCTCACGGAGTTTGGGTATCATTCGATAACTTTGACACACATTTCCTGGATCTACTCTGAAGCCTCTTATTTTCTGTCTTGTCCAGTCATATGTTTTTTATTGCCCCATTGTATGAATGTCTACTTTTCCGTCTACGCTGCGGTCACTTTCTGTTATGTATAATAAAGCACGGCGTCTGATTATGGACACCAACCGTTCCTCACCAACACCGATCTTAAGTCTACGGTATATTTACATTATTCCTTGTGCTTCTTTTGTCTTTCATCAGCTTCACGGCAATCTTCCAAAATCTCTTCGGAAAACTCCTGTTTATTTCTGATTTATCTCTATATAGCCATCGTTCTTCAAATGATATCTAAATTCCGCCTAACCCAACTATTCAATCAGATTTCAATCCCCCATTGCTTGTCAACAGGTCTGGAATTCGCTACCCTCTTCAGTACAGAGATGCCACTCGTTTGGGACTTTTATAAGGCTTCTTAAGGATCATTTAATAAAGAATGAAATTGAATAGCATTTTTTTTTAATAACATTTTTTTTCCTCTGAGGAGTTGATGTCCCCTGTGTTCTGTTCGTGGTGTGTGGTTTGTCTTCTCTGCACTTGACTACCAGGCCTCAGGTATGTTCTCTATGTTTTTGTTTTTATTTTGTTTTTTTCTAGTTGTTGCTTATATTGTATCCACCTTATATATATTGCTTATATTGTAGTTGTTGTTTGTATCTTTTATCCCCCTTGTATCCCTGGCCATGGAGCCTTTCGAGGGGTATTAAGTGTGTTGTAATAAGTACATTGTGTTTCAATTCGGAATTGTATTTTTTATTGTCTTGCATTTAATAAAAAACGTCTCTCTCTCTCTCTCTCTCTCTCTCTCTCTCTCTCTCTCTCTCTCTCTCTCTCTCTCTCTCTCTCTCTCTCTTCCAAACATCAAACTTCATTAAGATCCCATCACCCGTTCGTAAGTTAAAAATACTTCATTTTTTGTGTTTTTCCGAATTAATTGGCCATCCACTTCCCCCCCCCCATATGGTCAAATCGGGAAAACGACTATTTTTAATTTAATCTGGTCCAGTCCCTGATACGCCTTCCAAATTTTATCGTCCTAGCTTACCAGGAAGCGCCTAAAGTAGCAAAACCGGGACAGACAGACAGACCGACAGAATTTGTGATCGCTCTATGTCCCTTGGTTAAAACCAAGTGCCATAAAAATATTGCCACTGGAAGCACAATTTTTATATTTCATAGAAACTCATGTTGGAATTTTAGTACAATGCGTATATGTTTCAATAACAGGGGGAGGGGAAAGTTCAAGTGTATTATGGAGACACTGATTCAATCCTACAAAAAATTTAAAACAGAGAATCTGATTTGAAAAATACTTTGCACATTTGCTCTTGTATAGACTAAACTAATTGGGACGATTCTATTTATCCTTAGCTAGTAAATCGCCCAGCCCCAATTAAGTTATCATTTTTAAGCCAAAGACGGGGAGCAATATGATTTCTAATAGCGTGCTTGCGAGTCCAGAGGTGCCAAGTGTGCAAACGCACAATGAGGAAATTAAAAAAGTGTGCAAAATGTGCTATTTTGTGTTAATCCCCATCCCAGCACTGTTTTTTATTTGCAGTGTTTCTACATGATTGTGTCAGGTGGCATTATTGTTATTTTAATTAATTTTAAACTGTCATCTTTACCACTACCAGCCCAGCCCTTGGCTACTGCACCCTTTAGGGGGATGTGGCCACATTCGGTTGGCCATTACAACCCCTCTTGATGGGGCATTTCCTAAATGTTTTTAATATTTAAGTTCCTATTTCCTTTAAAATTGTTGATTTTTCTAAGTGCTTACGTAAACGTGATGTTTTAAAGAAAATTTTTGCATTTTTGGGCATATTGAAGTAGTATTTGTTCAACAGAGTGAGGTTAAGTTAGGCTAGTTGTATTTTGAAAGCGAGAAGAGAAATATTTAACAATTTAAAAGTCCTTTCAATCATTTTATGTGGATCATTAGCGTCTTGTAAAATCGGCACTTTCTACGAAAATAATTCCAAACCGGAATAAATTTTTTTTAGAAAATCCAAAAAACATCCACTATTCCTATAGCGTGTTGCACCTTCTGATAAAAGTGTCCCATGATAAAATAAAGACTATGGCACCCAACACAAAATTTACTTGGCAACTTGATATATTTAATATTATTGAACAAAACTCTTGGTTGATAATTGGTAATTTAGCTGAATCCATTGATGAATGGTCTCAGGAGATGTTACAATTACTCACACTTTGATATCATCATGAAAAATTTCCGTAACTGTCGATCTCCACAATCTCTTTCATCATGGCAAATGTATGAAAACACTTGCTTTGAATTGTACTTACTATATCTTCTGCAGGGTTGTTATTGATTCAAGTTCCCTCATATTTCTAAACAAACAAGTATATCCCGGTGAAATGAAAATAAACCCTAAGGTTACATTCTATTAGATCTCAATCAAAAGACATCAGAGGATTTACGTGTAGTCACTGACACTTTTGACTATGGAATTCCCGTAGGTCTACAAATGAACAGGTAAAAAGGTCATTAGATGCTTCTAGAATGACATTGAAGAAACTACATGAGAAAAGACAATAATATCTGTGCTACGTAATCCAAAACCACTTAAGAAGGCTGTATTCAAACATGGTGTTGGCAAAAAAATAATTAATCTCTTATCACAGTTTTGTTTATATTTAACTGAAGACAATGTTCAACTGCCAGAAGTGCGTCACTTGTGTAGGCCTTTCTTTAAAACAAAATGATTCTTTTCCTAAAATAAGGAAAGGAAAGTTAAAAGAAAAACGACTTTTTTTTCCGATGGTAGCTTCTTTTCACTATTACCACCAATAACTAAGGGACTTGTAATCAGTATCTCTAAAAATAACTGAGCCTTACAAGTTACACACCAATAGAAATCAACCTTTCTCAAAAAGAGCAGTTTAAAGACAATCTCGGAAAATTTATTAACGAAGAGACAATTCCCAATAATTAAAAAATTACTTTTGCTTCATGACACCTTTTGACTTTTGGAAAGGCATAAACTCTAATGCGAAGGACCTCCCAAAGGAATGTCATTGATCATACCCAACCACAAAATTAACCATCACCATCACCACCACCAAAAAATAAGAAGAAGATTGGCCATTATCTAAAGTTTTAGCAAGGTTTGCAAAGAACTGTTAAGAAATATATTACCCCAATCGTATCGTAAGCAATGTTATAGCCTCTTGACAAATCTCACAGAAAACGGACATATACAAATTAATGTTAAAAAGAATGAGGTTACAATAAATGGCAAGACCAACAATCTAATAGATTTAATATCAGATTTGATTGCAAATTGTGAAGGACTTGTATCATTGGACAGTTATTTTGTATAAATTTTTGAACTTATCAAACTTCCCAAAAAGTCCGATTTCCAATAAACATGTTTTAAATCGATTGATGAATATAGTCAAATATTCAAATATTATTTTAAAATATTTTCGGAAAATACTAGCACACCAAGTGGTGATGCTGATTTGTTTTTTAAGATATCACGCGTTTTTCTGAAATGCGTTTTCTGCATTTTTTCTAGCATTTTCTGAAAGCTCCAGCTTCATGCCCAAATCTATTTATCAGATGCACCCTTTTGGCAATCTGCGTTCGCATATTGTGTTTTAATTTAATTTGAATTCCCTCTCAACATGTCAAATTTTCACTTTCACACGCGTCGACTATATAAAGAAAGATGTTCCAATGAAGACAGATATACTTGCCCGCTTTGCACCGTTAAATAGAAGTATTTTGTGCATTGCCTAAGTCGTTTCCAGGGGCTCTCTACGATAAGGGAATGGATATTTTAAAATGATGAATTGATACTTCCAGGTGTCTTAAATAGTTCGGTGCTTTAAGAGTAACAAGGTATCTGTAAATTTTGTTAAATAAAAATAAAATATAGAAAATAAAATCAGAAAATATCAATATAAAGTAAATGTGATGTTTTATTTATGTATTTTTCAGAGTTTTAAATGTTCTTTTCAATCACCGTTTTTTCAAGTATTGAGTACTAGTATTAGGTTAATACAGTATTTCATTTAAGTGCTTTATGATGATCACTGATCAAAGTTTATGTTATTTGTGTCTTTCGTTTATGTTATTATACTGTGTTCATGGCTGTATATTTGGCTTTAAAATACACTTATCTATCTATCTATCTATCTATCTATTTATCTATAATCTTATTTTTCCAGCAGTCGTAGTATTAGGTGCAGTAGTAGCAGTAACAGTGTTATGTTAGCAAAAGTAGTAACAGTAGTAGCAGCAGTATTAATACCAGTAATAGCATGTGTCTTTTGCCTCTTATGTCTGTTGAACACCCAATCCATGATACCCCAAAAGGTTTATCTAGATTCGTTAATCTGTTCCAAAAATTTTGCTGTTGCGCTTGTCTCAGCAATTTGTATGCAAAAATTGTATTCTAATTTAGTTAAACTTTTCTGACAACGTTTCCATAGGTATCCAGCTCAATATTATCAGCCGTGATAGTACGTGCTTCACAATCAACTGTTTTAGTCATAGAGGGGCAGTAGTGGTAGAAGTAGTAACGACAGTAGTAGTAGTAGTAGTAGTAGTAGTAGTAGTAGTAGTAGTAGTAGTAGTGGTTGTTCAATGGAAACTAAAACATCTTTCAAAATATCATTAAAAATTAGGTAAAATTGGGAAATCATTTTTCAAGGAAAATCCTCTATAGGCAGTGCTGTAGTTTCTATAGTAGTGGGCACCAGGCTGTGGTCCAGAATAATTATTTTTTTGAGAGGATAAGAAAATTGAAAAGTGTATCAAAAATTTCTTTTTTTGAATTTCTCACGTTTTCGAGTTGGACAAGCATTTTGTGAGGGTGTTAATTTTCAAAAATTCTAAGATTTCTCCTCGTTTTATGAATTTGAGATTTTGAATATTTTATGTATTCGTTTGCACAACTTTGATTGTCATATGGAATATAAACTCTACCCATTTATTAAAAATCTTTTTACGCTGTTTTAGGTCCAAGTTAATCCAAACACTGCCATTTTTATCACTCTAAACCCTGCTAACAAAGGCTATCTAGGACGAAGCAAACTTCCAGACAACTTGAAACAGCTATTTCGACCCATTCTCATGGCAGCTCCTGACACCATTGCGATAGCTGAAGTCATTCTTTTAGCTGAAGGGTTTACAACAGCAAAACAATTAGCCGAGAAAACAGTTATGCTCTATTGCCTTGCCAAGTAAGCTCAATTAGTTAATTCTCTTAAAAGAAGTACCTATGAAATTATTGGAAGGAAAACCTTTGATTCGTACTCGTTTTTCTGTCAAATAACGTGTATCTATTCATTACAATTACAAAATATCTTCAAAATCCCTACGATCTTGACTGCAAACATTTTGGTAATCTGGTAATCTGGTAATCTGGCCATCTGGCACAAACTGTGACAGTGTGATTATTTGAGCAAAATTATAAACTGTACAACAATATATTGGTTTAAGATTTTAGGGACAATTTGGACTTCTACTACCAATTTGAAAGACCTTCATTTGCAATTATGTTGTTTTTGATAGTAGTGGACGTAAAACTTAACAAAATGACCATGGTAAAGAATCAGCCGGAAATAATACAAAAAAACTTACGGTAGTCTATTTTCAAGGTTAAACTTAGCAACACAGATAAAAACCGCCTACCGCCTTAAAAACTTCACAGTTTTTTAGAAGTCGAGAAAAAAATAAACCAGCCTAAGATAGGTCTTGGAGTATCAGGCCAAGAACTATTTCATTATGATGTCTTTGGTATTTTAAAACAAGATGGATTAACGTTCCAAGTGTTTGTTATTTTGTTCAAAAACGTCAGACAACATATATGGCTGATTAAAGCAAACGAGGCTGATTGAGTCTTTCAATTTTTAATATACAGTTTACATTTAGCAGTGTTTAAATATAGTAGGCTGCGTATTGCCCATTGTTTACATATAGCACTAGTCAGTGGGAAGTATGCAGTTATTTTTAGGGGAGTCTGGTGGGAGGTGGGTTATGTGGAAGTATCTTTCTGGAAGGTTACATGGAAGGACCTTTTCATCAAGGGGCAGCTGGATTAACCCGCATTATTTAAAAAGTGATCACATATTTAATAAAACTATCAAACACATCACCATATTGCTGTTGTGAGTTTCAATGGCTGAATCATTGAGAGAGAAGTTTGAACCTTAGCGTCATAAGTGTAAATGAAATGGATTACAACTCCTTAATATTGGACGTCCTCTAGTTCGGTAATTCTACTTAGTTTCCAGTTTTAACGTTGCTCTTTACTTTAATCAGAGTAAGCTAGATTTTTTTTTCAATTTTCTGTGTTTGCATCATTTTTAGGACTGTACCAAACATGGTGGGACTACTGTTCCTTTATTATTTGTCTCTTTGCCATGGAATTAGGCAAACTTTCACTCTACTCTTGAATAATGCTGCCTTAGAAGTGGTTCAATCTTGCTTTCTAGGGCTATAATGAGAAAAAGGTTGAGATGGCATGGTCACGTTTTGCGGATGAAAGATGATAGACTGCCAAAGATTGTCATTTTCGGCGATCCATCTGGTGCTAAATGAAAAGCAGGTCGTCCGCGTTTAGGGTTGAAGGAAGTCATAAAGAAAAATTTGAAGGAAATGGGAACTTCCTAGGAGGGTGTAAAGAGGGAAGCATAGAATAGATTGGGACGGTAGAGGAGTGTGCGTAGCTGTGTTGGCCTCGGGTGGCTGGGTACTGCGGTGAATCTTTAGTAGTAGTAGCAGTTAGTTATAACCCTTATCAACTGGTCACCGGGCTAAATCGATTAAACCTCTTGGAATTTTTCTCAGATAGTTTATACCTGTCTATTGGAGTTAGGTATAAGAGTTAAGGAAAGATTAGAGTTAAGTATAAGAGTTAGGGAAAGATTTCAAGAGGACTTTTAGGAGAGGGCACCAAAAATTGCCTTTTTTCCTGCCCTGTGGCACTTTGTTCTGGCTCTGTCGGAGTGGGTTCTTACAAGTAGATTTGTAGTGAAAGTTGTTAGTGCATTATAAAAGATTTCGAAGATAGCCTAAGAATCTATTTCCATGAAATGTGATATGTTCCATATGGCACCCTTCTGGCCATTTCAGAATGGGCATATAGAAAATGGATAGGTCTGAGTTAATGTTGTTAGTGTGTTAAAAAGGATTTCAGAGATGGCACAAAAAAGTATATTATTGAAGTATCATTGAAAAAAACAATATTTCAAAAGTATATTCCCATAATAATGTCAAAACATTAATTTGTGGTAAAAACTGCATCACCAGAAGTTGTCTGGTATGATGTATCTTTTTATACAGTTAAATAGGGTACTGACCTTAAGTTTATAATAAAATAAAATACCATTCTAATACTCTTAGACCATTTGTTCGATAGAATCACCACTAAAAAGATAACACTAGAAACACGCGCGTCTGAAACCTTCATCAAACAATTCGTGGTATGGACCTGTAACTAAAAAGCGAGGCAGCTCAGTAGGAACCAAAACTATAAAAAAGAAAATTTTTGATTTCAATAGATACATCAAAAGAGATGGCTTGTTACAGGTAAGGAAGATGCCATTAAGAAGATTAAGGGAAAATGGTAACTTTCTGGGAGGGTGTAAAGAGGAAGGTTTTGAACAGATTGGAATGGAGGAGGAGGGTGCGTAGCTACGTTGGCCTCAGGCGGCTTGGTGCTGCCAGGAGTTCTTAGTAGTTAATAACAGTAAAGTTTGTCAGGGGGAGGTAAGGGGGAGGATCTTTTTATGAAGGAATTTTTTGTGAGGGATGGGGGTTTTTCATGGAGGGAGAGCTGGATTTTTCTGACATAAAAACGATCAGAAATGAAATAAAAACAAGTTTTTCAACTCAAAGTAAACCAATAGCTCATTGTGTATATTAGAGGAGTTTGCCCCTGGTCAATACCTCGCACTTTGTGCTAAAGTCGTGTTTAGAACCTTTAAAATTACTCATTGACCTAATTAAACGACCTTTATTTTTCAAGACTTATTCTCAAATGACTGGAAAAAGTGAACTTGGAAACTACCACCATGTACATAATGATTTCTGTTCATTTTGTGTTTTAATGTTACTTCTTACTTCCAATTAAACAAACTTTGTTATTTTTATGCAATCTTGAAACGATGGGCTTTTTTTTATTATGCATAGGGGCTGTAAGCTTAGCTTTATGGCTTCTTCAACAGACAAAACCTAGTGTTGTAATTTTTGTCAGAATTACATACCATTTAAGGATACTTTTTCTCCTTTTTTAAGAATATACGAATTTTATTATAATTTATTACTGTATATTATCCTCCGTCGGGTAAATTTTAAATTGAAGAATTTCTTCCTTTCGTAATCACCTTAAGAAGTGTATCCTTTGGCTATGCGAACTGTTTTCAAATCCCGTTCATGAGACTCTGGGTTTCTTTTAGAAGAGTTAACCTTTAGTAACCACTCATTACCATAAACATTGTATAGTATGAATATTTTTACTAAAATTCATATTACAAAAGAAATGGTCGTTGTTACTAAATAGCGACGAATACCAAACTGCCTTTCCATATAAAACAAACACAACTTAGGAACAATAGGGAAATTTTTCTTTCCTGGTTGAACTTCGTTGAAGTAAGGATCCTAGGGCTGTTTTAAAAAGTGTTTAAAAACTGTTGTAGTTTCAATTTTCATATTTTAATAGAAGTTTTTATGTATATACATTTTTTTTTCTGGTGTTATGCTGACGACGGCCCTTTGACATAGGGCCAAAATATTCACTAAATTAAATTCCACTATCTTGGAAAAAAATTTCCCTACTGTTCCTGGTTTTGTTTGTCGTCGTTATTAAGAGCAGCCCATGTCAAAAACGTCTATTACTGACTCCTTCAAGCTCGTTACTGGCTCGCTACAGGCTTTTTGTGCTCTGAAGTAAAAATTCAAGCACTCTATCACCTTCTCGCTCAGTGGCTTTTCAGGAGCTGTAGTTGATTTTGTGAATTATTTTTCTTCGTGGTGTGCTTTTTATATCTTACTGATTGGGCTTCTCATTATTCATCAGTCACACTCCAGTTAAGAGATATCATTTCTTCTGAGCCTTGTTTCAGGTTTCCAGAATTTGCATTATTAATATTAGCTTTGCCCAACGAGTTTTGAAATGGTCATCTGGACTTCTATCTAGATAAAAAAAACAAGTTTTTTTTTAAAATGAAAGTAAGGAGCGATGTTAAAACTTAAAACGAACAGAAATTACTCCGCATTTGAAAGGGGCTTTTCCTCCTCAACGCTCCGCTCTTTACGCTAAAGTTTGACACTTTTTCTCAACTCTACATTTTAAATAAAATACTTTAGCGTAACTCTACAAAAAAAGTAAAAAACTTTAGCATAAAGAGAGGGGCGTTGAGAAGAAAAAGCCCCTTTCATATACGGAGTAATTTCTGTTCGTTTTAAGTTTTAATGTTGCTCCTTACTTTCATTTCAAAGAAACTTGTTTTTTTTGTTTAATTTCTGGACGTTTTTGAATTAATGCATGGTTTGATCTTGGCTTTCCGCACATAAATAATTAAAAAGAAATTTGCATATTAATTTTTTTGGGCTAAATGGCTTTTTCATAATTTTAATCGGAAGATTTTGAGAAAAAAGAAGCGATGGAGGAGGCCTTGTTGCCCTCAAATTTGTTGATTACTTAAAAAGGCAACTATAACTTATAATTTTTTACGAACGTTTTCATAAGTAAAAAATATACATAACTTACGAATTAAATTACGAGCGAAGTTCTATATTCGTAAGATTTTATTACGTACTAGCTGTTGGGATGGCGCTTCGCGCCACCCCAACACCTAGTTGGCCCCCCCCCGCGCGCGTAAGTCGTTACGCGCCATATTAGTTACACGCCATTGCAGTTGTGTCCCTGTGTCCCACCTGTGAATAGAGATATATATATATATATATATATATATATATATATATATATATATATATATATATATATATATATATATATATATATATATATATATATATATATATATATATATATATATATATACATATATATATATATATATGTTTTTAACTACGTAAAACATGCGAATATACAACATTCTTTGCTGTCCCATTGTCTATGCATATAAATAGATTGTCAGGTTTACTGACTCTTGAACATGCAACATATAATTGTCCATGGGAAAAACAATCCGTATTCAGATCTATACCTCATTATTCTAATGATGTGTCCCTGTGTCCCGGTCGTCATTTATATTCCCTGTGTCCCGGTCGTCATTTGTGTCCCGGTGTCCCAGTTTGTAATTTCTCTTTGAGTGTCCCGGTCGTCATTTATATTCCCTGTGTCCCGGTCGTCATTTGTGTCCCGGTGTCCCGGTCTGTAATGTCTATTCGAACAATCCCTGTGTCCTGGTCGTCATTTATATATCCCGCCTGTGCCCCTGCGTCCCCGTTGTAGTTGTGTCCCTGTGTCCCGGTCGTCATTTATATTCCCTGTGTCCCGGTCGTCATTTGTGTCCCGGTGTCCCGGTATGTAATTTCATCAGTTGACAAACAACTTCATGACGCATACAGCTCAATCCTTATAATGACGTCAGTCGACAAACATGACGTCAGTCGACACACAAACATGACGTCACTCGACACACACACACACACACACACACACACACACACACACAGACAACTTATTTTTATATAGGTAGATGTTGCATGTAAATAGATTGTCAGGTTTACTGACTCTTGAACATGCAACATGAGAAAAACAATCCGTATTCAGATCTATACCTTATTATTCTAATTATGTGTCCCTGTGTCCCGGTCGTCATTTATATTCCCTGTGTCCCGGTCGTCATTTGTGTCCCGGTGTCCCATTTTGTAATTTCTCTTTGAGTGTCCCGGTCGTCATTTATATTCCCTTTGTCCTGGTGTCCCGGTCGTCATTTGTGTCCCGGTCTATAATTTCTATTCGAACAATCCCTGTGTCCCGGTCGTCATTTATATATCCCGCCTGTGGCCACGGCGTTCCCGTTGTAATTATGTCCCTGTGTCCCGGTCGTCATTTATATTCCCTGTGTCCCAGTCGTGATTTGTGTCCGGATGTCTATTTTTATATATATAGAAGACCCCCTGTGCCCCCCGGCGTTGTTGTCGTTTCCCTGTGTCCCTGATTGCTAATCAAACATTCCTTATGTCCCGGTCGCTTTCTCTTTGAGTGTCCCGGTCGTCATTTATATTCCCTATTGTGTCCCTGTGTCCCACCTGTAAATATATATATATATATATATATATATATATATATATATATATATATATATATATATATATATATATATATATATATATATTTAACTACGTAAAACTTGCGAATATACAACATTCCCAACATACAACATTGGCTGTCCCATTGTCTGTGCATATAAATAGATTGTCAGGTTTACCGACTCTTGAACATGCAACATATAATTTTCCATGGGTAAAACAATCTGTATTCAGATCTATACCTCATTATTCTAATGATTGCCCTTGAGCTTTGGATTACTAATCGAACATTCCCTGTGTCCCCGTCGTCATTTATATATCCCCCTGTGCCCCCCGGCTTCCCCGTTGTTGTTGTTTCACCTGTGTCCCGGTCGTCATTTGTGTCCCGGTGTCCCAGTCTGTAATTTCTCTTTGAGTGTCGCGGTCGTCATTTATATTCCCTGTGTCCCGGTGTCCCGGTCGTCATTTTCGTCCCAGTCGTCATTTGTGTTCCGGTGTCCCGGTCTGTAATTTCTCTTTGAGAGTCCTGGTCGTCATTTATATTCCCTGTGTCGCGGTCGTCATTTGTGTCCCGGTGCTTTGTTGATGGTGATTGCTAATCGAACATTCCTTGTGTCCCGGTCGCCTTCTCTTTGAGTGTCCCGGTCGTCATTTATATTCCCTATGTCCCTGTGTCCCGGTCGTCATTTGTGTCCCGATATCCCGGTCTTTAATTTCGTCAGTCGACAAACATGACGTCAGTCGACACACAAACATGACGTCACTCGACACACACACATACACACACACACACACACACACACACACACACACACACACACACAGACAACTTATTTATATATATATAGATATGAGGGGGCTCACCCCTCGTCGATACATCGCTCTTTACATTAAAGCTTAAATTTTGTTCCAATTCCTTAAGAATGACCCCTGAATCACAAAGGCCGTAGAATAAATGGTTGAAATTACTAAAAATACTTTAGCGTAAAGAGCGAAGTATTACGAGGAGGTAAACCCCTCATATGCGTAATAATTTCTGTTCGTTTTAAGTTTTAATGCTGCTTCTCACTTTCAGTAGAAAAACTTTTCATATTTATTTTTTCATTGTTTTTTTTTTAAATATGCTAGAAAATCCTGCGCCCCCTTCATTGAAAGTCTCTTCCCCCATTAGAAGTTCCTTCATGGAAATATCTTCCTGGGTGACCCCCCCCCCCCCTCAAATATCCCCCAAAACCAAAAAAATCCCCTTGAAAACGTCTGTATACTTCCCAGTAACCATTACTATATGTAAATCCAGGTCAAAGTTTGTAACTTGTAGCCCCTCCCACGGGGACTGCAGGGGAGTAAGTCGTCCCCAATGACATAGTTATTAGATTTTTCTACTATGGTAAATAAAATGGCTATCTCAAAATTTTGATCCGGTGACTTTGGGGAAAAATTAGCGTGGGGGGGCCTAGGTGCCCTCCAAATTTCTGGTCTCTTAAAAATGGCACTAAAACTTTTGATTTCCGTTAGAATGAGCCCTTTCACGACATTATAGGACCACTGAGTCGATACGATCACCCCTGGAAAACAACAAATAAACACGCTTCTGTGATTTGTCTTCTAGCAAAAAAAATGTGAAATTCCACATATTTGTAGATAGTGGCTTGAAACTTCTACAATAAGGTTCTCCAATACGCTGAATCTGATGGTGTTATTTTCGTTAAGATCGTATGACTTTTAGGGGGTGTTTCTCCCTGTTTTCTAAAATGAGGCAAATTTTCTCAAGCTCGTAACTTTTGATGGGTAAGACTAATCTTGATGAAACTTATATATTCAAAATCAGCATTAATGCCATTTTTTTGATGTAAATATTACATCTTATTACTTTTTTAGAGTTTCGGTTACTATTTAGCCTGGTCGCTTCTTACTACAGTTCGTTACCACGAACTGTTTGAAGGGTAAAAACTTAGACAAACAAAAGTGAAGCTAACACCCTCTAGGCACTCTAAAGATCAAAATGCTTTACCGAAAGAGCAAGTATTTTGAACAGTTTGTCTTTCACAATACTAATAAATCCAAATTACTGAGACTTTCAGGAATGAAGATCAATGTATTTAAACTGTGAATCCACATTTCATTAGTCATTTTTACTAATCTTGGTTATTTCGGTGATTTAATTTCTTTTTTGTTGATTTATGACAAATTGAAACACACCTCGAAATAAAAAAAAAATATTTCCAGTAAACCACAAATGAAATTCTATTCTTAATAAGACATCTGTTTTGTCCACCCTACTCCTGTTGGTGGTAGTTTTTATTCGTTTTAAGTTTGATTTGATTATCTGCTGCAATTTATGTTTGTTTTGTATTTTAGCTATTTATTGATAGTGATTTTTTGTACTAGATGTCATGTAATTTCTTATGCAATAATTAATCTTTTTTAGAAATCTCATGTCAAAACAACGGCATTATGATTGGGGCTTACGTTCCCTTAAAGGTGTTTTATTGAAAGCTGGATCTTTGTTGCGGACACTCTCCAGCCCAGACAGTAAGAAGGAGTCAGAAACCGTAAAAGAGGCTGTCAAAATGAGCAATATGTCAAAATTAACAGTAAAAGACGCCCAGAATTTTGAAATTTTGATGGATGACTTCTTTCCAACAGTAGGTCTTGAATTTTCAATGAACTCCGTCAACTTTGCTAAAGTCCTGAAGAATCTTAATTATAAAGAGATGGACTCCCAGGTAAGTTTAGATTTATAATGTAAGCCAAGGTTCTTATTTTAATGTCAGACTCTAAGGACAGAGAAGTTCAGCGTTAAATTACCATAGTTGTCTGAGTAGTTCCTAGCAAATGTCAAAGAACGCGCTTACACCACTGAAAATCATCATTTTGCTGTCTCTAGAAAATTTGGTCTTTATCACATAGATCGTGATCTTGAAAGAACCATTTGATCATTTTGTGCTCGCAGTACTTCTGATTACGAACCGCTCTTCAAATAACGTAAAACAAGGGTGCCAGTGGAAAATTTTCCATGGGGGGGGGGGCGAAAGCCAAAATTTCGGTGGTGTTTTGGTGACAGAAAATATATTATAGAAAATTTTTGGTAAGAATAAGTTTATTTTTATACTTTTAGGAAAAAACTCTCAAATAAAAATAGCAATTAAATTGCATGCAAAATGAAACAAAATACAGTAAATTTTAAACGACAAGGATTCGTGATAAAGGGATCAATTTATTTCATCAATAACATTTTTAATTATTGTGCATTTAATCTTAAAAGAAAATCAGACTTAAGCAAAAATACAGAAAGGTTTATTACTTCCATAGATTATAACAGATGTAGTCTTGTCATAATACAATTTTCTTCACCTTAGAATAGTTTACAGAAGGAGTAGAGATACTCAAAAATCATCCTGCCTGCATAGATACCACGTTTTGACTTTGATTTTATAACGGCTATGTAAATTGTACCTCTTTCAAAACAAGACAATACCCCCCTCAAACCATAAAAAGGGTATTTCTTTGACTGAATTTTATCAATAGTTAGGCTCTTATACTTTCGTTATTGACCAGCATCGTCATTCACTTATCATTCATCACTACGAAAATTTGATTTTTTTGTTTTTTTGCTCCAAACCAATCCAATAGAAAAAATGTTTGTGGGAAACCAGAAAGGGGTCACTCATTCACAAATTAGAACATATATTTTCCTTAGTAAGGGTAAAAATCTATTGACGGGCAGCCAACGATGGGGCAGCACAAATTTTTCCATGGGTTTTCCCTATTCAGCCTTTTTTCCTTTGGTTTTCTTAATATTACTTAATAGTCCCAAATTTCCTGGGGCATGCATGACCCCCCTGCACCCTCCTGGCACGCATGACGTACAATATGCCGATCTTTCTGCTGAATAGCCTGGGAAGGAGGGATAGATAGGCCTAAAGTCTACTATTGGGCTCTAATCATATTTTTAGCAAATTCTTGTATCATTTCTATTCTTGTACTCAAGACTAGACGTTGGAGAGGGGCCGATGATCAAAGATAGTTCTTAAATCATGCAGATAAGAAATATTTGCTTGGCTTCTGTTCAAAAAAAACACTACTCATTCCTTAGTCTACACTGTCTTTTCCATTTAATAGTTAAGTATAAACTTTAAGACATTTGAGTCATAGATAAAACTTATAGAAGGTCAAGTAAATTTGAAAAGGTTAAACAATTTGGCTTCACACATAGAATTCTTTGTCAAAGGCAGGAAAAAATAAACCAAAAATATGTTTTTTCAAAGAAAGTAAAGATTCAAATTGATTTTAAGATAAGCAAAAGTAAATCCCTTTGATAATTAAGACTCAGAACGATCTGAAATCATAGGCAGCAGAATAGCGTTGCCTAAGTAAAGAGCGATGTTTATTATTAAATTGAAAATAATACCCAAGACGAACAGAAACCAAAATAAATGATCGTAGCAAATGTAAAGATATCTGGTACTAATAAAGATGAATCAATCAATATGAAAATCTGTCAGAATAACCTTAACATTCAAGTAAAACAAAAAATCAGCAAAAACTGTCACAGAAACAAATTTGACTTCAGCCCTTTTCCCCTTTCCCTAATCCTAAAAGTTTATTGCCTATTACTTCATTTGCGTTTTATGGAAAACTATATGGATCTTAAAAATTGTGCTTTTTTTAAATTAACAAAAAATAATAAAACAACTTTAATGATCAAGATGACTGGAAAGAACTAATTAAAAAATAAACTGAAAATTTAACGTGTATGATTGTAATTCCTGGAAACTCAGCACTTTATTTTATTATAGATTTTATTTAGCTGTAATTTTCATTCTCGTTTTTCAATGTTGTAAATAAAAAAGAAAGTAGTAATAATTTAATGTGTTTTCAGTTGAGCGCAAATGGTGCAATATATCTTGGACTTTTGCGGTTAGGGGAAAGGGAAGGGGTATTGAACAAACGGCCAAATTCCTGTTTGTAGAAATTTGTGCTTGTTTTAATTTTGACTTGAGTATTCAAATTAATTCTTGTTTGTTTCAATATTTTTTTTTTCACCTATATTAGTACTTGTTATTTTCATATTTGCTAAGATCGTTGATTTTAGTTTCTGTTTGTTTTGAAGTTAGTTTACTTTTTAATAGTAATTTCTGGTTGTTTTAAATTTGAAATATTATACGTATTTATTTCTGCTGGTTTTAAGCTCATCATTCTTTGAAAGTTTCAACTAAATGCCATTGCCCATAGCTGAGGTAATACAGTTACACCTTTCTGACCGCTGGAGTGCACATATTATGTTAAGATTGAGTTAAGATTCAATCTAGACTCAATTTAAAACTTAATAACGTTAATTTTTCCCGAGATATTATTTATATCCCGATATTATTATTATATAATATTTATAATATTATATTATTAGAGACACATTATTTTAACAAGCTGGGTGTTAGTAGTATCTTTCGATGAAAATCAACATCCCCAGAAAGCTGCAACTAAGTACCATTTGCCGTTCGATCCTCAGATATTACAAATACTCAATTTTGACAACCAGAATGCACATTGTTGTATTTTTTATAAGTTTAACATCTTCCTCACAATCTTAATGTTTTAATTTAATACCCCTACTTTTTCCTCAGGCACGTACATTCTTGACAACCAGAAAGAACATTTTTTATTCTTTTATTTAGTTTGACATCCCATCCCATTTCAAAGGCATAACTACTGGATTTTCCAACAATGCTCAATAAAGTCTTAATATTTCTTAATATTAACAATTCTTAATATTTCTTAATATTAATATAACAATCTTAATATTTTGATTGGATATATTTTGGGAAATGATCGGTGTGGCAGTGGGAAGACTGATTGCCCTCCATCCACTTTTGACCCTTAAAAAGGACACTAGAAATTCTAACTTTCAATCAAATAAGCCTTCTCTAAAGTTTATATGACCACCCATTCCCATAAATACCATATATACCCTTGGGATATAACACTTACCCCCAAGCTCTGTGGGACTATGTCTACCCCAAAAGCCTTGTTATATGATTTGTTGACTACACTGAATAATATGGCTATGTCTTATCTGATAGATTTGGAGAAAACAGAAAATGAGGGGGAGGGGCTAGTTGCAATCCAGTCACTTTTGACTCTTAAAAAGAGCCCTATAATATCTAGTTTCCAATAGAATTCACCACCTCCAAAGTTCTGATCACCCCTTCTATATAAACCTTAAATGTTAATAATGGGTCACTCCTATAACCTACAGTCCTAGCCATGAAGACTATAACGACCATCCATTCCGTAAGAATTCTATACATTCTTGGATCTTAACTTATAACCCTTCCCGCCATACTCCAGGGATTTTGTCATTCCCAAAGACCTTGTTATATTATCTTAGAACTATTATGAACAAAAAGAAAATCTCAAAATCTTTATTGGATGTGTTTTTGGGAAAACAGGAGATATGAAGGGAAGAGGGGTTGATGTCTTCTTGTCACTTTCGACTCTTAAAAGAGTACAAGAGCTTCTGATTTGTGATTGAATCAGTCATCTGTGAAGTTTTTACGATCATACCTTCCTAAAAAGCCTTATTTTTTAATAATGGGCAAATAGCATAACTTAGAGCCCTTGACCTAAGGGCTGTTGGTGGGGGAGTTATTATCATATAGACATAATTCGTGGACTTTTCAATTATGCTGAACAAAATAGCCATCTTAAAAATTTTATTGGTTCTATTTGGGGAAGTGATGGGCGTGGAAGGGGGTGATTTTCCTCCAGTCACATTTGACTCTCTAAAAAGGTACTTTGTATGTAAATTTTTATTAATTGAGCCCCCCTCAAAGTTTGTACGGCTACTGTACAAACTAACTACCTAATATATACGAGCTACCTAATATAAACGAGCTACCTACTCTATTGAGCTACCTAAGTGCTGATGCCTAAACAAATTCCACAGCACTCATAGCCACTACTCCTTTCTTCCTTAAACGATTTAAGATGAACGGCAATTCTATTGAGACACAAGGGCTAGTAATTTTCTAAGAGATGCAGGTGTTAATTACATCATAGGGAAAGTCTACTTTTACATGTTACATAATAGAGTGTTTAAATAAACTATGAGGGCTAGGGAAAAATCTTTAAATTACCGTGACTGTTACATCATATGGATTGTTTTCTAAGACATGCAGATGTCTATTACGTAATTGGATTTGAGAATGACACAATCTTGCGTGACTTTGCTTGAGTATTGAGAATTTGTTCATGATCCAACTGCTCTGACACTTTTAGGAAAAAGCCAAAGCAAGTTTTGGAGGAATTTCTCCGTTGACAAGCGAAGAATTGTGTAGGTACGCGTACCCGTAGCAATATATCATTTTCCAGAAATTACGAGTCTCGATCTAGGAATGGCATTACTAAATTCGTTCAGGGTACTGTAGGATTTATCAAAGGATAAATTGTAAAGTTTAATTCCATTTACTTTAGATACAAGAGAAGAAACTTCAAACATTTCAAATTTATGTGGAGAATTTGTCCACGATCCAACGGCACTGGCACATTTTACAAAAGCCAAAGCTAGTTTTGAAGGAATTCCTCCATTGATCAATGATGAATCAGTATAATTATATGTACCATTAACGATAAGTCGTTTATTTGTGATTGTATGAGGAACAAGGAATTTGATTTTACTCCCACTACCTCTTAATCTTTCAGTTTGTGAAAGTAACAGAACTCATAAGTGGATGTTTTCGTAGCTGAAGTATTTCCGAGGTGAGAGAGACTGTTACATTGGGTGCAATGCCAACAACTTTTTGCAAAATAAAATTGGACGGAGCAAGCTGTAGCTTTATATGAAGCTTTACTTTTAAGTAAGACGGCATCAGGCCCTTAAGGTCCAAACTGGCAGTGCTGATTTCCGTTTCATGGCCCTTCAACCAGGAAGTACAATGGGAGGTTGGGGGCCAACCATCCTGGGCTTTCACACACCATTTCCAGCTTATCTTCCCCAGATTTCTACAGGTGCCCATTTAGATCTGGGTCGACTCTGGCTGAGCTTACAGATCACACCACTGACCCCTATCCCAAACTAAATAACTGGTCATAACTGGGATTAAACCTATGCCCCTTGGACACAGAATTCCCACGCTAGTAAGCCAACCAGCTCACCAATGTTCCTTTTATGTAAAAACTTATTTGTCAAAGCAAATTGTGTAGTACATAATTTTCGTAGGATAATACCTTGGCTGTGCTTTGTTTTTCGTTGTTAGTTTTTTTACAATGACATGCAAATTTATAACTATAAAATATTAAGTCTATGAGACTACAGTCAGTGGAGTAAATTTGAAAATGTTCGTTTTTAGAGAGCGGTAGTTGCGGATTAAAAAAATTCACATTAACCTTGCTTTACACTCACATTAACATTTTCTTCGTTGAAAAGATTTAGAGACCGGTTTGCTGAAGGATGAGATTACTTATGTGGTATATATGCCGTTTTAAGGGGAAAAAATCTTTCTTCGATCTAGTAACTTTTAATTTTGTTTTATTTTTTTTCTTGACAAGAGCAATGTTTTACCCTTTTGACCTGAGTTTAGACTGATGAGAGATACGGGGTTTCTTGCCCTTTTTCAGCCTTTTCTGCTCTAACATGATTTCGATCGCACGCCCAGGTATCACACGCTTGGCCTGAGATTTTTTGAAATACTTTCTTTAAATCCCTACTCAGAGACCTAGTCTTGCAATTTAGAGGACGCAAAATCTGCGGAAACCGGTATAATATAATCTTTAGCAAGGAGTAATGTAGAGCGAGACAACTTAGCAAACCAATTGTCGAGACCGTAACCAAACATTGAGGAATGACCCCTATAATAGTCCAATTCATGACCAAATTGTCGTAGTCCAAGAGTACCTAAATAGCATAGTGATTAATATCAGGACAAACAAAAGTATTTTGTCTATTAGCCATCTAACTGAATGAGTCAAATATGACATGTATTCACTGCCAAATCCCTGGTTATTGCTTGATGATCGCTCAATTCACTTCTTAATGTTATCTGACTGAGGTGCAAATATGAATTGTTGACTGGAGTATATTGAAGGTGCTTTTTATTGTAGTAGTGAATGTGCTCTTGACTGGATTTTTTCGTTCAAGAGTACGTAGAATGGGAACATTGGTATTACCCACTCTCTATGTATCGACAAAAGATGTGTAAAGAAACATACAATTGGCCGATGAGAAGCCCGTTGCATAGTGCGCATATAAAATATGATCCTTACCACTGAAATTTTTTGCTATAATAATTCCACCTTTGAAACAGAGAACTTCACGTAAATCCTCATTGAGAAAAATTTTTTCATTCTCAAATGGGTAGCCAAAGTAAATTCTCCTCTGCTCTGTTCAATAGCTAAATGCGAAACCGCCCTTTTTAGAGGAGAGATGTTTCTGTTGATAACTCAACACAAATCAGTCATAATCTAGTATTCCTCGTAGAGTGTAGTAGCAAAGGGGTAATCATCAGAGTCAAAATTTACCACCTAAACCTCTTTAAAGAAGTCATAGGGTCTTACTATAATCGCACACGTATTAGCTTTTCTCAGAATATCATATGTATTTTTAATAATACAATCAACAAGAACAACTTCATACTTTCCCTCAAATGGGATGGCTGGGGAGAGTTTTGTCCAAAAATCGCTTGTTTTATATAATTTGTCACAGAATATGTCAGAGAAAAGGATCATGATTTCGCATAAAAATCATTACACTTTTAAAATGGTACTGCCAGTGACGATGTTTGTATTTAATTTTACGCTTCTTTTTTTTTATGCGAGAGGACCATATTGTAGTCTATAATCGTAAACGATGTAGAATTTGGATCTGCTATGGTTCGGGAACATGTTTTTGGGTCGGTCACTACGTTAAAACGACTCCTATTGTGCAGAATCTCGCATATTCTACCAAGGCTGAATTTAAAACGAGTTTAAGGATTTCTTTTTCGAACTTTATTTTCGCTTCAGAAGGTTTCTTGACAAAAGTGACAACCAACGTCTTTATCTAAGTCTTCCAATTGACTCGGAGGGCTCTATGAATCTTTGTGACAGTGAAACCGTTGGCCGACCTCCACTGCAAAAGAACGTGATTTACAACGATATTCTATTCCGGATGAAGGTTGGCAATAAGCTTTCGCTTTAATTGTGTCCATTGCACAGCCCAATCCTCTACCAAACTTAAATTTCTGGGACCGAATGAGCTCATGGGCACCTGTCTATTTATGCACGGAAAAATATCCTTTACCGAGTCATGAAGTTCTACTGGTATTTCACCATCAGTTTCGAAAACCATCCTTGTGGCTCATTCTCTTCAACACTGTAAATATTGGGAAAATTTGGAAAAGAAAGTTTGTCCAGCTTTTGTAATTCCCACATGACAAGTGAAGTGAGATATTGCAGACGGATTGAGGGAGTTCATATCCAGGAAAACAGCATTCGACTTTTCACCGGTGCGTTGTTCAGTCGGGGTGGTTTCAAGGATACGACCCCCTAGAAAATACCCTCCCCGCATGGATTTCTCTACAAATGAGTGCTGAGCGCCGATGGTGATCCAACCTATTTTTGCATAAGTGATTTTAAGAATCAAATTTATCACCAAATGAGGAGTTAAGAAATAACACCCCAAATCGAACCCAATTTCCTGGTAAATTTTATTTGTATCTTTACAAACAGTCCAAGAACGTCAACACATCACTTGCCAGGTTCAACTTCGTAAAGTTAATCAAACAATGCTTCGATGGGTGTCAATTTTTCCTCACGTAACCTCGGGATGGAACTGTAGTAGTCATACAGGTATATGCCTTTAAACTTTTATAAATCATACATTTCATTATTTGGAAGGGACTGTTTGAGGAGGAGGAAGCTATTAAAATCATCGCATTTTTGTTTTTGAATGAATTAACTAAGGGCTTAGGGAAGAACTATGGGAATGGAAAAATAGATTTTAATCAAGCTCGTATTACCATTTTCAATTATTCTTCTTTTGTGTTCTATAAGCAGCAAGTTCTTAGATGATTTGGATATGATATAAGAAATGAACCCATCTACCCATATGCCACCTACATCTTCACCCCTCTGCTTACTAATGCTGGTAATAAAAATTTCAATTCATAGCTGGAATTTTGTTTATAAACCGATAGAAAGTATTACTGTCTAAGATTTACACTACAAGATTTATGTGCAACTCCCGAAAGTTAGGATTACGTAAGTTATCCTGTTCACGGGCTGCCAAATCCCCACTATCCTCAACAGATTTGTTTTACAGACCCAACAAATATTTCTATTCTTAATTGCTTTTTCATTGGACAATTTGAACTGTGCGGCCGTTGAATTGCTGTTTTAATAAGTGCAACCATAGCTGTGCGTAACCGATTTTCCCCACCCACTGTCTCAGACACCTCTACGAACGATATGGTATTGCTCGAATCTCCTTGCCCGCCTGCAAAACTGACCTTAGTGGGTTCATGTTCCTTAAAATAATTCGATTTTGATAGATCCCACACATCCATGAGTTTGGCATCAGTGTCCAATACCACCTTGTTGCTCTACAAGACTGAATTTTAGAAATTCTTAAACCGCAGGATTGCGTTTTTGCCCCAAACGGTTTCCACAGAGTGTTATCCATGACGCTTGCAGGGCATCAGATAGTTCTTCAATTTTAACTTTGTATGGAATCCAGATAAACACATTGGACAGTAGTAACAGGCACCCTTTCTAATGTTTTTACCCTCACTTAAAAACTGACTAATATTGAAATTGGAAAAAATGTCCAAATGCAACAGGTTCACTTACTGGGTCGTAAAGAAGCAATACCCAATATTTCACTAATTCAATGGAAGGAGCCCTTACTGAATATATTACCCCTTTTTATCGTTAAGTTCTCCATCTTCATACTCTGTATTGTAGTCCAAAATTAAAACTCAAATCTTTAAATGTTCTTTTATCCACTCAAAAATATCTATCCTCTTAAGTGTTACAGGAATCTTTGCCTCCTCTTATTGCCTTTAAACAATTCCCTTATCGCCCCTTTACAAAAATTAAATCTACTATAGGAAAATATGCCTCCTCCCCGTCTCCATCTACTGCCAGATTTAAAAAAAGTCTTACTAGCATCATTCAAACAAGGTGTATGCCCCGCGACGAGGACTGAATACTTAAAGCACTCAAAGCTCGTATCGAAACGAAAATGTTGTACACCCGTACAAATCCTCAAATCTAAAATATATTTTACACCCTCCACCCTTATTAAAAGCCCTGATTTATACCTTATTAAAAGTACTTCTCACTCACTCTGAAGAAAACATCCTCAAAATTATGCAAGTCCGGGTGAACCGTCCCCATTGCCGTTTGTAGGTAATGCGAGTACACATCATCCATCTCTTCATCAAAACAATTGAGCAATGGATATCTTCACACTGTCCCTACCTCCTGTCTTCCAAATGTTTTTTCGAGAATACTTGAATCTTGCTGATATAGGAGTGTGCTATGTCCACCGGATTCGTATGAATACTACCATTTGTAAGAATATTAAAGGGATCTTTAAACTCAGCTCTAAAAAAATTAATATTCCCTAAAGCGATACAGGCTAAATAAAAAACGGGCAATACAGAAGGTGAGTACGGGCAATACAGGCAATACGGCACCACTTTTTCTGGTTCCCATTTATCACTGTGAGAGGTGGGCACCTGTTCTTCTACCATTATTTCGATCTCTCTTGTTGGTGCTTGCATTACGAATTGTCGAAAATTTATTCAACTTCGGATCTTTTTTATAACCATACTAGGAAATCTTCTTTAATCCTACTTCCCGATTAGACAAGATAGTGTCTAATAGAAATTTCTATTAATGTAAAATTTTTCGATCGTAGAAATTTTCTCTCCCCGAAAAATTCCATATAATTCCCAAATACCAATGTAATATGTTAACAATGGGAAATTCTTGTTGTGGTCAGCCCTTTTTCCGAAGGAATATGAGGTCACAACATTCCCAATAGCATATCTATTGAACCTTTCAACTATGTTAAATTTAATTCTTGTCTTGATATTTTCATCAGGTCTTTTTGACAAAAAATGCGTGTGGGAGAGGGACTAGTTGCCCTTCAATCTTGATGGTAAGTTTTAAAGGGCAGTATAAATTTTCTTATTTATTTTTTAATTATCTTCCTTTTCACTTCATTTCAAAAGGAAGGTTTTTCAAAAACATTGAATTGTCTTTTATGAAACTTGCTCCCATAAAAACTATGATAAAAAACTACGCACTTTTGATACTCTGGATAGATATAGTTTTTTTTTTTGCTTCACATCCCCCTCAATTTTCCCGGAAAAGTAACACATTACCATAATTTGTTTCCTAAAATATTTTATTCTGCATAAAATATTTTGTTTATGCCGTTCATTTGATTTACTTAGATAATAGTAGTAGTAGCAGTAGCAGTAGTGGTAGAAGTAGTAGTAGAAGTTGTAGTAGTAGTAGTAGTAGTAGTACTGGGGGTAGTAGTAGTGGTAGAAGTAGTGGTGACAGTAGTTGTAGCAGTAGTAGTATGAGTAGTAGCATTAACATGAGCAATAATAGTAGTAGCAGCAGTAGAAGTAGTCGTATCCATAGTAGTAGTAGTGGTAGTAGTAGAAGTAGTGGTACTAGTAGTAGTAGTAGTATTAGTAGTAGTAGTAGTAGTAGTAGTAGTAGTAGTAGTAGTAGTAGTAGTAGTAGTAGTAGTAGTAGTAGTAGTAGTAGTAGTAGTAGTAGTAGTAGTAGTAGTAGTAGTAGTAGTAGTAGTAGTAGTAGTAGTAGTAGTAGTAGTAGTAGTAGTAGTAGTAGCAGTAGTAGTAGTAGCAGTAGTAGCAGTAGTAGTAGTAATAGTAGCAGTGGAAGTAGTAGCAGTAGTAGTAGTAGTAGTAGTAGTAGTAGTAGTAGCAGTAGTAGTAGTAGTAGTAGTAGTAGTAGTAGTAGTAGTAGTAGTAGTAGTAGTAGTAGTAGTAGTAGCAGTAGCAATAGTATTACTAAAGTAGTATTAGTGAAAGTAAGAAGTACTAGTCCTAGTAAGCCTTGGGGTTCTTATGTAATACCTTTAATCGTTCCTGGAATATTTACAATACACCTTTTTGATAATTTGTCACCAGTTGATTTTTTTTTCTTGTCAATCAGCTTTTCTCGATAGTTTTGATTCAACACCCTATTAAAGTCCTTTAGTATACTATTCAGCCTGCCAGCATGTACTTGAACTATCTTCATTAAGTTCTATAGCAGCAGCAGTAGTTCTATAGCAGCATTAGTGGCCCCAAAAGTGTTAGGTTAATACGCTGAGGTATTGGTAAGGTATTACTAACCCTCCCTTTGGATTACTCAAAGTTTAGATTGTGAAAACTAAATATATATTTTTTTTTATATTAACAACATTGAAAAACGACAATTGAAATAAGAGTGCAATGAAATCTTGAATTGCTGAGTTAAAAAGGAATTAATACCATTATATTTTAAATATTCGGTTTGTTTTCATTAGCTTTTTATAGTTGTCTTGATTATAATAATGAATTTGTTTATTTGTCGTCGATGTTTTTAAGGAGAAAAGTATAGTATTCAAGATACTTTTCAATAAAATACAAGGTAGCAGCCATAACTTGGATTTCAATGCGTAACTGGATTTTACTGGTTTTAAGATTTATCTGTCAATCTTTTGTATGTACGTTTTATTGCGGTAAAAGCTCAATGGCCATGATAATACAAAACAAAAGTGAAAATTCATTTCGAAATAATTGACGTTGCATGAAGAAAGAAAAACACAAATCACAAAAATCCACCTCGATGTTTCATAGTCAACCTGAGACACCATCCTAAATTTTAAACACTTGCAAAGCATACATCAATCATTAGATTCACCCACCATCTCTCATCAAACTTACACTCCCCATACACTTTATTTCTTAGATCATTCAATTCTTTACAGTCATATATCGCCTGACCTATACTTCCACATTTGTACTTCCAAACATTAAGCGAAAAAAGGATCATCCTGCTTTTGCCTCCCCCCCTAAATACTCCCTTCTTACCCCAACTGGTAAGCTATTGTCTCTTAATTATATAGTATACTTTGATTCAATCTTTTTTTAAAGTTCACCTTAGACAGAATCTAGTCAACTCATGTCTCCTTCACCAATGTGTAAAGGCACAGGGAATCAAAAGGGCTTTAGTCATGGCATAAAATAAATTATATATATTTTTTCAATAAAAAGTAAGCGACAATATTAAAACTCAATACGACCAGAAATTATTTCGTATATAAAGGGGTTGATCCCTGTCTCAGTACGTTACTATTCACGCTAAAATTTTTAAAACTTTTAAGGAGCTTTCTATTCTAATTAAACGGTCCTTGTATTTAAGGAGTCGATATTAAAAAATACATAAAGTCAGTCCTACGTCGGACGTAAAGTCGGGCGCAAAGTCAAACACTAGCGTAAAGATTAATTTATCGGGGGGAGGGGGGGGGGGCAATCCTCTCATATACGGAGTAACTTCTCTACGTTTCGAGATTTAATATTGTTCCTTACTTTCTGTTGAAAAAACATGCTCTGTTACTGATTGTTTTTCCAGTAATGCCGGTAAATCTGGCTCATCTTCGATGAAAAATTTCTTTTTCAGAAAACTCCTCTGTGGGAAGTTTTCCTACGTAGAATAAGCCCCCTTAAAATTACCCAGAAAATTTCATCATCTCTGAGAATCTCCCCCCCCCCGCCATAAATTGGCTTGTGGATAATCCATCCTAAAAAATTCTTCGTAGCATATCTTACTTTCATTTGAAAAAAAATAATTTATAATCTTTTCTTATCATTCCAGAAATTCCTCTTCCATAGAAATGTTTCCCAGAAGTCCAAAGTTCCTGATGATATCCCCAGGACAATTCCTTCGAAACATTTCCACAAGCGAAATTGGGCAGGCAAAGAGAAAGTGGGACAAACAAAAAGAATTTTGTATAGAAATCTGTCAAATCCCAGCAGTCTAAGACTTTCCCTGGAAAAATCACTCCCATAAATTTCCTTTCCCTCTCCACAGAACATTTTTCATATGGAAACCCTCTCTATGCACAATATTAATTGGGAGGGGTCTACCCCGCCCCCTCCCTCCAAAAAAAATTCAATGTCTGGATAAAAATGTCTTCGAAGGGGTCATGTTATCCCTAAAGGCAAAGCTAATTGATCTTTCAACTATTCTGAACAAAATGGCTAGATTAAAATTTTTATCTTACATCCTCGGGGAAAAAGAGGCATGGGAAGGGGCCTAATTGCCCTCCAATTCTTTTGGTCACTTAAAAAAGCCACTAGGACTTTGAATTTCTATTTGAATGCACCCTCTCATGTAATTCTTAGACAATTATTTCGATACAATGAACACGGGAAGAAAACAAATAGAAATACAAAAAAAAATGAATGCGCATCCGTGATCTTTCTTCTTGAAAAAATGCAAAATTCAACATTTTATATATATGAGCTTAGAACTTCTACAGTAGAGTTCTCGGATACGTTGAATTTAGTGGTGTGATTTTTGTTAAGATTCCCTGACTTTTAGATAATTTTTTCCTCCTTATTTTGAAAATCAGGCCAATTTTCTCAGGCTTGTAGCTTTTAATGGGTATACAAAACTTCCTGAATCTTTACGTTTGGAATTAACATAATAAACTGATTATTTTGATATACCTGTTGATATTAAAATCATGTTTTTTCAGAGTTTTGGTTATATTGAGCCAAGTCGTTCCTTACTTCTACTTATTTATCTCAAACTGTTTGATGTTAATACCTGTTATCTCTATGTTTTTCTACGATTGTCTGTTTAATTTCTGTTCGGCTTGAGCTTCATTTTTTCTATAATAGTAATTTCTGGTCGTATTGAGGTTGAATTGATATGGGAATCACCCTATCACCCAAGTTTTGGTTTCGACATAAGCCGCACCACAGGAAAGAACACCCCATATTATATTCAGAGAACATCTGATTCTTTTTTCGTTCTTAAAAAACTGCTCTTTTGGAAGTTTTTTGTTAATTAATAAGCAAATGTCTAGCACAACTTCAAATGATGGATGTTTGAACGTAATACCTTAGGCTAAAAAGGGCTGTAAAGGCATCTATGTTAATAATATTTTCATTAGCATTACAATTATTCTTTTATTAGTTATTCTATTGTTAATATGCTTATTTTATAAATTAAAATTTTTATGTAATTGGATTTTTAGTTGATTCTATTTTAATAATTATTTTTGTTTTAGAAGTCACTTACAATAAGTCAATTACTTTCATATTTATTTAGTTAATTATTTGGAATTACTTATTTTTTTGGATTTACTGCCAATAGCTTTAATTCTATTTGAATGTTTTTCAGATTTCAAGGGTTTCTCATTTTCTTGAGCAGCTGTTACAAAGAAATGGTGTGATTATAGTTGGCCCACCTGCTTCTGGAAAATCTTCACTTTGGAAAATTGTAGCTGAGGTAAATTGAGCAATACTTTAGTCACAAAAGTTGCCTGAATATGCATCTCCAAGGGATAGAATTGAGGCAAGAAGACTCTCCAGGGAGGGTTAGAGAAATCAAATGTTTCTCTGTACATTCTGTACACATTTAGTCAAACTCTTTCTTATTATTATTAAAACGATGCTGGGTGTCAAACATATCAAAAGTGTTCAAGCGCTATTAAGCTGTTGGCATTACGTTTTCATTAGCAATCTACCATCTTGATATTTTTCTTTCAATCAGTAGTGGGATTCCCATATTCCTAGGCTCCAGAAGTATCAGCTGTCTTAAGCCACCAATGTCTCTGTTTGCTCTTAATCGGACTTAGTGTTTCAGCTTCACCTGCCATCTGAATAAGGATATCCCAAAATTGCTGGTATAATTTTCTTACCCTTCCCTTCAACTGGCCTTAGCAGTATGAATAAAATTCCTCTTGCTCTGATGATCTACATCATTGCGTCACTGTATTTCTTTATTGAAAGAACAATATCAACGTGTAAAAACATTCTTTTCGGAACGTTATTACCAATTTCACTTTTTTGTTTTGATTTCCACTTCTGAAACTTATAAAACTTCAACAAATTGCCTGGGTGGTAGTGATTGACTACGTCAAATTTTATGTATTAATAGGCTATTCTTTTATACGGGTATAAAAATCATTTTGTTGTGCTATATGTTTATTGAGTCAAATATTTCACCCCCGTGGTAGAATCCACTTTCATTCGACAAAAAAAAGTATTCACCCAAGCAAATATTCGGTCCGTTTTGAATTAGGAAGGAATATGTAAAATGTTATGATATCTATTATAGCATGGTTTGCTCCTTTTTTTGGTTTTAATCTTTTATGATTAACTTTTACTTAGAATACTGAATATAAGTGGGTTTGATTATCACGCTGACAAATTTTAACCAATATGTTGATTTCTGTATCATTTTTGATTTTAAACTAGAAATAGATTTTAAATAAAAAGGATAAACTAAGAAGGCTATTTCTTCTGTCCAATCGCTTTTACCTTTATAGTATGTATATTTTTGCTGTTTCTAGGCTTCTTTTTAACACTGCAGTGAAGAATGCCTTATTAAGTAAGATGACATTGGTTCAACTTTTTGTTATAAGTATTAGTACTCTTAGGGACGTCCTGGCTGTCTGAGATACTGAGAGTCCTTTGCCAAGCTTAACTATATGGTTTTGTTCACCTGTCAAACCTCCATTTTAAGAAATCAACCGACATCTAGGATCAAAAAATGCATCCCCTCCCAAAGAAACGTAATTCCACTAATGTTTGATTTTGATTATAAGTTCAATCATCATTTATCCAATTTTCTATAGCATTGGATAGAAGATTTTGAAGCAAAGATTTCTAAAATTGGTCCAGTTTCACTTTTCAGTTACGTTTATGGATCCGTTTGTCCCTTCCGTTTCTTTGAAGGGCCGCTAAACATTGGCGTTAAGTCTCAAGGACAGAAATATGACTTTGGATTTCTATTAGAAATATGTTTACCATCCTAATACTACTGAAACAACTAAACAGAACACCAAGCCACCTAAGGTTAACACATCTACGCACACTCCTTCTCCATCGCAATCTATTTACACCCTCAGAGGAAGAGAGAGTGGTGAAATCACCCACGGTCTCACCCCAACCGCGGACAATTCGATTTTCTTTTAGCCGTAGACGGTTAGCCGAAAACGGCAAGCCGCCTGAGGTCAACACAGTTACGCTGCTCCTCCATCCCAATATATTCGAAACATCCCTCTTTACACCCTCCTAGAAAGTTCTTTATGACATCCCCCGCCCCAGACGAGGACGACTTGTTTTCTGTTTAGCCCTTGACGGATGGCCAAAAAGGGCAATCTACGGCAATCTGTCATCCTCCATCTGCAGAACGTGTCAGAGCCATCTCAACCTTTGGTTTTACCACCATGTGAATTTCGCTCTAACTAATTGTCCATTTTATTACCAGATACTGTATTTATTATAACTAAATTTGTATTCCTACAAAATTGGAGCAGTCTTTAGCCATTACTGCTGTCTTGTCTTATACCAAACTTTTCCAGGCTAGGATACCATCTCTCCCTATTTCTACTATACAGTTGAATAACGTATCAAGGTAAAAACTGAATCAGAAAACTTTGGCAACAGTTAAAGAAGGAAACTACAATTCTCCAGAATGTCAGTCTGTAGTTAATCAGGTGGCTGGGTCATACACATCTAATGGGGAAATAGCTTTAGCTATATCTTACCTTCGAGGGAAAGATCCATTGTAGAATTCAAAATAGACCTCTTCAGAGCTTTGGCAATATGCCTCTTTTTACATTCAGAAGGAAAGGGACATCATAAAAGTAGTATCTCCATCAACAATCTAAGAAGTCCTAAATCATCTTTGACATAAGTTAAGTCAAGAATGACTCTAGTTAAGTGCAATTTAATTTATTTGTTTCTGGATCGTTTGTGGTTATTTGCGGTCTGATAAAATCAACTGTATTCACAATATAGTTTTTCTTTCGTTATTTTTTGTAGGCTTTCAAAAATGTTAGTGTACATGTCATCAACCCAAAAGCTGTAACAAGAGACGAGTTGCTCGGATATGTTGACGATATAAGTCGTCAATGGTATGATGGAATTTTCACAAAGACAGTCAGAGAAGCTCTTTTAGAAGACCCTGGTAAATTCTCTCTTTTATGTTTTTTTTTCTAGAACGTATTTTAAAACTAGCGAGCTTAACAGCAGATCAAGGAATGAGAGAAATTTTCTTAAAGCGATATTTTTACAACTTATAATAACCTCTTTTCTTTTTCTCGCGTTTTTTTTGCCATTATGTACAATGTTAAGGGGAATATCCCAAAAAGTCGTTTCTTAATGGAGCAGAAAGAAAACCGGTTTTGAATATAAATGGAAAGAGAAGCCAGTTTATAAGACGTAGAATCAAAAAAAAAATCGAAATACCAACACATAATTTAATTTCTCCTGATTTCTTTTTTTCGACATAGTCTAGTAAAAATGTGGTTTGACCTCAAACAAATTGATATACAAATGATTCTTTCACTATCTTTCACAAAAAATTCTTTCACAAAAATATTTGCTGATTCCGAATCCGAAAAGCTTACTACTCTAGATCTTTCAAAAGCTTAAGTTTTTAAGATTGAATTTGAGGTTGAGGCAAAAATGTTGATTGAGTAAATATCAGCAAATGTGATTAGACATGTCATTTCTACGCTTTTGTTTTGCTGATGAACATGAAACTAAATTTTTAAAGTCAAAAGAATGTTTTGTGGTCTAAAGCTTCGAGAAAGAGTGAGGTTGGGAAAGGGGTTTTAGGAAAATTGTGAAAAAAGGGGTCAACCTCAAACAAATTGCTATACAGATGACTCTTTCACTATCCGATTAAAAAATATGTACTGATTACAAATTCGAAAAGTTTGCCTTTCTAGCTCTTTTACAAATTTGAGTTTTTCAGGTTGAGGGTGAATTATTTAATGTAAAGAATGTCGTCCTGAAAAGAGAATTCCGAATTTAGAATTTTTGCGTCTCCGATTCTTTGTCTGAAAATTCTACTTTCTAACTGATGCTGGTAAAGGTTTGCGGTAGATACAGAGGTAGACTTGAGGTACAAGAATTAACAAAAATTTGATTTCTTAATTTGAACTATAATAATTCCTTAAAGTTTTAACAGAATCACTAAAGTTGTTATATAAATTGCAAAAATATTTATGATGTCTGAGGGATAATTTTATGGCGTTTGGGTGACAATCTTAATGATAATGCAAACAGGAAAAATACCTTAAATTTTTAAATCAGCTTTGTTTTCCTTTCGCTTAAAGTGATTCTTTATGTCATTTTATTGGTTGGAATTCTAGTCTAGAATGAGGATTTGTTTAATGTGTAAGAAAGTAATGCTCAAAGTAGACGAGAAAGTAGTTGTGACTGAAATAGGATGGAGAACCAAAAACCAACTGATCTGACGGCTGTTGTGGGGGATTGTTTTTACAAGTCGTGCCTAACTTTTTACACTAATTCAAGGGTCATTTACCAGCACTTGAGAAAAATCAGTCAAACAAAATGAGTTCCAGAGGAGGAGTTCAAATCTCCTGATAGAACAATTCGATTTCAAAAACGATTGTTTATTTTGTTTGAGAAGAATGGCTTTTGAGAAGATTCACAAGAGGAAAAACAGCTTACGTAACGGAGTTCACAGAGACACGGGTGAGACTTTGTAAAAGTGAAATGATCATTGGTCTGAGATAGTTCAGGGCCGAATTCTAGCAGTGAATTTGGATCTGCATGCAGTGTGTACCATAAAACATGGTACTGCAACTTTGAATCTAGCAAGAACCTTCCCTTGAAACATGCAGAAAATCCGACTGACAGACTCTGAAAAAAGAGAGGTAGAAATGTAAAAATTAATCAAAAATAAGCATTTGAAGAGGTGATGCGGTTCTTTGAGGCAAATGATAATGAACAGTCAACAATGAGTGACTTGGTCAACATGATGGGTGAGTTTCTCGGTGATTTGGAAGAGTCTGTGGTTAGCCAATTTTACGTGAAGAAGCTCGTCAAAGAGAGGTTTGGTGATGTAGTGGTGATTGCAGAGATCAACGGTAAGGTTATTGTTGTCACATTAAGGCCCACGGCTCAAACTATGCTACTAAACTTTTATGCACAACCAAATGGTAGCGACGGAAACCAGAAGAAAATGAACATTCTTAGTGTGGCTCCTGAGTTGTTGAAGAGCGACCTAAAATGTGTAACTGAAGATATGGCTGAGGATATTAAGAGGGCCGACCTAAAAAAATCTGGAGGAAAATTTGAATTACCTACTACAGTCTCTGAAGCTCTTCCTGGAAAACTTGTTCGTGGGCGAAGATACTAAACTGAAAATAGCTGTCATTGGCCAAACCATCATGCAAGCAACTCGACCTAGGGCCATTAAGTCTCCTCTTCAAGCTGGACTCGCAGTAAAGGTTTCATGATCAGCAAGGAAGCCACAATCTAGTTGATACTCTCAGCGCTATGAGCTTCTGTTCATCCTACTATGAGACCAGTTTATTTGAACAAAGGGATTCACCGGGAAGCCACCGCCTTCCCTTCTCTCAGTGTTTCCCTGTACTTCAAAGAGCAAGTGCTCGACGCTGCGATGTTCTTGCAAAAAGAATGGCTTAAAGTGTAGCTTGGCTTGTGGCAATTGTAGAGGAACAAGCTGTTCCAACTACGAAACAGTCGGTGCCAGAAACCTTGAAGACGATGGTAGTGATGATGAAGACCAAATGTTTGAACAGCTTTGCTACTATTAAATGAATATCTGTGTTACTGTGATTTTCATCTGCCATATGTAATTGATCTTTGTGTTGCATTATATGAGTATATTGATCTCTTTTTTGGAACAAGTGTTTTGTCTCAGCTAAGGGAAGCTCTTTGACAGAATCTTTTTTTTTGTTACAAAAAATGTTTTTCAATTTCCCTTCCTCCTCCTCATTCCTACTCACTTTCACAAAACTGAGGTTCCAGGCATACTGGACTTTACCTGCATTCAGTCTTGGTTGTTACCAAGGTACGAGACTGCAGATGTTTTGCCGTAGGCCGAGTTTAATGTACACCTGGAGACAAAAACTCTCCTGCAACCTCACTCTCTCTCGAAGCTTTAAGCCCCAAACAATTCTCTTGACTTTAAACATTTAGTCTCAAGTTCATCAGCAAAAAAAGAGCGTTGAAATGACATATCTAATCACATTTGTGTTGGTATTTACTCCATCAATATTTTTTGTCTCAACCTCAAATTCTACCTCACAAAACTAATATTTGAGAAAGAACTCAAGGAATGTCAAGATGAATGTTACATTAAATAGAAACAAACTTTGATCATGTATACTATCAAAAAGGTGCCCTAGCAATTTCTGAAGAACACCTCACATTATTAACCCAGACCTTGCAGAGTAAGTTGTGGCAGATTTTGGGCTAGCCAGAAGACAGTGTCCGTATACTTTTGATAATGTTTCTATGGTTATTGTAATTAATGACACTAAGGGCATAAATGTGAAACTCTTCGGGAACATTTAAGGGGAGTATCAATTAAACAAAAAAGCTATGTGTATGCAGGTTTTAAAGGGCACGCAAGCATATTCATAGGCAGCGCTGATCAATCATAGCTAGTAAAATCATAGAAACTTTTAAAGATGCTATGATTGAAATTATAAGTTCTAGTACCCTTTTTAGGAGTCAAAAGTAATTGCAGAGCAAGCAGTGCTCTTCTTTAGCCCATGATTTTCAAAACACACCCAGCCAAAATTTTCTTACAGCCATTTCTTCTGCATAGTTGAACGGTCTAGTAACTATATCTCTAGGCGCATTAGTTATCTCAACCTCCCACATTTACATAATCTATCCCTTTATGCTTTAAAACCAAATATTTCTTTAAAACTAAATTTAAATCACTGTTTATGCTGATCGCCAATAAGACATCTTAAAAATATCCTAAAAAAGACTGAGGGTATTCAGTTGAAACTTTCAGGGCAAACAATATTACTACCTGCCGCAGTCGATCCGCTCTTCGCCCTGCCATAACATTTTTCTTTTCAATTGTATAGAAATTTTGTATTGAGAGGCGTGAGGAATAAAGTTATTTTTTTATTTTTTTTACTTCTTCTTTTAGATTTAACTAAATAAAAAGAGTGCAGGTGTATCCAAGTTATCAAAGAGCCTTCTTCTTTTACGATTTAACTAAATCAAAAGGGTGTAAGTATAACCAGGTTGTCAAAGAGTATATATAGAATTTCTTAGGAATAGTATTAAGTTTTGTTTTTCTCTGGTCTGCTAGAGGAAGTATTGAACTAAATTAAAGAGTACTATTTGTGTCAAGCTTTTCCCACATACAAATAAACTATGCAACCTAAACAACCAAAACTATGGATTCTTACAGAAAAAAAAAATAAAATATAGTTTTAGTTTTCATTAAAAAAGACTATGTCAATGAAAATAAACAGATTACTTTCAAAGAAAAGTAAAGAACTGTAAAAGTAGGATTTAAAAAAATCTAAAGATTTTTAAAATGATTTTCCTAGAAAAGTAAAGAACCAAATTAAACCAAAATGAGCAGAAATATATTTTAAATAATATAACAAGTATATAACTACCACAGATCACCATTCATAAGTAAATGAAATCTAAAACGGACAGAAAGTACAATAAATATCCGAGTCAAACTAAAAACAAGGAGAAATCATTTTACTGAAAAAAACAGCTGAATTTGTATTGTCACTTTAGTATAAATTTGCTGATATCTATTCCTTAAAGTATTAATAATTTTTGATGTATTGAAGTTAAAACTGTGAAAACATTTAATATTTTTCTGTAAAGCACAATTTATGTTCTAGCCTTAAGAAACATGGGGGGTTGTCAGCCCTACTCATATTAATTTCTGCTTGGTTTGATTTTCACTCGATAATTTATTGTCATTTTTATTTTTTTCGGCTTTATTTATATTTTGATGGTGACTTGTGGTAGTTTTACCCTAAGTAAAAAATTTGGTTTTATTTCTGCTCATTTTCGGTTTAATGGATTTCTGTACTTTTCTTTGAACAACTTATTTTGTGGAAAGATTGTTTTAAAACTTTATTAGTTAAAAGGTTTTATCTTTATTAGAGCAGAGAAGAGGCTTGTACATGAATTATTCGAGTGATAGATCGTATGAAAGTAAGAGGAATGTCAAGAAAGTGAAGAAAGCATTAAAATATGGATTAAGAAGGTGTGGAGTGGAAACCATGGATGAAATTGCCAGGGATCTGGAAGATCCATCTAAATAGTATAATATTAAAATATTGTATTGGCATTTTAGTGAATTGAGAGGGAGTAGTCAATCTGGACTTGTCTCAGTTAAAGATAGGAACGGGGCCACGGTTGCTGGAAAAAGTTAAAGAGAGATGGGCAGAACATTTTTAAGCATGTCTTAAAGCACTTTAAAATTGTAGGAAATGATTGGTTTGTCTAGTTCCGCGTAAAGGATATGTAGTCAAGATTTTCGTTAGTCAAACACAGCATATACTTTTCTTGACTTGTCAGGTAATATTGATAGTTAAGACAGTGGGTGCAGCTGAGATAATCAAAAGCAGAATAGCCAAGCCCCGGGTTTTTTTTTACAGTTGAAAACAGTTTTAAAGAATAAGAAGACACGTCTGCCGACCCAGATTAGAATATTAGAAGCTGCAGAGATAACAGGGGTAAAGTATGGCTCCGAAGCACCGGCGCTCCAAAAAATGGAGGAAGGTTTGCTAGATGTTTTTTCAGAAAAATTGCCTACGGATTATTTTGTGTATCCGACTGAACAACTGTATTTTCAATAATAGCCTATTTAAAAAGTATGGTTCAACCCTGCTTTCTAGAGCTAGAATGAGACGAAGGTTAAGATTGAGACACTTTGAGGATGAAGAATGACAAATTGCCTAAGAAAGTCCTTTTCGGCCAACCGTCTTGGGCAATACTAAAAGCAAGTCATGTTTAGTTGGTCTGGGAGGATGGTGTAAGGAAACATTTAAGATAAATAGAAAGTTCCTGAGAAGTTGTAAAGAGGGAAGGCTTGAATAGATGGGGATAGAGGAGGAGGATACGTAGTTATATTGACATCTGGTGGCTTGGTGCTGCGCTTACTTTTTAGTGGTAGTAGTAGTAGGAATGGTGGAATTTGTTTTAGAATGAAAGCAAAAATATTTATTTTCTGAGATTGCATTTATTTAAAATGTCAGCACATTTAAAGTACAGTATTTTTCTCCAGTGCTAATTTTAGAGTATTAAGAGCTTCTCATTGACTGATTCCGGCACTGGGTCAAATTTACCGGTAATGAAGCATGCAGTACAAAGAAAAAACAATATTTCAGTATTTTAAGATGGTGCCAAAGTGTAGCTACTATATATTTCTTAATTAGAACTTATTTAACCCTGTTTCAGGCGTAATGCGGTGGATAGTTTTTGATGGATGCATTGATCCAGAATGGATTGAATCATTTAATTCGATTCTAGATGACAACCGGATTTTAACTCTACCATCTGGAGATAGACTGACTTTTGATTCAAACTTAAAACTTATTTTTGAGACGGACGATTTAAGTCTAGCCTCGCCTGCAACGATCACCAGACTAGGTGTAGTACTGACCAGGTAAATAGTTTTTTTTATAAGAATTACTCCAGTATTTGCTTATATAGGAGACAGACAGACAGACAGATAGACAGACAGACAGACAGACAGACCTATGCTTCGTAACAGTTCTGACGTAGTACTTCAGCTTGTCATAACTTAAATAAGCGGAATTTCCCACCCCTTAAGGAAATTATTTCACATCTCTCTCGCTTACTCTATTGTTCAATTGAAATGAATGATCATTTTTATTACCTTGGTTAGCTGATTAATTGTAATCTTTTTTTCAATCTGGCTTGTTGATCACTAGGATCATGGGGATTAAAAATATAAATGAATTTAGTTTGGTGTTTTAGCACTAATATAAAAAGTAAAAAGAAGTCAATTTTGCTTGGCTGACATCAAAAAGGCTCACTAGGAGTAAGGGCTTCTGCAAAACTTTTTTAAACCCATATAGTCACGAGAATAAAAAGAGGATATAAGAAGCAAATAATTAGATATGTGTAATGTTTCAGATTTTAACTTATGGTTAAAAAAGATAGAACTTGCAAATAAATGAACCTCTGTAACATCATTAGGTTTAAATAACATGTCCATAGTTACACCAAGCATTTTCCCAAGCCATTAAATAGAAACCATAACTGCTTCAAAGCTTGTGCTCATATACCACAAAATGTATTTTTTTTTCTACAGCTCTATATGAATCTGGATCCTCTTTTTCTAATATCCTCTGTGTTTTCTTTTCCTCCTCTAAAAAACAAACAGTGGGTAAGAGTTCTGTACCACCTGCTGCAAGGAAGTGGAGATTTTTATGACATTGTATATAGGAGAATGAAATCACCAGAGAATTGGATTTAGAGATATAGGGGAACACGGTATTTTCAATAGGGGGTGTATGGGAAGATTTTTTGATAAATACAAACAAATCATGCATAATTCGGGATTTAAAGAAATTAGATCTATGTTGACACATTTCCAATTTATCTTGTTTCTGCGGTAAATTTTTGTGGTCTTGTCTGGCCTCAGTTCTTTACTTTTCTGAAAAACATTTATCCAACATTGCATTGCAAGATACGCGGAATACTTCACACAGTCATGTTTTTATGTTGTATCCGGGGCAAATTCTTGTAGCTCCTATCTGACACTTACCATTTTGCCTTAAAGCTGAAATTTTCATCCTTGTATTTTTTTTTTGCGTGAATTATATTTATTAGCTGGTGATAAACAGGAAACCGTGTGTTAGCAAATGAGCCACAAAAGACTGACCAAGATGTCCCTTAATTTTTAAGAAGCCCATGTTTGTCATATTATCTCAATATGGCATCCATATGGCCGTGATCCCTCCCACACTCCAATCGTCGATTATTCAACTTGACATGTATAATTCTAATACCCTGCTTTTGACCGTCTGAACAAGTCGTTTCCTCACCCACTCCTCAATCGCGCATAGTTAGAGGCTTGCAATCCTAGATATTTTTTTTATCTTCTGAATTTCGGATTTCTCCAATTAAAGTCTTTATTATCAAAAAAATATACATTTTTAAGAATTTTTAATTGCTAAAACCTTTTCATATTGTGACTTTTATTCTTTTTTAGAGTTTTCAGAGGTCTAACATCTTAGAATTTAGTTTGCCAAATACAGTTTGTTTTAATTAATTTCCTAAGAAATTAGCTGGTTTTTAATTGTTTAAACAGGTTGTCCCCTCTTCCATCCTCAATTGGACCTATGTCGGGGGTTACAATCCCATTTGTTTTTAATCTTCTGAATTTCAGAATTCTGAAAGTAAAGTCTTTATTATCCAACAAATTTCTATTACCTAACAAACGTAATTTCTGATCATAGATGAAAATTAAAGATGAAAATTAAATTCATTAAAAATGAAAATCTTTAAATGTAGGATTCAGTGTTTTCCTTAGATTTCTGGAGCTCTAACATCTAAAGATACACTTTTAAATGCATAGATAGATACAGATGAGATATATTTCAACCGAAAATAACAAAAATCATTCAAGAATTCAACCAAAATTTTTGCAAAGACTGTATAGCCTGCAGGGAGGGGGATAATTGAAAAAACATTCAACTATTAAACTATTTAACTCTTAAACACATAATACATACAGCATGTCATCTAGATAATTACGAAAAGATAACAAACAAAAAGAAATAATAGACAGAAGGAAAGAGAGAGAGACAATTCATTCGAATATAATAAAACATGCAACTGAAATCACTCGATGCGAGACTTCACAGACATGACGAAAAAGAAAAGTGGTACTCAAAAAGGTCAAGGGTATTCAGGTAAAGTTTAAAAAAATTTTGAGGGAAGTTTTGAACTAAATCAGAACACGTTACGTGCATGCAGATTGTCAAAAAGACGTAACTCAGGAGTGAAAAAGAGCTTCTTATTCAAACTTCTGAATAAGAAGATACTAGGTAAATATGAATTTTCATTAGGGTGGATCAAGCTGAACCTTCTAGGGTATAGCGAGGGGGAGTGTCAACTGATCGAAAGACATTCCGTGCTTACTACTACCACTACTAATACTATTGCTACCGCTGTTTCTACAACTACTAATAAAAAACGACAAGTACAGGCAATCATAGGCAGCGCAATAGTGCTGCCAAAGTAAAGAGCGATGTGGGTACAATGTATTATTTATTTGTTTTTGTTTTTGGTTTAGACCAGGGCATATCGTATTGAAGTAGTTATCGAAGAAACTTCAAAGAGGACTCGTTCGATTGGAAATTGAAAGGGAAAGTGTCCTTGACATAAAAGTGATTGAAGGGCAACTCAACCCTTCCCACGCCTACCATTTCACCAAATACATTCAACAAAAAATTTGAGATAGCCATTTTGCTCAGCGTAGTTGAAAGACTTGCCCCCTCCCCCCCGCAACCCTCAGGGCAAGGGTTGTAAATAGTGCCCTGAGAGCATTTAAGGTTTATATAGAAAGGGTGATCGTACAAAATCTGGAATGTGCTCATTTGATTGGCAATCAGATGTTCTAGTGCCCTTTTTAGGCTTCAGAGAGATCAGAGGGTGGATACCCCTATCCCCCCCACACACACATGCACATCGTATTTTCCCGAAACGCATATAATAGAAATTTTTGAGATGGGTATTTGTTGTCGTAAAAACTTCCACAAGAGCTCATTTGGTCGGTAATTGAAAGGGCAAGTGCTCTTTTTAATAGTTGAAAGTGATTAGAGGACAAATAGCCCCCTCCAACGCCTACCATTTGCTCAAACACGACCAATAAAAATTTTTGAGATATCCATTTTGTTCAATGTAGAGGAAAAGCCCGTAAAATATGTCTGTAAGGATGACCACCTCCCTACAGCCCTCAGAGAAAGGGTTGTAAGTTATGAAAAAGGGAAAGTGATTAAAGGGCAAATAGCCACCCTCCCACGCCTACTATTTCCTCAAACACTACAAATAAAAAATTTTGAGATATCCATTTTGTTCAACGTAGAGGAAAAGTCGTAAATTGTGTCTGTAAGGATGACCACGGATGACCAGCTCCCTACAGCCCTCAGAGAAAGGGTTGTAAGTTATGCCCTAAGCGTGTTTAAGGTATTTATAGAAAAAGTAATCGTATAAACTTTGTAGAGGGCTCACTGCATTGGTAGACAGAAGTTCTAGTGCCCTTTTTAAGATTTAGAGTGATTAGAGAGTAGATACCCCTCCCACACACACACACACACACACACACACCTCATATTTTCCCAAAATGCATCTCATAGAAACTTTGAAATGCCCATTTGTTGTCATAGAAACTTCTAAAACAACTCATTCAATTGGAAACTGAAAGGGCTAGTGCCCTTTTTAATAGTCAAAATTGCCAAACCCATTCAATTCAAATTTTTAGATAGCAATTTTCTTTAAAATAAATGAAAGGTCCAGAAATGTTGTCTTTGAGGATGACACCCCCCCCCCCCCACACACACACACCAGAGCCCTCAGGGCAAGACTTTTAAGTTATGCCCTGGGGGCAAATGAGGTATTTATAGAAATGGTGACCATATATACTTTGGAGGGGGCTCATTGGATTAGTAATCAGATGTTTTAGTGCCCTTCTTAAGATTCAAAGAGATAAGAGGGTGGATAACTTCCCCCCCCCCCCCCCCCCAAAAAAAAACCTCGTATTTTCTCCAAATGCATCTGATAGAAATTTTGAGATGACGATTTGTTGTCGAAGAAACTTCGAAAGCAGCTCATTTGATTAGAATTGAAAAAGCCAGTGCGCTTTAACCCCCCTCCCACGCGTAGGATTTCCCCAAATGCATCCAATAAAAATTTTGAGATAGCAATTTGTGCAACCTAATTGAAAGGTCTGAAAATTATGTCTTTTATGATGACCCTCCCCCCTACATCCCTCAGGGCAAGAATTGTAATTTGCGCCCTAAGGGCATTTAAGGTATATATAGAAAGGGCGATCATATAAACTTCGGAGGGGGCTCGCTCGATTCATAATCAGAAGTTATAATGCCCTTTTGAAGAATCAGAGTGATCGGAGGGTGGATATACCCCCCCCCCACTCCCCCATACCTCGTATTTTCCTGAAATGCATCTGGTAGAAATTTTGAGAAGGCCATTTGTTGTCGTAGAAACTTCTAAAACTGCTCATTCCATTGGAATTGAAAGGACCAGTGCCCTTTTTTATTAGTCAAGAGTGACTGGAGGGTAATTATCCCTCCCCCACTTCCATCGATTCCCATAACATATTTAATCATAATTTAGATAGTTATTTTGTTCAGTGTATTTGAAAGGTCTGGAAATTAGGTCTTCGATAACCCCAATACTGTCTCAAGACCAGAACATAACTTGCACTTTACTGAAAAAAAAAATTAATGTTAATTATCAGTTTAGTATACATATAAGGCCTACTGATATATATATATATATATATTCCTTAAAGTCTTGATAACTTTAATTTATTAAAGTTAAAAAAGCTAAAACATTTTAGAGATATTTTGTTTATTTAAATCATGCGATAAATAAACGAGTCAAACTCAGAACGACCAAAAATTAACATGAGAAGGGCTGATAACCCCCAAGCCTATTCAAGACAAGAACAAAATTTACTCTTTACTGGAAAAACATGCATTTAAATATTTTCACTTTGTTTTTACTTGTTTAAAGTTTTTTGCTAGATATATGAAGCGGGAAGTTCTCCCCCTTGTACATTAATTACAGCGCGAATATCTGATGCCCTTTTTAAGAGTAACAAGAGATTGGAGGGCAAGAAGACCTTCTCCCAAGCCCGCTTCCTGTCCAAACGCATCCAGTCGAAATTTTGAGACAGACATTTTGTTCAGCATAGTAGAATGATCCAGCAGGTATAGCTGTAGGGATATGAGGCATGTCAACCGTGCGCAATTATGCAATTGACCATTACATTTTAAAACTAAATGGTGTTTCAAAATAAATCAAAAGGCATTGGTTCAAGTGGTTAACAATAAGACACCTCAGCAATATAACGAGAAATACTGGGGTATTAAGTTGAAACTTTTGTGGATACTACTTTTCGTGTTACTAGCTACTACCTGCTATTTTGGGATAGCACTGCTCTTGCAATTTAAATAAACAAAAGCGTGTAAGCTTGACCTGGTTGTCAAAAGCATAGATAGAGTCTTTTGGGAATGATATTAAGTTTTATTTTTCAGGTCAACTTCAGAAGCTTTAAAACTAAATGAAAAAATACTGTTTTTGTCAGGATTAAAAATTGTTTAAAAAGTTTCTCCAACATACAAATAGCAACCCATTCTAAGGATTCTTATAGAAGAAAATTGAAAAAATATATACCTTTTTTTCACGAAAAATACTATGTCAATAAAAACAAACAAAAATTAATGTAAAATACAATTTCCACCTGACAAATTTTTTAAAGAAAATTGAAGAGCTCCATTAAGCCAAGAATGAGCAAAAATAAAGTCAAATAATCCTCCAAGCGTAAAACTACCACAAATCATTATCAATAAATAAACGAAACTTAAAATGAACAGAAATTACAATAAATAGCCGAGTCAAGCTCAAAACGAGCAAAAATTAACATGAGTAGTACTGATAACCCCTATGCCTTCTTAAGACCTTAACACAATTTGCCCTATACTGAAAAAAATACTTTAAAATATTTTCACCTTTCTTACTTTCTTAAATGAAAAATTATCAAAATCTTAACATTAGAATTGTCAGTATATGTCAATTTAACAGACAATCCACGGTCATTTGTTTTTTTTTTTCGAACTAGCATTCTCCACGCCCTCTTTTCCACACATGCTTCCAATTAAAATTTTGAGATAGTTATATTGTTGAAAATAGTCCGAAGATCAGTTAACAAAACTCAAGGGTTGACATGACCCCTCAGATCCCAGGTAAAGTTTTGCCGGTTTTACTCAGGGGTCATATTAAGTTCTTATGGAAGGGTTGGTCGTATAAACTTTGGAGGGACTCTCCTGATTTAAAATTGAAAGTACTAGTTACCTTTTCAAGGTTCAAAAGTGATCAGAGGACAACTAGACCCCCCCTCCACCCAAAGCCCTCTTGTCAGCAAATACAACCGATAAAATTTTGTGATAGCCATTTTATTTAAAATAGTCCAAAGATCATATAACAATGCCTCTGGGATTAACATATCTCCCTAGAGCCCTAGAACAAGGTTTGTATGTTTTGGCCTGGAAAATACGAAAAATCTCATGTTATGAAAAAGAAACCAGTTTGTCATTAATGGATAGTGGCAATTTCATTTCTTATAGACCCCGGACGCACACTCACTCACAAACCAAAATATAAGAAGTATAGGTTTTCTGTCCGTATAACACTCCTTTCTTTCTACTGAATGCAACTCTTTTTTTTTTTATTGAAAACTTTTTTTTTAGTGAAGATGACCTTGTCTGGCAGAAACTTGTGGAACAATTTTTAGAAGACCAAAAGTTTACTAGCACACTTTGCGAAACTATTCATACCGTTATCCACAATAGTAAGTACATTCCTGAACGTTACTAATATAGCGTAGTGATTGTTAATTTACTGGGTTAAATGGCTCTTTGTCATTTTTTTTCTTCTGCCATTTGTCGGTCATACGTTGTCTGTCATAATGGTATTTGCAATTTTATTTATAAATCCAACCCGCTTGCCTTCTGGGAAGATTAGATGAATTTATATTGTTAAATATTTAGTGAGCTTGTAACATGATTTGTAAAATTTATAGCATATTTCATTAGTAAAAGGGCCTATAATGCTTTTCACTGCGTCTCAGTATTTTACTTATATCCCAACCAATAATAGTTTTTACATTCTATGTTTAATCAATGCTTCCTTATTACCTGAGTTAGTAGCATCCTGTCTTACTCAAGCCAGAACAGTCAATATTTTTGTCGTGATTTAATAGTATTTCTAACTTCCTTTTACTCATCTGTTTCCAACAGAGCTTTTTAAGGCTTTTCTCACATAATAGGCTCTTAGGAAACAAGAATAATTTTTTGACGACGATTTTTCAAAGATAAAATATATTTTAAACACCAATGGACAAATACACTGAGAAGAAATAAGCGAACCTTGTAATTTCCACTTTTTAACGAAAAATACTTAGCAGTCTTCAATATATTTTCTTTAATACCATGTTTTTTCCATTCCTTTGAAAATTGCGCAATAATGCCTAGTAGAGGATAGTTTTATTCTGTATTTACCCCTAAATGCTGAAAAAAACAACAAAGCTGTCGATTTTAGCCAAAAACAAAGGCAAAAATCGACCCAGACACTCATTTTCTTGTATTCGGTTGAGATAACTTTTTTGATATAGCTCTGGTTGAGATGCATATTAATTTTAAAGAGTATATTTTGAAATTTTCTTTTATGTTTGTCTCTTTTATATGCAGTGCTGGACAAAACCTTAATATTTCGCTTTGTAGCCAAAAATACTAAGCACTCTTTCCATTATAACATTTTCTTTTTCATTTGTTCAATATTTTTGCATTTATGGCAAAAGGAGGGGAACATTAGCATTTTATGCTTATAAATTTTCAAAATCACGGATGCTAGAATATAACTTTTTGGTGGAAACTTCTTGCGAGGGGCTGATTGCAATCCTAAGTTGCTAAATATCGCTTTTTTAGGAAAAATCTGTTTGTTTACCCCCCTCACAGATTCAGAAAATTTGATAAAAATAATCATTGGTTTAACAGAAAATTAAGACTGTGCAAATATTTTTACGAGTATTTTTTCACGGTTGACTGAAGGGTCACAAAAAAAAAATCGAAATAAAGCAGACAGTCAATCAACACATTCAACTAATTGAAAAAAAGAGTCGAGGCAACAAAAATAGTAGTTACCTTCTTAAAAAAGTGATACCCCAGGGCATTTTGCTAGTAATTATCCGAATGGAAATGATCTAGAAAACACAAAAGATAACAGATTGGGAGGTGGCACATAATAACAGATAAATTTGTATATTTACAGAGTCATAAGGAATATATGGACAATGAATGGACAATTACACGGAAAGACTATTGATTGTTCATGTGACCAAACTTATATGCGGACTAGTCTCATTACTTGAACACGCATTAACCATATCGACCGACTTATAGCAATATTTTATTATTAAGATAAATACTTACGTCCTTAGTTTGGATTAGAATAAAAACTGTAAAAACAGACAGTTTGGATTAGAATAAAAACTGTAAAAACAGACGAAACGGCTCTAAGAATATAACAATAAAATCTGGCCTAAATCCTTCTGCTGCACTAGACAGTCTTCTAGGGAAGATTTTTGAGACAGTGAGATTCTGGTATCCCTAAAAACAGCTTGATTGTTTAGACTCCCTGGAATAAGTGTACGACCCTATATGATTTTTTAACCATAATGTTTTAATAGCCGTCATTTTATTGATTTTGGCCCTAGTTTTTTCCATGCTTCCACTTCAATCTTTGATTTGTTCAGAAAAATCCGCACACTTCAATGCCATTCTTTTTTCCCCTTACTGTTTAAGAACCTCCCTTTTATTGATTTTGTTTACGCTTTTTATAATTTTCCACTTCAGAATTTGTATTTATTTTTATTTTCTGGATTATGCAATACCCTTATCCTATCTTATTTCCTCCATAATATTTAAAACCTTTTACTTTTTATGGATTGATTAAACAAAACATACCGCGAGAGAAATTTTTCAAAACAACTATTACGCCATCTTAAACTTAAGACCAGAATAAATAAAATCCTGCAATAATTCAAACTCAAAACGAACATAAATTACTCTTAAACAATAAAATGGAACCCAAAACTAACAGAATTTAAATAAACGATTATATGTAGCATAAAGATAACAAAATTATGCTGATATAGCTAAACAAACAAATTAAAAACAAATAAAAATTAAATTGATCATTTGACTCATACTTCGAACGATCGAAAAGTACAACAAAAAAGAGCTTGGCTACTGCACGCCTCCCCCTATCGTAGCTGTTCTAAGATATATTGCATCATTTGTGTCGTAATTAAAATAATATATTTTTTGAACACTGTGCTTCAGTTTTTAAAAATATTTAAACGAATAAGTAATAGACCACTGTAACAATTAAAGTCACTGGAAGTTCTAATAAAAATTCATTTAATATTTGTTAAATAAAAGAGTTTAATTGTATGTTTTACTTTTAGTACAGCGCAAAAGAAGAAATAGGCTTTAGGAGCTTATGGTTAGGGGAGGAAAATAGTTGTCACATTCATTGTCGTGAATAGTCGCACTCGTAGTCACAAATAGTCACAGCTAAAATTATTCACAGTTTTAATTGGTCACAATCTTGAACAAGCACGGTTGCAGAGGGTCGTTAGTTGAAGCATTCGCAAATAGTCACAGTCGAAAATTGTCATAGTCACAGTCGAAAATTGTCATAGTCACAGTCGAAAATTGTCATAGTCCCAATTGTAGGTATCCTTGGTCAAATTCCCAGTCACAAGCTTTAGCAGTCACAAACATCCGCAGTCAGAAGTATTTATAGTCGTAAATAGTCAAAGCGACAAGTAGTTGCAGTAGAAGATACTATCAGTTATCGCTTAGTTCACAAGTAGTTACAGTCAGACTTAGTCATAGTAGCCATCATATGTAGGCACAGCCACTAGTATCTATGGTTCTCGTCGAAAGTAGTTAAAGTCGTAAGTTCTCAAACTAGTGGTTGTAGCCGTATTCACAGCAGTTGTAGTACTAGTTATACTTCAAGTTTCAAGTTAATATTCTTCGCCGCTTTTAATATATTACAGATGCGCTCTTTTGAATGCATGGATTCATAAAGTTTCTTTTTTATTTTGTTTGACTCCCTCCTCTCAATTCCCTGAAGCTTCACTTATTACACTGGGCCATTTCTGACACCCAAAATCAAATATTCCCCTCTTTACAATAAACAATAATGTATATTGACCATGGCCGCATTATATAATTTGCAAACCTTGTTTTGGGGCTTTAGGGGACATGGCAACCCCAGAGCCATGGTTAATAGACATCATCACTATTTTGAACAAACCGGCCATTCCATAATTTTGGCTAGTATTGAGAGGAAGCGTCTAAAAAGTGCATGTAGGACCATTTGCCCCCCAAGTCGTGTTCAATATGCCCTGAAATTTTCAGTTTATTGCCCTCAGCAAATCATTAGATACTGCTGATGTTCCCTCTTTAAGAATCAGTGTTTATGATTTTTTCAGCACCCTCCTGGATGTAGGTGTGGTTCTGAAAACGAAACCACACCTACATCTCCTTCAAAATGCCCAGTAGCCATAAGATATGAATGAGTATGCGAATATTTGGCCCTCTTCGATTTAAATATATGATCAGGTATAAAATTTTTGAAAGCAGTTATTTTTTATACGACCTACTCCTGTCTTTAAAAGACAGTATGCTCTAATCCTACTTTTATCATTTTAGTTATCTGCAAGCACAAGATGAAGCTGGGCCATGCTGTACCTTTCGTATTGAAGGTCATCAAGCATCTTGGTCACTCTAAATCAGAAAGACATGTACTTGAATCGTTGATTTCTGCATTACCAACTAGCCTGTACAAGGACTCTGGTTTCATTAAGGAGGTTTCTCTTTTTCAAGCTTCATTCTTCTAGTCCAATTAACCCCAAATTGAACCATTGCTCCTATCCTTAGCTGCCTCAACTTTTAGCCATATCAAACTGAACATTTAATTAATTATAATCCCAAAACAAACCAATAGTCTATCAGATGAACCGAACGAGAATCTATCTTACCCAGACAGTTTTGGGACATACTTCACTAGACCATTTAATATCTCAACCTTAAGCCTTCAATGATTAAATTTAAAGTTATATTTGATTGAACTAATAATAGTTAAGTAGCTATCCTTGTTTTGTAATTAAGTAGAATAAATTCAAAGTGCTTCAACGATAAGCACAGGAGAATCCTAGAATTCAGAGCGAACGAAAATTATTTCTTATCTTCGAATTGCTTACATTAGAAATTCATGCGATGTCATGTGATGTCATGTGATTTCATCATGCGGTGTCTTGGGATGAATACTGCTTTTGGTGAAAATTGGCTAATGCGTGGGGAGAGGGGATATGCTTTGATGGTAGTATGCTTAAGCAGGTGTGAAGTGCCCCTCACCTGGTTGAATAAATGGTGTTTTTGTATATATGTCAGGTGACTGATATTGGATAACTCCTCTGCTCAAATAAGAAATCAAGCTTAACTCGAATATAAGCTACAATGAATGAAAAATAAAACTTGAAACAAGCAAAAATACTAATGAATGGAAAAGGTAGTTAAAATGGACATAAAATGTGACGAATGAAAATGAGGTCCTTGTTAAGGCACGAGTGTCGTTCAACTTCCAGCAAGGACAAGATATACATAAAAGGAAACTATATGTATGTTTTAATGGTTTGAAAATTACATAGGACGTCAAACGTAATATACCAATAGATACCGAATATTTCAATCTCTAATAAGCCCTATTCATACATGTGCTTAGCTTAGACCAATCTGAACAGGTTTCAAAAGTGGAAGTAAATTTTCAGTAGTCAACTCAGTAATAAGACAAGTCTGTTAATCGGACTTATCAACATCTAGGAGCTTTATCAATGAAAACAAAAACAATAAAAATAACTAAAATATACAAGAAGATAAAGTAAAAAACAAAACCTTAAAAATCTTAAAGAACGATTGAAAAAACTTATATCGGGGAAACTTTTCAATGCTCTCATGTTTTTGCAGAAGCAAAAACATACGAACTATATATTTGATGAATTTTAATTTAAGAAACTCATGAAAAAATATTTTTACATCTAAAAATAACATAATGTTGACCCTGCACCAGCATAGTGCTTGGTAATATGGAACCAAGGCCTCTAATCCAGCAATTAGGGCTAGAGGCTTCCTACCTCTCCCTGTAAAAAAAAAACTTCGGCCTGATGTCCAATGCACCATTAATGGTGCTTGAAGATTGTTATCCTATACCAGACATATTAGAAGATGTCTGGAGATGGTGGCACATATCTGCTGCAGTTGATTGAGGGTAATTTTTAGGGTAGCCAATAACTCTAATTTTGGAAATTTGGGCATGCAGGATCGAAACTGTGCTGAATAGGTAACTTTTTAAACTGTAAACTCCAAGTTAGCCTACAAGAACATGGTTAAGAGCATGCTATACAAGAGCATGCTATAATAAATTGTATTTTTTTAATTTCAAAGATGAGCTGTTGGTGTTGTTATTTTACTTGTTATTTTACGCACAGATAAATGAAGCACGAGCTAGGGGCCTTAAATATAAACAATATTTCTTTGTTCAAGTATTTCTAAAGATTTTTTTTTATTTTCTCTTCAAAATTCTTCATGGCAACCCTATTTTTACTTTATCTTGGGGCTATGCAAATTATTTTGAAAATTCTGATGCATAAATGATCGTTATATTTTCTTTTTGATGGAGCGTAATCTTTTTAACTATATCTGTGACAAAGTCATTTTTGGGGCTGTCGGGGGCTTAGAAGATTATGTCTAGCTTAGAAACAACATTTCCTCAAAATATGGTGGTTTTTACCACTTCCCTTTACGCCATTTTGAGCCTCCAGGTTGCATTATATGACATAGTAAAATTTCTTAAATGCTTTAATATATAGTTGTGCTTCGCTACTGTGAAAAATAGCCGAATAGTACAAACACAATGTTTCTGTAACCATGTCACAGGCATAAATAGAAAACGCATAACTCCACGAAAAACCGAATTTCTACTGTCACAGTTTTACCAGAATGTTAAAAATAATTTGAAGAATCTCAAAATAAAGTAAAAAATAGATAAATTGATCGAAAACTTACCAAATTTGAAGTTTGATGGTAATTCTACTTCAAACTGAGTTACTGAGTTCAACTGAGATAGATGTCCGTAATCACTTGGATTGACCATGAACAATATCAATATTTTAAGGTTTTTGTAGTTTGCAATGGCTAAGCTCATGGTGAAGTGCTGAAAGTTGAACGGGAAGGGAAACAAAGAGGACAGTTGAACACTCAGCTAAAATAGTGCTCCTTTTTTGGAGTATAATTACAATCAAACTTCAAACTTGGTAAGTTTTCGTTTAATTCATCAGTTCTACTCCAAAGTGGAGCACCTTAGCTAGACGTTCGAGTTAAACCGAGAATTTAAAGTTAACCGTGAGCTAAACTATCACTAACAATCAACAATAGCCCTATTTGTAAAAGGATGCTATTGTAAAAAATTAATTTATAGCAAGATGTTTCAAAAACAAAAAATACAATGAATAAATTTCAAACACAGATAACTGTCGTCTGGTTCCTATTGGTTTGTTGCAGAGCATTGCTTTAAGGTGGGAACTTCAAGCACTGCGTCGCTTTAAGAGCATTGCTTTAAGGCTAGATCTGGTGCAATGAGCACCACAAACACTGAGATTTATAACTGCCAGAAATAAATCTTCTTAGATCAATCTAGAAATAGATGACTTGGACCCGGCAATATATGGTCTAAAGTATGTAAGAAATATTCCGTCGTCTCTATTTTTATGTTTCGTAATTCTAATACAAGTAGCTAGATGCGTCACCGGACATAAGGAAGGCCAAAATTGAACCTCTGATTTGTGGTTGCAGGGTTTCGTTGTTTTTAATAACAAATTGATTTGAAAAACAAAACTTTCAACGCCACTATGTATCAAATTACAATGTGACAAACTGACCTAAATCTGAACTCTTTCACAAGCTGATAAAATCAATAAAATTGGCAATTTTTTTGTTAATGTCTTTGTTTGAAGATTTTCAATATACGAAACTGGTAATCTAAAGATATCAAATGCACGTTTTACATCCCAAATACTAGAAAGTTTGAGAAGATTAGGCAGTCTATTAAAGACACCTCTCATGAGCTTCTTGTGATTTAATTATTTTCCCAAAAAAAGGCTTGGTAAAATTGCCGTTAAAGCGCTGCTAACAGTATTTGTGCGGTATATCCGACACCTGAGCGAAAAGCTCCATAAGAAAGGTCAAGGTCTTTAGTAGATTTACCTCCAAGGGGTGGATCACGTTTTTTCCACAAAAATCGACACGTTTTCAATGTAAACCCTTTGCTGGTACCTAGTTGAACCCCGCCATCAATCCTTGATAATATCGACTATGGAAGGAAAACAGCCTTGGTGGTAAAGACCGTGCCTGAGACGACTCAAGTCGCTTGGCGTAACGTCTTCGACAATGGATGGTGCAAGATTAGTTTTTGTGGCAGAAGCAAAATCAAATTATCATCTGGTAGAAGTATGGGACTTCGTACTAAAAGTCTTAATAGTAAGGGATATTAGACTTACGTGGTCCAGTTTGGAATGATGAAAATGCCAGTTGCCTAATCCTTTTCTGCTTTCTGAAGGCTCTTCAGAAGCGAACTAAATGGGGAATGCATAGAAGAAATCAGGCTTCCAACTCGTTGCAATTGTTTCTAAAAAAAACATTCTGGATCTGGTTTCCAAGAAACAAATTGTTCAATCTGATAATTCTAACTAGTTGCAAATAAATCAATGTCTATCAACTGAGATACTAAAGAGATAATAATTTCGAATGCTAAATTTTCATCTTTTTCATTTTCAAAGTTTCGTGATACCTCATAAGTGATATTAGCAACTCCAGGCATATATTTTCAGATAACCACCCTTTACCTTGCAAAACCAGCTGTCAAACCTTATTTAGGAGATAATCATAAAACTAAGATTTTATCCTCTCTTTTTATTTATGTAAGCTACTGTAGTTTAATTGTCCGAACAAAGCCAGGCATGCATGCCTTTGCTATCCTCAGCAAAGCTGTTTAATCTCAGATAAACAGATTTTGTTTCTGAAATATTGATGTCAAATCCCTTTTCTTCTGAGGACCATGTAACTGTAGTCGTTTTAGTGAAATATTCATCCACAAATGTCAAGCCTAGTTTTGATCCATCATCACACACAAATTTTTGTCAACTAATCTCGGCTCAATTGCTTTAGAAGAATAATTGGGAATATCCAACCTCTATTGTATTTCCGAACTTATATCAGATGTTAAAGTTAGTTTGGCCTCAATATTGCCCTGTGCGGGTTTTAGTGCTTGAGCACTCAAAGACTCCACTTTTCGGTTAAAGGTCCTAATTTCTGCGATAGTTCGGACGGGAGCCTTATTCTGCCAGTGGCAATAATGGTAGATCCCCTACCCTTGCATGGTTTTGGTCATCAAAACGATTATTCAAAATCCACCACAGATTTGGCTTTGGATGGTGTTTTGGCAACAAAAAATCCATGCGAAAAAGAAACTCCGTCACTTTAACTTCAGGGGCACATAAGGATGATGTTACCATAAGATCTGGACTCATTTTGAATATCGTCGAATGAGGTCTTTTAAACCGAGATCATAATCAGTGAGCGTATCTGAGATCATAATGTGAATTGTATCTTTTAGGCTTTTGACAACCTTTTCTTTGATATCATGGTTTCCAGCTAAATAGTCACACTTGCTGCCTCTAGAACATAAAAGGTTGAGTGAGCAATAGTCTGTTGCACTTGAAGTGCCCTAGTATCCTTGAAGTTTCAGTGTAAACCTTGGGAACAACAATTTTATTGGTATTCACGGGCCAAGTGTGACACTCAAATAAACCCTTCAGCTTCCCTATTTCCAGAGGTTCAGATATAGCTCTGTTTGTAAATTTGGCAAGCTTTTTACGGATCTTGGGATATTCCTTAGTACCAGAACGTTCCTCAAAAACCCTTATAAATAGTGTCATTTGACGTGCTTTGTTTTCATATTTTGCCTTGGTGCTTTTCGGAGAAGCCTTCCGTTTTCTGTCATTTCTATGGTCATGGATTTCTTATGGATTACGTAGAGCCAGTTTCGGAGGTTCTAAAACCTATTTGTGGGCTCCTGGTGCTGGATCTTTTGTGTGCTGGTGTTCCTAGAACTAATTTCAGGGCTCCAAGAGCCATATCAAGCCCGATTCCTTAGTACCAGAACTCGAAGCTCCGAGAGCAATTATTTGTTCTTCGATTATTATCCGCTGTTGGGACGATTGAAACAAGAACACCTAGAGTTTCGGCCAATTCTTGAATTGTAGTCGATTCTGGACTAAGAAGCTTTGGAACAAAATCACGAACCTTTTTAGTTTTTCTTTCCAGCAGGAAAATACGTATTGATTGGGAATCTAACTGAAACCCAGAAATTCTATTTGTTAACTTGAATTTTCCAGTTGATTGACAAACCCTCAATTCTGAAAGTGGTTTCACTGTTTCATGAATGTTGTTCGACATTCTGAAAATAATCTTCCCAGAAAGGCTGAATCATCCAAATAAAAAACAGACGAATACCCTTTGTCGAAGTAGGGAGAAAACTGTTTTCACGTGTCTTGTAAGAACACTTGCGGCTCTTAACAACCAATTTGGCAATAAAACCTCGCAACAATCTTCTTCAAACAAAGCTAAATTTTATCATCAAGACCAACAAGACATAAATAGTAAAATCGAAAAAGTCAACAGAGGTCATATAATAATTTTTTTTTCATTAACCGAAGAGCCGCACACCGAAAATTTCCATTTTAAAATGGTGTTTAGCGTGTTAATTAAATGGTTTTAATTAAATTAATGTGTTGTTAAAAAAATAAACGGTGTTAAATGGTGTTAATGAAACATCTTTGTTTAACTCTTTCAGATTCAGAATAAATCGAGAAGAATCATTTTTCATCAAGAGTATTTTTCATCGGGAGAAATACAAAGAAATTTCCAAGAAATTTCCTTGGTTCTGAACTCAGAACTTAAATAATAACAGCATCTTTATGCAATACAATATTATCTTATTTTCTTATAACGCGTAATTCTCTAAAAGTAAACCTTTTATTCTACGTTTTCAAAGTTTTCAAGGGTTTTTTGTAAATTCAATCTTGTAAGCTGAAGCTACAATATTGAAAATATCACTGGTGATTGACTGCCTTTTTGAGACAAACCTACTAATTTTCCCCGTTTTATAGTTATCAGCCAAATATTGTAACTGACGAGTGAAATTTACAACAAAGTCCTAAGAACTCAGGGAAGAGTATGCTAAAAAGTGCATACCAGCTATTTGTGATCCTGTATAAACTCTTTAACAGCTATTCCAAATTTCTAGAAACTATGGATTTTATGCCTTTATTGAGGGTCCTGGCCCTGCCTGAATGAGCGCGATATTGTCTTCTACGCTTCTCATGATCATAATAGTCATCCATGAAATTGTCCAGCAACACAATCATTATTTTATCATAACACATTAGAAGCAACGTATATACTTATGCTGTGCATCACAATTACTCACTAGTTAGTGTGGTCTTAATCCGAGCGAAAGCTAACATCAACTGGTATTTTTCATGGTCAACCCAAGTGATCGAGGATGTCTTTTCCAGTTTAACTTGAAAGCGTAGCAAAGGTGCTCCACTTTGGATTAGAGTGAAATTATCTCGAAAAAATGTCTAGAAAAATATGAAGTAGTAGAAACACTTGAAAATGAAGTATTTTTTTAAGTTAGAGGCTGTTAGTTTATTTTAATTTTGTCTTAGAATAAAATAAAATAGGGCAGAGAATTGATCATCTTTGGGATCCAGAATACATATAGTTTATAAATTCACTCGCTTTCCATTACAGAAGCTCTTAAAATAAAACTGCAGCGATATCCTCTATGGCTAATTTTGGGTCTACAGATGAAACTTGACCTGTTTTCACGCTTGTGAGCCAGTATACCCCAATATCTGAATATCATCATCTTCAGTTACCCTAGAAACCACCCTTAAACAAACCACAGTAGATCTGAGCCACCCCCTGAAAGATACAGGCCTCTAAATCACAGACTATAAATTGTTTTACCGACTAATATATAACAAATTTGGACCATTCCCTTAGAAATTCTCATACTATCATATTATCATATTATGCAATGTGTAGGGGGGAAATATAAAGGATGTTGGAAATATGTTGAATAGATTATGGACCCTGGGGTTGTACTTTTAATCCTTTAACCAATCACTTTAAAGTCCTTGTGCTACTGTGTTTTCGACCAGGAGCAACCTACCTAAAGTTTGCGAAAAATGTATTTAACGAGTTTAGATTTTGGACATCTACATATTAGCTACAGATATAAATAAGCCTAAATCAGCCAGCTAATAGATTTTTAAGTAGTGATTCTGGTGGATATTGGAAATGCTTTACCCTAAGAAATTCCCGGCAAGTCCAGCTCGAAGTGCCCAAATTCGTCTGACAGTATTTTTAGTGCCTCATGGATCTCAATGTTGCTAAAGTATTAATTCTGTGAAAATTAGAGTTCATTTGTAGAATATTTACGACTATACTGGGATGTGTTAGATTTATCACATATCCAAGGGACTTGCTTCAGAGCTCTAATCAAAAATATTGAAAACTATTAAACCTCTGATTTCAACAAGACATAATGCCTCCAGCATCTTTAATGCATACGCTTAGTACGTATATATTTTTACGTTCTACTCATCTTTATGTCTGTATTGCCAAATTAGCCTCGGACATATAATAAGCAGACTCATAAGATTTTCAAAATCACTTCTGGTCCCCCAATCCTTCAGATTACAGGCCGTTGCATGTCTTTGATTTCATTATGACGTTGCGCCTTTAACGTTTAATAAGTAACTATGACGGCACTAGACTTTCAAGGTCCGAAACAGCTGTGCTTATCTCCGTTCCGTGGCCCCTTTGGTAGGAAATGCAATGAGGAGCGGAGGGCCAGCCATCTTGTGCTTTCCCACATCCTTCCTTCTTACCTTTCCCTGATTTCTCCAGGTACCCATTTAGAGCTGGTTGACTCTGGCCAAGCTTACGGAGTCACGCCACTGACCCACATCCCATACTAAATAACCAGCCGTGCCAGGAATCAAACCCATGCACAGAGTTAACTACATATTTATTATTTACGAATTAACGACGCTTCTTGACTACTAAGGTCCCTGCGTCGGCCCTGCAGTGCATTCCTGCAGCTTGATTCGATCTCTGGGTCCCGTATTACCAAGCTAAGGTCAAATCCACTGCGCCATCACAGGACGTTAACTATATATAATCGTATAAAAATAGTATTTCAAAAAGAATTGCCAAAATATTGGTTTGAGTTTGGAAGTAGAATTACGAGACGAAACTTTTTTTGTTTTTTTATCACATTAATCAGTATTTAGACTCGTTATTACTTGCTCTTGCTTTTTTTTTTAGATATTTACGGAATTTGGAGAGAACCTCCCACCCGGGGTGCCCGCCAATGAACTGTTATACAATTCTGATTTAGACAGAATGACATACGCTGATGCCGATTTTTTGTTTGATGAAGATGATGGACATTTCACAACATCCCAAACATCCAGTTGTGTTGAATACATAAAGAAGTTTTTGACTCATGGAGAAAAGATTTTATTCTTACAAGGCCCGTCTAGCTCTGGGAAAAGGTATGTTCGAATTGACAAAAATACTAAAATTGAAGAAACGAAATCATTAAAAAGGGAAAATGAATTTTTTGGTTCTAAAGAATACTTTAGATGTACATGCTCCAAAATTTTTTGAATATTTTGAATTTTGCAACTCTTTACTCGAACTTGTAAAAAAATTTCCAAAAATTAAAATGTGGCGTGCATTTTCGGTCAACTACCTATAGGCATCTAACTATTTATCATACAAGCATAATCACACCACATTTAAATGCGCACCACATTTAAATTCTTAGAAACTTTTTACAGGTTTAAGTAAAAGAGTTCACAGCATTCAAATATTCCAAAAATTTTGAAGCATGTATATCAAAAGTATTGTTTTTGAACAAAACTTTTTATGTAACTCGTATAGTCTCTTAAGCAGCTTTCACATGCGTGTTTATAAAATAAAAGTGACAATGTCCGCAAATGTCCATACATCGCTATTGAGACGCATCTAAACGTTGGAGCTTCATCTTAAAAAGCTACTGCTTAGCGTTTACTTTTAGAGTCACAACTTCTTCGTCTAATTGAAAAGTCAAGTGTTTTTACTTTTATTTTAATGCTTAATTTTTCCCACGTTTGTTCGTTTCTTGTATTTGTTTGTAATTTGTCACCTACTACTATAAAACTGCAAAACTACGCATAGATGTTCTTTTCCAAAAAAAGGATTCCTGATTTTTTGTTTTTTACGTTTTATATATTTATAAGCTTTTCTTTGACCAGTTTGAACTGTTGGGCCTCATTGTCGCTTTCTTTAGTATTTTAAATAGGAGTTTTGGAACAGCACTAAGAAAAAATCTCAGCTAACTCCTTCTTGTCCAAGATTATTAAAATGTGTTAATTCTTAGTATAAAAAAAAAATCTGTAGCTATTAAATTGCCTGCCATACTCTTGGCACTCCAGTCTTCTCCTGGTTCAACTAATAACATACACTAAACATATTTTATTATTTCAATTCAAACAAGGCCCAGTATGGAAAGTTTTTTTTACAAGGAATAGTAGGGAAAATGGGGTTGTTGGAGGCTCCATGAAATTTCTGCCCACATTCAAAGTGATCACGCATATTTTATTGTTTTGTATTTAGGCAAACAAAAATATCTTCATCTCAAAGAAAAAATATTCAGTCTCACTTCATCGAAAGATTCGTATTAAAAACTATTAAATAATTTTATTTCAAATATGTCACGACTTGATTTTCTTTCTGCTAAAAACCATATTGAAAGAAAAAGAAATTACAAGGGGTGATAGACCCAATTCTTGACTCCCCTTTGTTTTTTTTACCGATTCAGTGCTTAGATAGTTCCTGCATAATAATTATCCATTTATTTTGTTTTGTTATTTACCACGATGCTAAGGTTCTAAGCCCCTAAACCTTTTCAAAATTGTGTGTCTTGTGAAAAATCTATGTAAAAAATCTTCGTCATTTACTTTATCAGCTCTTCACGGTCATAAATCAGTATTTAAAAGATTTTTCATCCTTAGTTAAAAAAAAGCAATCTTTCTTGCCGCTAGGTAGTTTTCTAAAGTCACAATAAGAGAGAAAAAGAAGAAGAAGAATAAGGAGGAGGAGGTAGCTGCAATTTCAAAGGGAATGAGAGAAATAGTAGTAATGCATTGGAGGCATAGTTATAGTTACAACTTAGTCACAACTAAGAGAGAAGAGTAAGAAGAAGAAGGAGGCTTCAAATTCAAAGGGAATGAGAGAACTAGTAATGTATTGGAAACATAGTTACAACTAAGTCACAACAAGTCACAACTAAGAGAGAAGAGGAAGAAGAAAAAGGAGGCTGCAATTTCAGAGGGAATGCGAGAACTAGTAATGCATTGGAGGCATAGTTATAGTTACAACTTAGTCACAACTAAGAGAGAAGAGTAAGAAGAAGAAGGAGGCTTCAAATTCAAAGGGAATGAGAGAACTAGTAATGTATTGGAAACATAGTTACAACTAAGTCACAACAAGTCACAACTAAGAGAGAAGAGGAAGAAGAAAAAGGAGGCTGCAATTTCAGAGGGAATTCGAGAACTAGTAATGCATTGGAGGCATAGTTATAGTTACAACTTAGTCACAACTAAGAGAGAAGAGTAAGAAGAAGAAGGGGGCTTCAAATTCAAAGGGAATGAGAGAACTAGTAATGTATTGGAGGCATAGTTAAAACTAAGTCACAATAAGTCACAACTAAGAGAGAAGAAGAAGGAGTCTGCAATTTCAAAGGAATGAGAGAACAAGTAATGTATTGGAAGCATAGTTACAACTACGTCACAACAAGTTACAACTAAAAGAGAAGAGGATGAAGAAGAAGGATGCTGTAGTTTACAAGGGAATGAGAGAACTAGTAATGTATTGGTGGTATAGTTAAAACTATTTCAGAACAAGTCACAATTAAGAGAGAAGAAGAAGGAGGCTGCAATTTCAAAGGAATGAGAGAACTAGTAATATATTAGAGCATAAAGAAGAAATTCTGGAAGCCCGATTCAATTACACCAACAATATCTAGTAATATATTGGAGGCATATTTAGAACTAAATCACAACATATCACAACTAAGAGAGAAGAAGAAGGAGTCTGCAATTTCAAAGGAATGAGAGAACTAGTAATGCATTGGAAACATAGTTACAACTAAGTCACAACAAGTTACAACTAAGAAAGAAGAGGAAGAGGAAGAAGGAGGCTGTAATTTCAATGGAAATGAGAGAACCGATAATGTATTGGAGGCATAGTTACAACTAAGTCACAACGAGTCACATCTAAGACAGACGAGGAAGAAGAAGAAGGAGTCTGTAATTTCAAAGGGAATGAGAGAACTAGTAATATATCGGAGCATAAAGAAGAAATTCTGGAAGCTCGATTCAATTACATCAACAATAACTAGTAATACATTGGAGGCATAGCTGCAACTAAGTCACAACATATCACAACTAAGAGATAAGGGGAAGAAGAAGTAGGCTGCGATTTCAAAGGGAATGAGAGAACTAGTAATGTATTGGAGGCATAGTTACAAGTAAATCACCACCAAGAGAAAAGAGGAAGAAGAAGAAGGAGACTGTAATTTCAAAGGGAATGAGAGAACTAGTAATGTAGTCTAGGAATAATTACAACTAAGTCACAACAAGTCTGCAGATGAAGATGACATATTGTCAAAGATTGTCCTTTTCGGTCTACCGTTAGGGGATTAAGGAAAGTCAGATCACCGTTGGTTTGAGTGGAAGGATGTTGTAGGGAAAATTTTTAGGGAAGCAGGAACTCCCTTGGAGGATATTAGGAGGGGGGCTTTGAATAGATTGGGACAGAGGATGACTGTGTCTGGCTTTGTTGGTCTCAGGTGACTTGGTGCTGCCGTGACTTCTTAGCAGTAGTAGTAATCTTTTAGTCATTTAGAAAGGGCATTCGAACTTTTGATTGCCATTCGAATGAGTGCTCTCTCAATCTTTTAGGGTAATTAGTTCAATACGATCATCTTTGAAAAAAAAAAGTAAAAATAAATAAGAACCCACCCGTGATATTTTTTCTGGCGAAAACTACAAATTCCAAATTTTCTAGATAGAAGCTTAAAACTTCTTAAGTGAGACTTATAAAGCCCGCTTGACTTTTTGAAGGTGTTTCCCTCTTTTTCGCAAGTTGGGAAATTTTTCCCATGTTCCGAGCTTTTAATGGGTAGCATTAAAATAAAAAAAAAATAAAATTATGTATTTGCAATCAACATTAAACTAATTTTTCTTATGTGTTAATTGTGATTGGAATTCTTTTTTGTTAAAGTTTTCATGACTATTGGCTCAAGTCGCTCGACCTATTTTATTACAAAAACAAATTTTTGTAATTTTTTGTCTCTGAGTGCTCTAAAAATAATCACAAAACAATATATCTATACGTAAATATCCAAATTTTGACTAAAATTGAAAGCGTGTCGAACGGTAGGTGGTGAGCAGATAAGAGGTCTATAGGTCGATTTACTAATTTTCATAAGTGCCTCAAAATTTCCTTTTCAAACTTGAGATTAATCTTAATCCTTCTGGGTAGCAAAAAAACTTATTTCTTAGTGTGTTGGAGATAAATTGTTTCCAGAAGCTCCTTAGTTTTTCCTCTTAACTCATTTTGTTTATTTTTTTTCGAAGTTCTTTCGCACTGATTTTTTTTTTCGAAGTTTACTCCAAAATCATGCGATCTCATCCTTGCCTCTTTTTTCGATTGCAAAAAGCAATAGTCACTTATATATGATGAATGATATATCTGTAAACGACTTTTATCAAGTTGTAATAATTTTTTTCGAATATGAAATATGCAACAATTTCATCAAGTAAAGAGACGAAGTTAAATAAGAGAAAAACAAAAATATCTTCTTTTAGGCTCCTAATGACCAGATATTTTTTATTGACGAATTTTTTCAGGACTGTGCATTATTCTTATGTCATATGTGAACAGCAGAGTCTTGGATCCTTTAAGGTAGAAGGTCCTCAATGCTATTCCTCTTTGTATCTAAGTATTATATTAGTTTTTCGTATACCTTTTCTGGACAATGCATACAATATATTGAGTCCCTGACAATAACAAAATAGAAATAGTACATTTAAAAGATTGGTTACAAGAGTAAGGCAAAATGAAATATCTGACCACCTTTTTTTTATAGTAATGTTCCTTTCTTTTTTAGCCTTAATATTTCCAATACTTGCAATCAGTTGTGAATTGAGAAACCTACTTTAATAGCAGGGGCAAAGTTCCTGGACAACCGAATCATAATTCGAAAAATCATGCTCCTCTTTGTACCCAAGTAATATACTATTTTTTAATATAACTTGTCTGGACAATGCATACAATATATTGACTCCCTGGCATTAACAATATATAAAAATAATACATTTAAAAGATGTAGTAACAAGAGTGTGGCAAAATAAAATATCTGACCACCCCTTTTTATAGTAATATTGCTTTATTTTTCAGCTTTATTGTTTCTATTGCTTGCAGTCAGCTGGGATTTGAGAAACCTGTTTTCGTAACAGGGGCAAAGTTTCTGGACCACCGAATTATAATTCGAAAAATCAAAGAAGTAAGTTGAAACGATTTTATATATCATGATAATATTAATATATTAGCTGTTGGGGTGGCTTCGCGCCACCCCAACACCTAGTTGGTGGGGCGCTTCACACCCCCCCCCCCAAGCCCCCCCGCGCACGTAAGTCGTTACGCGCCATATTAGTTACGCGCCATTGTAGTTGTGTCCCTGTGTCCCACCTGTGAATATATATATATATATATATATATATATATATATATATATATATATATATATATATATATATATATATATATATATATATTTATATATATATATATATATATATATATATATATATATATATATATATATATATATATATATATAGATATATATATATATATATATATATATATATATATATATATATATATATATATATATATATATATATATATATATATATGTTGCATATAAATAGATTGTCAGGTTTACTGACTCTTGAACATGCAACATATAATTGTCCATGGGAAAAACAATCCGTATTCAGATCTATACCTCATTATTCTAATGATGTGTCCCTGTGTCCCGGTCGTCATTTGTGTCCCGATGTCCCAGTTTGTAATTTCTCTTTGAGTGTCCCGGTCGTCATTTATATTCCCTGTGTCCCGGTGTCCTGGTCGTCATTTGTGTCCCGGTGTCCCAGTCTGTAATTTCTATTCGAACAATCCCTGTGTCCCGGTCGGCATTTATATATCCCGCCTGTGCCCCCGGTGTCCCCGTTGTAGCTTTGTCCCTGTGTCCCGGTCGTCATTTATATTCCCTGTGTCCCGGTCGTGATTTGTGTCCGGGTGTCCCAGTCTGTAATTTCTCTTTGAGGCTCCCGGTCGTCATTTATATTCCCTGTGTCCCGGTCGTCATTTGTGTCTTGGTGTCCCGGTATTTAATTTCTTCAGTTGACAAACATGACGTCAGTCGACAAACAACTTCATGACGCATACAGCTCAATCCTTATAATGACGTCAGTCGACAAACATGACGTCAGTCGACACACAAACATGACGTCACTCGACACACACACACACAGACAACTTATTTTTATATATATAGAAGATAGATAGATTGATATTAAGAAGACCATATCATATTAACATATCTATATATAAATAAATAAGCTGTTTGTGTGGCGACTGACGTCATGTTTGTTGACTGACGTCATTATGTGTGCCGAGGAATCACAAGAGCAACCTGAAACAGCCTGGACAGCGAGAGTCAAAACGCATCAAAACTGAAAATGATAGCGATGATAATTGGGTTTGGAATTTTGACTTAGATAAGGTCATCAATGTCTACCAGATTTTAGTTAAAAAAAAAAGGTTCGGCGATATGTATTTCATAGTGACGAAAGACAAGTCAAGGTAAAACAAACCAAACAACTTGAAAGTGATACCGATGATAAAAAAAAACGACGTTGAAGGGACTATCGTTTCCCAGTTGCAACATCTTTTCCACATAAATAATAATTTAGTGCTTCTGTTCAAAACAGCAATCGAATTGATGCCTACTGATACGCAACTATCAACGAAGTGGTAATCGTTATGGTCGGTTATTTATATATGACGTCAAAGGCTTTGTATATGACGTCATTATAAGTACATAAGAAGGCGTTTCAAAGAGAAGTTTTTATTAAACTCATCGATGCTACGATCCCGTACAATATCCTATCATTTTTTGGGATGGAGCCGACCGCTATCACTTTAATATTAAATTGATAAATCCAGCCACTAACAAAGAAATGGATAATAAATTGATAAATCCAGCCACTAACAAAGAAATGGATAAGAAATGCAGCGCAATGAAATATTATGCCTATAGATTAATGACTTGTCATTTATTACATTCACATATAATCCATCTTGGGATTAGATACAACAGCTTTTACATCCTGGACAATCGCCGGTTCATAGACGTGACATTACGGCCCGTGTCTTCCGGCAAAAGTTCCTCTCCTTCATCTCCTACAGAGTTATGGTAGAAATACAAGTCGCAAATACTTCAGACACGGGGCGACTCCGAGAATATACTCCACCGAATGCGGCTAGAAAGGTCAGATATGACCTTGGACTTTATAACAGAAATTTTATAACTGCACTTTAGTTATGATTGAAGATTTGTGCTTATCTTTTGCAAACAAACATCTCAAGCATTTGGGAATGCCTTCACCTAATCGTACTGCTTCTATTTCTACATGTGTAGAATGGGATCGTGAACAAAGTTACAACACAATTGATCTATTGACGTATGTTACAGACCAGGACACCGGGACACAAGGAGTATAAATGACGACCGGGACACTCAAAGAGAAATTACAGACGGAGACACCGGGACACAAATGACGACCGGGACCCAGGGAATATAAATGACGACCGGGACACAGGGACACAACTACAACAGGGATGCCGGAAGGGCACATGGGGGATATATAAATGACGACGGGGACACAAGGAATATTCGATTAGCAATTACCATCAACAAAGCCCAAGGGCAATCATTAGAAAAATGCGGTATAGATCTGAATACGGATTGTTTTCCCATGGACAATTATATGTTGCATGTTCAAGAGTCGGTAAACCTATTTATATGCACAGACAATGGGATAGTGAAGAATATTGTATATTCGTAAGTTTTACGTGGTTAAAAACAAATATATATCTATCTATATTCATAGGTGGGACACAGGGACACAAATACAATGGTGAGTAACTAATATGGCGCGTAACGACTTACGTGCGCGGGGGGGGGGGCAAATCGCCCCCACCAACTAGGTGGTGGTGTGGCGCAAAGCGCCACACCATCAGCTAGTTAATAATAAAGGAATAAAGTTAAGACTAAAAAAAATGGAGTTTATATTCAAATTTTCTGAAAAATATTCTAGATTTTATCTGGAAAATATTCAAACATATAAAATGAGCAACCTAGATCTTTAAAGTAAAATTGAGGCTAGTCAATAGCAGTCGGAATTTGATGAAGAAATGGCAAAAATAAATTAAGTTCATTAATCTAATTAACCAGGAAAAATTAATGAGGACTGAAAACATTTCAGAGACCTCAAAACAAGGAGAATTTAATTGAGAGATTTTAAAACATTTTATATGACTAAAAGAAATTTCAAAATACTAGCAAAATTCGTACAAAAAAAAAACAAATATTCATAGTGTGTATCTCAGCTCTTCAGGTATTTTGATGTACCTGTCAGGGTTACGGTGTTTTTTGTTTGTGATCTCTTCAATCTTCTTTTGTTTAATGGAGTCTACACTTTTTTCTTTTTTTTAGTTCCCCGCTTGTTTGATAATTCTACTTTCTTTTATTTTTTTTTTTCCACAAATAACACTATATTAATTCAAGAGGTGATGTTACTTTTCATTTTTGTAAATTTTATTGGCCTAAATTCGCCCTTCTTACTTTTTCCTTTGCTAAAGTACGTTTTAAAAATATGTTTCAGCTTTCAGTTTTTCTTCAAATTTTTTATTTTTTTAATGAGACATTTTTTGGTTTGGCAGAGGTCATCAGTCTTTGCAAAATGTCTGTTTGCTTGTGGCTGAGCATGTGAACCTCAAATACCGTTTTGTTTTTGTAGCCATTTTTTGCTTTTACAGCCATTTGGAGCCATGTTGGGCTTCAGACGGCCTCGTTATTTGTGTAAATACAAATCCAGGTGTTGGCGCTGTGAGAGAGAGAGATAGAAAAAAATTATATCAAGCAAACAATCACTACATTTTAATAGCCACCCAGAGAAGTAAAAAGCCTGTTTGATTGGGTTGATAAAATACTATAACCATATTTGACAACTGTGAAACTTGTGTCAACTGTGGAAAAACTCTCTGAATCTCTGCCTATCTACTTTTAACATCTTCACTGCGCCCACCGTCGTACTAAAAACTAAATAAAAAAATCCACAAAATGATTTTTCAAAGGAAGTAGCCCAATTAAGCCAAAAATAAGACAATATAAAGTCAAATAATTTTCAAGCGTAAAACTACCATAAACGAAAAAAACATAACAGATGAATTTTATCAAAGCTAAAAAAGTGAAAACATTTCAAATGTATTTTGTTTTCAGTTAAGTGCAAATTACGTAATGGTCTTTATAGTAAAGAAAATTCGACTGAAATTAAGGAGTCACATTAAGAAATTAAAGCGAATATTAACTATTCTGTATAAAGGGGACTCCCCATCCTTAATCCCTAATTTTTACGCTAAATTGTGCCTTTCAAGTAGAAAGCTCCATTCAATCAAGAATGCGATGTGATGCCATCAAATTTACATTGGGACATCAGAGTACTCAATATGTTCTACTTCTTCTTGGTTCTACCGCCTATATATTCTGTCAAAATAAATTTGTAAAAAATTATTAGAGATCAAATCGACCATTTATTAATTTAGATGAAATAAAGAAGAATACTAGAGCACTGCTATCCACTGCTACAAAGTGTTTTTTTTATTGATGTTGTGAGTTTATCATTTTATGTTCTACTTTTGGAACTGAGCCAGAGAAATGGTGTCTAGTATGTCTCGATTACATTACTAGTTCTTTCATTCCCTATAAAATGGCAGCCCCCTCTCCTTCTTCCTCTTCTCCCTTAGTTGTAACTTGTTGTGACTTAGTTCTAACTTATCACCCATTACATTACTTGTTGTCTCATTCCCTTTGCAATTACAGCCTCCTTCTTCTTCTTCCTCTTCTCTCTTAGTTGTGCCTTGTTGTGACTTAGTTGTAACTATGCCTCTAATTCATTGCTAGTCCTCTCATTCCCTTTGAAATTACAGCCTCCTTCTTCTTCTCCCTCTTCTCTCTTAGTTGTTACTTGTTGTGATTAAATAAAAATCAAGTTTTTTAAATGAAAGTAAGGAGCGACATTAAAACTTAAAAAACGAACAGAAATTACTCCGTATATGAAAGGGCTTTTCTTCCTCAACGCCTCCCTCTGTACGCTAAAGTTTGACCCTTTCTCTTAGTTCTACTTTTTTAAAAAGGAAAACACTTTATCGTAAAGAGCGGGGCGTTGAGGAAGAAAAGCCCCTTTCATATACGGAGTAATTTCTCTTCGTTTTAAGTTTTAATGTCGCTTCTTACTTTCATTTAAAAAAACTTGTTTTTTTATTTAATTTCTGGACGTTTTTCAATTCATGCATGTTTTGATCTTGGCTCTCCGCACATAAATAATTAAAACGAAATTTGTATATTAATTTTCTTTTTGGCTAAATGGCTTTCTCATAGTTTTAATCGGAAGATTTTGAAAAAAAAGGAAAGAGGGAGGAAGCCTAGCTGCCCTCTAATTTTTTGACTACTTAAAAAGGCAACTAGAACTTTTAATTGTTTTACGAACATTTTCATTAGTAAAAAATATACGTAATTTACGAATTAACTTACGTAACGAACTTCTATATTCGTATATTTTTATTGCGTATATGAGGGAGTTCACCCCTCGTCGATACCTCGCTCTTTACATTAAAGCTTAAATTCTGTCCCAATTCCTTAAGAATGACCCTTGAATCACAAAGGCCGTAGAATAAATAGTTGAAATTACTAAAAATGCTTTCGCGTAAAGAGCGAGGTATTACAAGGAGGTAAACCCCTCATATGCGCAATAATTTCTCCTCGTTTTAAGTTTTAATGCTGCTCCTCACTTTCAGTAGAAAAAACTTCTCATATTTATTTTTTTCTTGTTTTTTAAATAATGCAAAACAAATCCTGCGCTCCCTTCATTGAAAGTCTCTTCCCCAATGAGAAGTTTTTCCATGGAAAGATCCTCCCGCTTAACCTCCCCCCCCCACCTCAACTCTCCATCCCAAACCAAAAAAATCCCCCTGAAAACGTCCGTACACCTCCCAGTAACCATTACTATATGTAAACAAATGTCAAAGTTTGTAACTTGCAACCCCTCCCAGGGAGACTGCGGGGTAGTAAGTCGTCCCCAAAGACATAGTTATTAGGTTTTTTGACTATGGTGAATAAAATGGCTATCTCAGATTTTGATCCGGTGACTTTTGGGGAAAAATGAGCCTGGGAGTGGGCCTAGGTGCCCTCCAATTTTTTTGGTCACTTAAAAAGGGCACTAGAACTTTTAATTTCCGTTACAATGATCACCCCTGGGAAAAAAAACAAAAAAAAAACAAATAAACGCGCATCCGTGATTTGACTTCTGGCAAAAAATGGGAATTTCCACATTTTTATAGATAGGAACTTGAAACTTCTACAATAAGGTTCTTTGATACGCTGAATCTGATGGTGTGATTTTTGTTAAGATTGTATGACTTTTAGGGAGTGTTTTCCCCTATTTTTTAAAATGAGGCAAATTTTCTCAGGCTCGTAACTTTTGATAGGTCAGACTAATCTTGATGAAAGTTATATATTTGAAATCAGCATTGAAATGCGATTTTTTTTTTTTATGTAGCTATTGGTATCAAAATTCCATTTTTTAGAGTTTTGGTTACTATTCAGCCGGGTCGCTCCTTAATAAAGTTCGTTACCACGAACTGTTTGACCTAGTTGTAACTATGCCTCCAATACATTACTAGTTTCCCTATGAAATTTTAGCTTCCTTTCTCTTCTTCCTCTTCTCTCTTAGCTGTGAATTTAGGAAACTACCTCGCGGCAAGAACTATATATTTGTTTTTTAAGGATTATAAATTTGTTAAATATTGATATATGACCGAGAAGAATTGATAAAGTAAATAAAGAAAATTTTCTTACATAGGTTTTCACAAGATACACAATTTTGAATATGTTTAGGGTCTTAAAACCTTAGCATCGTGCTAAATAGCAACACAAAATAAAATGATAATGATTATGAAGGAATTATCTAAGCACTGATTTGGCGAAAAAACAAAGGGGAGAAAAGAATTAGGTCCATGTCCCCCTGTCATTGGTCAGCCATACCAAAAACAAAGTAATTTGATGCCGGAAGTACTATCCGTCTCACTGGGACACTGTTGAATGAATAAATACTTACTTCCATGGATATTTCATCTTGATCTGTTAATGAAGAAAGAACTGGATTTTAGCTGACATGTTAGTGACGACATGGCTGGGTGTGACTAATTTTTAGCCCAAGTCACAACTTTGACCTCTCAAGTTAGATAATAGCAGTCATGAATTGGTGTAATAATGAACCTAAATTTTCTGTATCTTCTAAAAAGATTACGGAGAAACAGTTGCAAGATGCCATGATAAAACTCTAAAGACATGCTAAAAAACCAAGTTCTGTTGAATCGTAGCCAAATTCAATAATTTTATCGATGGGCTTAAGTCATTGCTCCTTATTACAGATATAAAGCCATGGTAATGAAAGAGTCAAAAATCCTGTCTATCATGTTATTTATGCTTGTTTTTCTAATTGACAAACAAGAACAACAAATACAGAAAGCAAAAAAAGTGACAACAGCGATAAAACAAAACATCGACTTCCGCTTTCACAATGCCGACTTCTTCCTGATTACCCACGTTTGGAGAATAGACTTCATGACACAAAAACTGATTGCTTGTGTCAATTCAAGAGGTCTTGAGCCATATCTAGCGAATTCAAAGAAGCCATTCACTTAACTTAATTCAAAAACTTAAGAATTCCTGGTGTTCAAATCTGGATTACGACAAGGAGACTCGTTAGAATTGTGAGCAATGCTTAATTTTCAATGTTTTATTGGTAACACCAACTGCTTCAAGTGAATTAATGAAAAGAATAAATGATTTTTCAAAGCAGATATGGACCAGATACACAGGCTTCTTCAGTTGACTGAATTATATTTGTACATATGTCATTTCTTTGTAGTCTGTAAACAATTCTGAATTGAAGGGTTAATCACTTACAGCTTTACTTCTAAGTTCACGTGTGCATAATTTTACAGATATGTAACGCACACACTCGTATTGGTCAGAAAGTTTTAAGGCCTGCAAAAGGAAAGGCCGTACTCGTCATCCAGGACCTTGAAAGGAGCTATGCTGACAAATGGAAAACAAGCCCACTTGAGGAATTCTTGTATCAGGTACTCCTCCCCTATTTATCATGGTATTTGGTATTTTTTTTTTTTTGTATTTTACCTAATGATTTAAAAAGATTAATGCAGGATATACATGATCATTACTTGTACAAATAATGTCTATGTTTAAAAACATTAGCTACTTTTTTAGAGATTGGTGGTCTTACTGTTAAATTGTTAGGGCTTCAAAGGCATCCTTAGAGTTTGTCTACAGTAGCTTCTGTTGTTCTATAAATGGAAAAGGCTCTGATTTATGACTGCATGATTTATAATTGGAACCATAGTGCTCAAGAGGTGGTTTAGTTGTATGGTTTACAAAAAAATAAATATCCCTCTTAGCATCAATCGGGTCACTTACCTTTAAGACTCTTGGAACCCATATATCTCAAACCTGTTAACAGATAAGCAAGCTTTTGAGAAAAACTAATGAAGAACAATAGATGAGCTACATAGGTTGCCATCCATCCTAGGTGTCATAGTTGCCAAAACTATAATTATATTGTCTTGGTATGATAGTGAGCACAATAGTATTATCTTTTCAAAGAGAGGTCCATCCTGCTCTCATACTCACCGGCGTGTTTATCTCTTAGCAATTGTAGCAGACAATAGAGAAATGTTTAATGTAGATTCATGTTTTATACCATACTTCCTCTCATACTCACCTAAGATGACAAAATGAGTTATCAAAGCTGTATCAATAGCAGCATCCTAATGAAGACTGACCCACAGTCCAAAGTAACTGAAAGTTAAACATGTATTTTGAGTCAACTTTTAATTAACTGTTTTAAGATGACTAAAATTAAGGTCATGAGTTTATAAAGCATAAATTTGATATGATAAAAACATGGAAAACGGTAAATTCACTCCTGGGTCAAAAGGGTAAAATAGAAGTTATTAAACAATTACATTCAGAGGGGGGACTTTGACTGCCCCAAAGGATGCTGCGAATTATTTAGTTGAATATTTTTCTAGTGAGGGAGCGAAACTTTGCGATGATGGTCAGAAAAGAATTAAGCTTAAGAAAAACAAATGCAGAACAACAGAGGAGCCGCCTAGGTTGGCATCACTCATAAGACGCATATGACCAAAATAATAAGACTCATAAGACCAAAGTTTGACTGCATATAAACTGGAACAAAATTAAAATTATGGCCATAGACCCGTCTTCTCCTACTGTTAACTTTCCAGTTAGCCTGGATAGCCTAAGTGGCGTGTTTATCTGTTAGCTATTGTTGCACATAATAGAGAAATGTTGAAGTGTAGATTCATTTTTTTATACCATACTTCCTCTCATACTCACCTAAGATGGCAAAATGAGTTATCAAAGTTGCATTAACAGCAGCATCCTATTAAAGACTGAGCCACAGCTCAAAGTAACTGAAAGTCAAACATGTGTTTTAACTTTCAAATGTAATAAAACACAATAATACTGTTTCAGGAATGGCAACTACTATACATGTTGAACTTAAAGTAGAATTAACGACAAAGAGCAAGTTTCGAAAATTTTAAAAAGAACTTCAAAACCCTTGATACAGTGCCAGATTGGAATAAAAACACAATTTTGGAATCACCACTGTTGAAAGTTCATAACTGAATATTTTCAGCCATTTCGTCGGAAAGTCGGGAAAAACCTGATTTACCTTGAGTAGCACTGATATTCTTTTAATTTCACCAGATGTAGCTGGCTCTGGCTGGATAGCTGTTTAAGTGTAGGTTTTGAATCCAATGCATATATTTATGTCTTTAATAAACTCACCTGGATATTGCTAAAGTAAAATACAGTTTTTCTCGAACAAACTGGATTTCTTTGTGTTATTTCCTTGCTATTTTCTATGTAATGTTATGTTATATGGGTCCTGACATCGTACTTACATCCTAGCAAAGTGAGATGACTTCAAAGAAGTGGTTTTCTCTTTTCTAGATTTCAGCTAATTACTGTACTGAGTAGGTTTAATTATCAATGTCAGATGAATAGTCAGAAGGAAGGGAACTAAATCTAAAATATATTCCAAATATAATTTTTGCTTGAAGTTTTTTTTCCTATCCGAATTATGATTCCGCGACATTTGAGCCTTATTTAAGCTGCAATTGATGTCTTACGGTGGAAAACTTTCCGACAGAAATTTGGAATACTTTTTGCAGTGATTTAATTGCTTCTTAAGAAAGGTAATGTAACTTATAATTTTCAGCCCAGTTATCCTTTTTCTAATATTTTAAAGCCACCCTTTTTATTTGATCACCCATGGGAAAAATAAAGCAGCAGGTATTTGTTACAATTTACATGTTCTTTCTTTAAATGCAAACTCCACATTCTAGTAAAGGGTATGAAATCTCATTAACAAGGCTGTCTGATATGCCGAGTTTGACAGTTCACTTTTCGTCAAGATCACACACCTCTAAAATGTTTTCTCCTTATTCCAAAACTAGATATTTCCACCTTCATGCAAGTCTTTATTAGCAATTTTACACTTCGTAAATTTTATATTTGGAACCAGTGAAAGTTCTCAATTCTTTTGTAATGGGCTTTGTAATAACATTTTATTTCCTAGATTTTGTTACTGTTTTTACGATTTTCTTTTTACCACACTGTAGAAGGGAGAAAAAATAAGAGCCATTTATTATAAAACGAATACTAACTTAACGCGAGAAGAGAGTAAAAAATGTATAAAAAATCAGATGAGATTGTTATATACAATAAACAGAGCCAATTGATCCTGAACAATATAAAATATAGAACAAATATAAAGAAATATAGAAACAAGTGGACATACTGTAATGGCTTTTAAGAATCCTAAAATTGAAAAAAAAATTCAACCAGCATAAATATATGTATATGTATGTATATGTTTATTTCCCATCATATTGCAAAATACAAAACTGACGGAGTAATACAAGAAAAACAAAAGAAAAGAAAGAAAAACACTTCTAAGAAACGGAATCTAAAACTGTCGTAAAACACTTAGCGAAGTGCTATTACTGCCCAGGCGTGCTACATAACACTCATTTCGCTTTTCTACAGTACGCACTGGACTAGCTACTCCGTAACGTGTTGACAGATTTGCATCACTGGTCCATAGAGGCAATATAAGCATATATTTTTCATATTTGTAAAAACCCTTCTTTATGTCACTGACATCTGTCTGTGAGAAAAGCGACCAAAATGGGGCAAGCGCAAGCAAATGGGGAACTACAAAAGCATTATATAATGTAGCAAGGATGCGACGGTTAGACTTGAACTTCAGGTCTACCAACAGGCCATATGCCTTCCTAGTTTTATTCGCAAAAAAATCTTTAAGCAAGACCCGTATCGATCGGAGATTATTTCCAATTGGGACTCCAAGGTACGTAAGACGTTCTTAGTCTTGTACGACGTGCATACCGAGAGTTACAGCAACGGGATCTTGGCAGCGGCGATTAAAAACTAGAATCTCACTGTTACTATGATTACAATTGAGACCAATATGATTATATTCATCTGACAATATGCGGAAGTTTTCTTCAATTCCTGCTTGTGTTCTACTTACATTCAATACGTCATATGCGTAATATATTAAAGGAACGTCTATTCCTTTAAAAATACATATCGTGAGGGCTTTTTGCTGGGGCTCGATTCCACTGCTATTGAACAGGGGCGGGGAGGCCAGAGCTCTCTGTCTAATACCTTTTGTAATGGACATTGGCAGGTTAAGATCTGTAATCCCAGATAAAACAGGGACCTTTACTCTAGCATTCAGCTTTGCATACATGGCGTGCATAGCCCTAACTACCGAAGGATCTGTACCACGTTTATATTTTATCAGCAGTGTCTGTGGATGTACGTCGGAGTCAAAAGCTCTAGAGACATCCAGCCCCGCAAAAAATGGTACTTCATCATTTTCAGCAGCATGAAGTAACAAATTTGAAATGAGATGATGATCATGTTCACGACTTGCACCTTTCTTAAAACCAAATTGGTTCTCTGGCGTGTAACACTTACTAGAAATTTCATCAACAACCAATAGATCAATTACTGTGCATAAAACGGGAGAATCAGTTATTGGCCTAAAGGAGAAACAACAGTCAGCTGGCTTTCCTTTTTTCAAAATAGGACTAATTAAACCAGTACTGAATAAATTGGTGACAATGCTAGTAACAAAAATCATTTGGTAAAGTAGTGAGAAATTTTCAACTAAGAAACAAGAACCAAATTCCAAGCGCTTAGCACAAATCGAATCCGCACCACGGGAAGTCTTTTTTCGTAGTTTCAGGATGTATTTCGTGACTATTGGTGGAGTTACGACAAAACCAAGGTTATTAGCAGACTTGAGAAAGACCCTGTCAAGTTCTTTCTCAGACTTACTCTCGAGTAATGGATCGGGACTGGAGAATTCACCTTGAAATTAGTTTTACCACTGTTCAGTACTGATTTGAACAGCACTGCAAGATTTAGACTTATCGTGCCTTAGAACTCTCCAAATAAAATTTGAAATCACTTTTAGCCTTGCCAAGTATTTAGGCTGTTTACTTTGCCTGGTGACGTTCTAACACTTTTTCAAAATAGCGCTTTGTGTAGAGACGGATTTCATTCACCACTCCACTACGCGGCCTGCCACCCTCCCTCCAGATATGGAACCAGAATTTTGACTTTGCACAGGAATCAACGATATCTGGATTACCCAACCAGCCAGTTTTTTGGTTTCGGCTCAAAACCCCAGGACTGGGACACTCGCATGCTCAGCGACACGTAAGGCATGGACAATTTCAGCATAATAAATATTTAGCAGAATTTGCTGCTCGTGCATATTAATAGAAGATTTCTGAGAGAGCAGCTGAAAAGGCACTTTGATTTTAGTAAGGATACCATCACTTATACCCTGGAATGCGAGCAAATTGGTTTTTTCCCAATCAATTATTTTGCACCACTAGCTACAGCTGCTTGACCGGGTAGGCTCGGAAGGCATCTGACGAATGGGGAAAATGTTACTGATCGGCAAATGGTCAGAGGTCTGGATTGAAGTGATAACTGCAGTTTTTGAGTCCGGTTTTATTTCCAGAGAGCAAAACATAAAATCAAGGTATTACTTGCTTCCTGAGGGGTGGATGTATGTAAAGTCTTGGTTATTTTCTACTGCACAAGCTGGGGGCACATGCTACTGAGAATATTCGTTCGACTACTACAGTCGTCAAGGAGATTACAGTTCATGTCGCCAGCCAAAATTACTGCAAGATTAAGAGACTCACAATCTGAGGCAAGAGTGCTGAGAGCTCGACACGCTTTATCAAAGAGTACTTCGCAGCCAGCATTACGGTAATCAGTAATCAAGTACACCGAAGCAATCACAAGATTCTGGATTTTTACCGCAATAAAATAGTCACTATCACGAAAGAGATCAGGCATTAGTTCGTTTCGTGCGAGCACAGTAGTGCCACCACTCGGTCTACTCACAACACTATATTTAGCAGCAAGATAGTAAGTGATAGTGGTAGCGTCAAATTAAGGATAGGGGGGCTATCTGAGGTAAGCAGGTGCTCTTGCACGCAAATAACATCATTTGTTTTGCATAGAGTCTGAATAATTGGTAATTTTACCGGGGCACCACCGTTAATATTCCATGATGTAACTCGTAGCCCAGGATTAGTTTTGATGGATACATGAGTTTCTGTGGAACATGGCACTTGTAACTATAACACGGGTGATCAGTTTGGGAGCGAAGGGCACACTGGACATTGTTCAGGCAGAGATAATCACGTTTGATGGAGTGCCCTTCTTGTCCACAGCGTGAACAACGGGCAGTAGCCTTACAGGCGGCAGATATATGACCATACGCCTGATTTATAGCAGAGGGGTGGGAGGGGCACGAATTCCTCCACGTGAACCCGCTCATATTCGACGGTAAAAGGAGCCGACATGGTGGCAGTAAGATCATCACAGCATGGAAATTGCAGCTTATAAGACCTAATACTGCCAATACGCAAGGCTTTGATGCAGTTGGTCACTAAATCACAAAGCTGGTCTTCAGTAATGTTTTCAGGGACGAAGCGAGCTATTCTGTAGAACATAGGAATTATCAACTGGGGCCTTAGAGATTCATCTTTGGCCTTAATAGAGTAAGCAATTGTGGATGCTGCGTTTTTGTCACTGACGACAAGTGCCATGTCTCTCTACCGGGTCTTATCTCGGTCATCGATATTTTTGAATCGCCACAAAGATTGTCTGTAAACGCTCTACGCTCCTTGGGATCAACCAACTTTTTGCCGGGTTTTTCAGGACGGTGGCATAGGTCGGCCTTGGAGGTGGCATTAGAGATGCTTCTGGAGAGGGCATGATGCTACGTTGCGTCTGGACAAAATTGTCCACTTTCAAGCAAAGTTCATTAACTTTACGGGTTAGGGTTGCACTAATCTTGCCGAGGATAACGGGAACTTCGTCTGGCTCGTAGACCACAAAACGTGGCAAAAGAATTCGGCGCTCGGCACACTTTTCTAAGATTTTCAGTATGTCAAGACGGTTTGCCGATGATTTCTGACTGTCACTAGGACGATAACTGCAGTTTGCGAAACCCCAAAGTTTTTTCTTAGCTTCCATTATCTTTTCACTTTCAAAAAAATCCGAGGCAACTTTCGCTATATTGACATGAATATTTATAATCGCCCTCGCTCGAAACAGAAAGTTCAGAATAGGGCACCATACCAGTTGATCGTCATGCATCTTAAATTTAATTAAATCACACCTCTGGTTCGGTGAGAGAAGAATGGGGTGGAGCTACAGCGCAAATTCTGATGTGGGACCCACACTTGATCACAGACTGGCATTTGCCAATATATTCCAAGTGAAATAAATCTGCAATTATATTCCGCTATAAATAGGCAGGGTTGTCAACACTGTGCAAGAGAAGTGAGGGAAGCGTTGGAGGCTGTCTACCTTGTCCCCGCAATTTAAGTGGCAAGTCCGGTGGGTACGACGGATCTTGCAAACAACTCTCTCACCCCTCTTCTGCTTACTTTTTTTTCTCCTACCTTTATCGTAGCGTTATTGCCTATAAATATCGGGTAGTCTTAATTGTATTCCCACTACTGGATCCCGACCTATATTATATAGGTCACTGATCATGAAAATATATATAAGAAAGTCCAAAGTTCCCAGGGCAATTTTCACTTAAGTACCAAAATAATCCGCTTATTCAAATTATAATCCTATGGTCACTGAATTAAATTATCAAAATATTAGCTGTAGGTCAGGTAGAGACTATAATCTTTCAGTAATAAGTTATATCCAAAAAAAAGTTCCTCACACCATGAACTCTGAATCAAGACTAATTCAGACTTATGAGATGACTTTTGTAACCCGTAAAATATACCTCGCCATTAATGGATAGGAATCTGACCTTAAACATGGGCAAAAAAATCAAAAACAATTTAGAAAAATTTAGGGTAAAATTTAAAACCATATAATTACTCTCTCAAACAAATCTTCCAGATTAAGCCGAAGCTCTGATTCACAGTTTCCCGTTGTTTCAAGTTTAGTGTCATTAACAAAGAACTAAAGTGAGAACCCGGTTTAAATGCAGAACTTATTACCTTCCATTTTTTACGAATATCATTGCCACAAGGTTAAAAATAGTTTAGAGAATAGAAATACTTGGCTTCCCTATACAATAAATTATATTTTCAATTAAATTTCGAATTGAGAAAGACAAATAGTACTCCCTGAAGGGGCGGCGAACTTATAAGCTCTATAGAGATTAGGTTTCCTTCTCCTGCGTCTCTGTTACGGTACCATAAAAGAACTTAAATAAACAAGAAAACATCTTATCATTTTCAAGCAAGCCTCATGATTTTTCCACCCATTTACACCCAAGAAGAGACAACGCTTTCTCACCAAACCTAACAGAATAAGAATCAAGCACTTGAGCCTTGTTATTCTTCCTGTTTTTAAAACTAAACTGATAATGTAAGATTTTCAGTCATCATGATTAGAAGTTGTCCTCCATGTCTACACCAGTTATATAGTAAAAATACCACTAAAATAGTACTGCACGAAACTACAGCTGATTGAATACTTTGACAGAATATACAAAGTTTAGCAAGTGAATTTTGAGATGCTGAATTTTCAGTGCCAATCCTGGTTTTCAGTATACTATTTTTATAGTAATATTTTCAGAGAAGCATACATTCCATGATAATATTTTTTTTTCAAGTTTCATTCTTATGGAGGATTTTATGATGTTGACCTGGAATGGGTTTCTCTAGAAAATGTCACATTTGTATGCTCCATTACAGAAGCAATTCTTAATCAACGATTGATGGAAGGGGCTGTAAGTCTTACAATCAGGTTAGTATCAGTTTTGTGTAGATAAAATCATTGAATCTATATGTATAAAATGTTTATAGTGATGGTAACAATTATGGTATACGGTTTGTCGTACAAGAACAGAAAAACAGAGAGTTTTCTTGCCAAAAAATTATTTTAGTAGTGGAAAGGATTACCATAGATGGTTTGCGAGCAAATAACAGAGAAACAGAGAATTGACCTGTAAAAAATACTGCGACTTAAAAACTTGTTGTTCCTTTTGCAGGTTTAATATTTTCAAAAATTGAAATCGATCCCGTTTTAAAAAGAATTAGTTATTTTTCTCTCTAGAAGTTTCATTTTCTTTTCCGTCTAGATTTTTTGCTTAACATTAGTCAACCGAGAAGCATTGCCTTGCCTGATTTTATTAATTTGTGACTTTTTTCTTTTAAGAAATGAAGATAAGTGTGAATGTTTTATAAAATATTTCACACAAATAAACCAATTTGATAAGGCACACTTTTTAACACAGGAGTATATGAGGGTAATATCTACTTTATTATATCTAACTTTTGAGTAATTGAAGTATATTTTACTATATTTAATTATATTTATCATATATAAAACTTAACCATGCATTCTTTTTTGTATGAATCCCCTGAGGGACCCCTTAGTAAATTCAAAGAGAGCCGGAATAAGTATTGAGGTATTTAAATGCTCTTTTTATCTTAAAAAAGGAAACAATTAAATGTTTCCTTTATCTTAAAAAAAGTTAAAAATTAGCTGTTTCCTTTTATCTTAAAAAAGGAAACAGCTAGTATATATATATATATATATATATATATATATATATATATATATATATATATATATATATATATATATATATATACAGAGGCTTTTTTAAAGCACTGATAAACTTTAGCACCACAGGTAAGGAATTAAAGAAGGGGTAGCTACCCTCCTATACGGAAAAATTTATGTTTGTTTCAAGTTTAAATCTTGTCCTTACTTTCAGTCGATAAATTCCATTAAACAACAAAGAGGAAGAGAGTAAAAACCTCAAACGAGACTACGGCCAGTAGAGATGAAAGACTAAAACAACGCGGATATTTCGCCTGTATCCAAACTAGGCGTCTTCAGCAACATGATAAAAAGAAAAAACACTAAACTAAAAACAAATAAAACCACCACCAATAATAATAAATACAATTGTCGCTACTAATCCACGTAGGGAAAAGAAGCTATTCGAGTTACTTCAATGAGAACATCAAAGCAACTGATATTGTCATGTCTGGCCAGTTCGGCTTAAGAACTTTCGTAAAATCTATTTTTTGAATTAATTTTGTAATAGCAGCTACTTGATCTCCAGCTATTGATTTTATTCAATTTTTAGGACAGCATAATTAAAAAAAAAATGAAAGGTCACCATCTAAAGACATAGTATGTTTTTACTGAGGGTAGAAAAATCGGAGATGGGGTAAGATCAACACTAAAAAAATCCCTTTACTGTAGCACAATGTATTTTTCTGCTCATAAAGAGTAGTCCTTTTGTTTCTGTTCGATTCAGTCTTTTCTCGGTGTTCCAGAATCCTTGATTCGATCTGATCACCCCCGAAAAAAACAAATAAAAGTACTATCGTTATCTTTCTAATTAAAAAAAAATGCAAAATTTCATATTTTTTAAGTACACGCCTGAAAACTCTGTAGTAGGGTTTTGTGGTACACAGATTTTTCACTAATATCACTTACCGTTTTAAAAGTCCCCCTTCTTTGAAAATGGAACAAGGTTTTTAGGGCTCGTAACTTTTGAGCAGCTTCAAGCTTACGTATCTCGCATTCAGGGTTTAGCCTCTTTTGAACCTGAATTTTAGAATTACTTACCCAATTCTGCTGAGTTATCAGCATTTAGCAAAAAAAAATCATCTTTAGTACTATTACGCTTTAAAACGTCTTCCCACCTTCTTTCTGCATAGACCCCACAAGTGTGCACATTAGGTCCATATCTAGTTAAGAGCATAATAAGAATAAATAAATTGTACACTAAAAAAGATGTACTGTATAAAATCTCCCTGTTCGTGAAACTTTTAAAGCAGTTGTCAGTTGTCAGTTGTTGTCGTTTAAACTTTTAAAACAGTTGTCAGTTGTCAGTTGTCAGTTTTCACGTCAGTTGTCAAGCAGATAATAATGTTGCTTTTTTAGCTGACATCTTACAACACCCTGGCCGTGTGCACAGAGCAGTATTTTCAAGTCACAGAATTCTAGAAAGTGCAGTTCTTGTCTTGTTTGTGAGCGGGGGATATTCATCTGTATTTCACGCTCACCTTTTCTAAATTGTCTTCTATTAGGGTGGCTATTAGGGTGACTAAAATCTTTTGCTCGTCTGGAGTAACTTCAAGCTTTCATTCTTGATTGGTTGATAGTTGTAGTTCTTGCAAAAGCGGTGTGCGCGAAAAACTCTTCAAAAAATTCTACAAAAGGAATTGTTCCAAATTCCAGTCGTCATGGTCCTGAAAATGGACCGTGACTACCTCTGGAAGACCATAGCCATCAAACTGTTGGAAATTCATTCAACAGCATGTTACTACTTCTTTGTCAGCCTTTAAGCACTTATCTAGTGTTGCTAGAAATAAATCAAAATCCCATTAGTCACTTCCAATGTCTAGAAGAACAGCATAGTTGCTTGATGACGGCTCGTCATCGAAGTCAGACCATCCCAACTGCAAGCTGAGATCACATTAAGCAAATATTAGCTTTGTTATTAGGGAATTATTATAGAAAAATGTATATTATAAAATAGAGTATATTTCAAATATATTTTGCAAAAAAGAGTGTCTCCTATTGGTATTTTTCACTCCTCTGACCCTGTAAATAATGTAAATTAACTTCCTGGGTGTAGGGCACGTGCCTCAAAAACCACCCCCTCAATCTGCCCCTGGCACTACTACAGTACATTTAAAGACAATTTTAACACTTCTGTATATGCATAAAATTTTTCTTGTTCTTTTCCCGTTGTTTTTTTGCTTGCAAACGCTCCCCTAATGATCTCATATATATTCCTAATTAATAAATTTCTCTATTGTTTTGCATGTGTCAATGCTTAGTTTTCGCTGTGAACAGATTTCTTAAATTCTTAATACCATTAGACATGGCTTATTTCAAAAGAATTTCGAACATGTTGGATACAAGGCCGTATCCAGGGGGACAGGGGATTTGAACCCCTCCCTCCCTGTAATGTTTGTCCAACTCGTAAAAAGTAACAATATTGGATATAAACCAATTTTGTGCGTTTTTCGATGTTTTTTGTACCCCTCCCCCCAAAAAAAATCTTTTTTTGTATTATTTTTCATTTTTTCATTCCATCATTAGTCGCATTAAGCAAATATTTACTTTGTTATTATAGAACTTGCTTAAAGTTTAGTCGTCCAAACAGAGCCTTTGTTCTGATCCTTTGAATGGTTTAAGAAATCTAAACTGATATCTAAACTAAACATTAAAACTTAAATGGAAAAGAGATAGAGATATATATATGACAAGATAATACTTCATTGATAAACGACAACGACATTCTAGCAAAGAAGGCTGTATTCATTTTTCAAGTCAAATATGTTAAAATCTAAACAACGTTCATAAGCACAACGAAAACAGTTTACAAAATTCAGTAAATAAGTAATTGATAACGAAAAAAATATCTCCTCTCCCGATCTCTTAGGGTCACTGGTTTCATACGATCCCCTCTGGTAAAAATAAACTCGCATTTGTGATCTTTCTTCTGCCAAAATGCAGAACGCCTCATTTCTGTATATAGGATCTTAAAACCTCTACAGTAGGGTCCTCTGATATTCTGAGTATAAGAGTGTGATTTTCATTAAATCATTTGACGTTTGGGGGTGTTTCTCCCCTTTTTAAAATATTGGTAATTTTTTTCCTGCTCGTAAATTTTTACGGGTAACATTAAACTTAATAAATTTTATATATTTTGGGTAACCATAAACATTCGATTCGTTTGAAAATCAGTGCCAATTCATGGAAGCGCAGGTGCCGGGGCTTATGAAAGAGGTTGTTTCATTTTCAACTTTTTGCTGAAAATGCAAAAATAAAATCATTTCTCCATGAAAATATAAAAAAAAAAGTATTTTCGAAATCTTTGGGCGAGGAGAAAAATCTTGTGAAAAGGTTGCGAATTCCCCCTCTTAGACGTATTGACACCAATGGATATACTATTTCTTTTCGTTTTAACGTTTTACTATTTCTGTTCGTTGTACTATTTCTGTTCGTTTTGTTCGACACTTCTTTGCTGTTCTAATCAAAAAATTGTATACATTTTTAGGTCACCTGGGCTTGAAGAAGAAAGAAAAGTTATTTATTTGGCGTTTCAAAAACTCGGTGAAAAACTAATTCCAGCGTCAGCTATTCAACAATTTGCCAATCTCACAACGAAATTATACGAAAAAGTAAGTCCTTGAAGCATTTGTTAGGTGTTTTTATGGAGGAGGAGCAGAAATTAAAACAGATTGAAGCTACTCATGTCCATGAAATACAATGAAATCCTGTTTTGAATAAAATATAGGAAATCTACGATTTTCTTTATCAAAATACTAAAGACAGTAATAACGAAAACTCACTGTTTGAATTCGGTAAAAGGAGACTTACGCAATCATATATGTATTAGAAAATCAGATAAAAAGTTCAGTTTTCAAGGAGCAAGGCCTCTATATGCAGCATTATAATAAGTAAGTCAGTAATTTACTTATGCCCACTCATACAACATGAAAAAGTGGAGTAAAATAAAAAAAGAAAATAATATGACTTCTAATTCAACGGAACTTTAAAAATCGCACTCATACAAAATATGTACAGGTAAGAAGCTTGCCAGTTTATGAAGGTAACTTAGACCTTGCCGACTCTTCCATCTCAGGTATTATATCCAGAGGACCATGCGTATTATAACAGTTTAGCAATAAGGAATTCCTTTTGTGGAGCGACATGCGTAGTAAAATTTTTTAGGTACTTTCAATAAGCTGAACGAAGCTTCAATTTTCTGCCGCTGATTGCCACTCCCATAAAGGAGTGATATGCAACAGGTGTGGCTGAGAAACAGCTGAATACAGTCTAGACAATACTTTTCTGTTAAATGTATACTTAACGGAAGCTAGTTTGGCATAGCTGAATCTAATTGCCTTAGATACATTTTCTACTAAAAGAGTTCTAGTGCTTGTTATGCTACATCTGCAAGTGATGCCTAGGCATTTCACCAGCTTTTGCGGAAATACTTTTGCCCCACCGACAACAACATATGAAGTGGCGTGGCGAATCCGGGTAGAATTTTGTATGCATAGTCGTGAACCAAAAAATAAAGACCATATTTTTTTAGCGTTCACACGGACGCTTAAACAATCATATCCACGAGTTAGCTGGTCTAGATTGCACTGGAGAGTAGAAATGTTGCTACTTATCCTAAGTATGTCGTCAGCGTAGCACAATAGACTAAGATCGCACGAATCAATTATAAGGCCACCATTAATACCTTTTGTTACAAATGAAGTCGATATACTGAACAGCACGGGGCTAACTATTGAACCTTGTTTTAGACCTCTTATAATTTTCACTGGTCGTGACAGAGTTTCTCCATTTAACTTAATTGTAATGAAAGAATTATAATACCAATATTTAAGACATGCTATAACCTAACCGTTAACTCCGCACTCCAACAACTTTGTTAATACTTGCGCTTGAATTACTGAGTCAAAGGCCGATGATATGTCTGCCCTGCATATAAATAGGGGCAACCCAGAACTTTTCCCTTTAGCTATAACTCTTTTAAGAACCCTGTGAGCAAAAACACAACCCAAATTCCAATGGAAACCAAACTGACGGTAATCTAGCGAGCACTTGGATACCAAAATAAAATCAGTAAAACTGTAAATTTGACTTGATTGTGCTTTAGTTAAAAATGCAAGAATAACTTTTTGGAATTACATTGAACCTGAAAAATAAATAATTGCTTAGTATCTTCTGCTAACAGAAAAAAATTAAATGATATTTGCTATAATTTATTTCATCCCTTACCTTATTGCTGAACATGATTTTTTTTTTTCCAATGTCTTTTACTTGTCGAAGCTAAAACACAAATTTGTTTTCTGTTTTGAAGGAAAAATTGTAATTGTATGAAATTTTAAGTAGGTTGCAATAGTTTATTTTCAAACTTTGTTTTTATTTTACAATCAAGTCATGAAAAATCGGAAGTAACAGTAATATGAAATGAACAGTAACAGAAAAGAGGAATAAGTAAAAAGCTATCGTTTTCAACAAGCTGAAACATAAAAAGGCAAAAATTTACCACCCATGAAAGCAGTAAAAATATCAAAACAATCAACTTTTTAATTTAATTCCAAACGTATAACAGTCATTGCTCTTAAGCTTAATCATCAAAAGCTAACAGTGTAAAAATACTGGCAATATTTTGGAAAGGGGGTACACCAAAGAGGGCTGTTATTGTAAGAAAAAATTGCCCTAATTTTTTGAAAAGCGCTAGTTTCTAAGGAGGTTTCAAAGCCCTGAATGTGATAAATATTCTGTTTTTTTTTAAGAAGGGAGGGAGTGGATTTGCCTTAACTTTGTTTCTTGTGGTTTTTTTTTTTCAGGGGGAAGAAAAATTTCCTGCGCGTTTTTATCAAAGTATTTGTCACAATATATGATGATATGACAAAAGAATACTTAATTTCAAAGTTCTAGTGCTCTTTTTAAGTAGCGAAATTGATCACATCGCATCAAAGGTCGGATTTCTGCCATTTTGTGTCACAGAACAACCATTTTAGAGCAAAATCAGCCAATATTTTGTCAAGTAAAAACTTTAGAAAGGTCAATTTACTGTGAGCTATCGCAAGATTCTTTATAAGTCCTACAAGTTTCTAAGGCCTCGCAGCTGCTTGGTTGTGTATTTGTCCCTAATTACACCTGAAGTCTACTAAAATACACGGTCAATGTAGACTACCTATACAGTAATACAAAAAGTTACTAATTAATGTATAATTACTCAAAAGCTATTGGGGGAGTTATTGGATCATTGTTTTTTAGGTGAAAGGATAACAAAGCCCTCGGAAATATTATGTCTAAGCCAAATGTAATAGAGCTTATGCGTCGGCTCCTTCAAATAAATATCCTGGAATCGTTTCGCCGTAAAGGCTAAATTCGGACTAACTGTACAAAATAGATGCAGCAAGGGTTTTAGCATACTGTTATTGCGGAAATTATGTTCTTATAATGCTGTAGGCTACAGAAGCTTGTAAATATCAAAGAATTTATGATAAGGCCTGGAACCACAGTGAAAAGAATTAGGCATGATCAGGTAAAGCCTTCTTTAAATTTAGGAAATTTATACAATTTTTTTAATAAATATGCATAAATAGGTCTTTTTTTAAGCAAAGTTGTCAAAAAAGAAATTTAATCGTAATGAAGGGAATAGCTTTGAATGTAATACCAAAACAAACAAGAAGAAAGTTCTTCGAAAAGTAAGGAATGACTGTAAAATTTAACACAAACAAAAATTGTAATAAGTACTGCTCTGATCCCCTTTTCGAAGAAAAGGTCAAAAACCATCAAGGTCAACGAGATATAAAAGCCTTTAAAAAGCATATATTTAAGCCAAGAAATCCACATGGACGTATGCAGGAGGCCTTGCTTGGAGATGGTCAAACACCATCGAGGTAAATTTATGAAACAAAATTTGTCAACGAGAGATAAAAACCTTTAAAAAGCAAATATTTAAGCCAAGAAATTCACATGGACGTATGCAGGAGGCCTTGCTTGGAGATGGTCAAAGAAAGGGGACTTGGCATTGGCAAAATTTAGTAATTACCCGCTTTGGCCAGTAAGAATTGTAGACGTTAATACCCAATCAGAAAAAGCATAAAAATTTCTAGTTTTCTGTTATGGATCCCATGATCTTCAGGCAGTCTTAGAAGTAAATTTAGTTCTCTATGCGGAAAAGTCTAAAGAAGCATCACATAAAACTGAAAGGAGCGTGAATAAGGCATTTCAGGACCTGGAGATTTTCCCAGATATATACTTACAGTATTTAAAAAAAGCTCCCTCCGCTCAAACTGGCTCAAACTCTGAAAAATCATCGGCAGCTGTTCTTGTTGAAAAGTTAGTTTCTACGGAACAAGAGTTAGCACAAACAAAGCAAAATATGCTCAAGGACATCAGGAAATTGGTCACAGAAAAGGTAGCACAAAAAAATAGTATCAACCCAGGTATTGATGAACAGATAATATCCCAAGTTTATGATGGATTATCAGTCGAATATAATGGAAAATTTGATAAAATTGGCAAAGTACTTAAGGGGTTAAGAGCTCAAATAGAGTCGATGGAAAATCGTATTTTAAAAATGGAAGATAGACTTGACGAGCATCAACAAGAAGCTCAGCTTGATTCCCTTGTATTCGTAGAGGTCAAACAGGCCCCTGGTGTTGACCTTAAAGTAACATTGCACAATATAATAAAGGACAAAATGGGCTTGAGTGCTCTTATGAGTGATCAAATTCTTTCTATGCAACGTTTTCGTTTACCCAACCCTACAGCTCAGATTAGTGATAAAAGTCGAATTGCCCCTATGATTGTCAAATTTTCTAACAAAGATGTTGCTCATACTGTCTTTAAAGCGAAATATAAGCTAGCGAAATCTGGTGTTTTTGTGAATGAATATCTCACGAAGCAGCGAAAAATTATCCTGGACAGTGCTAGAGATAAGTTCGGAGCAAAGAACGTTTGGTCGGACCAAGGCCGTATTTTTGCTCACTTACCAGGTGAAGCTTCTTCTAGGAGGCTTCGGAAGGTTGAAGACACCTTCTAGATTAGTATCTTATTTTATATCTCGTTTGTAGTGCTTATTTATTTGTTGTTTTGTCTTCGTTGTTTGATCTTTTTTCTTTTTTGTGAATTATCTTGCTTATTTTCTTTTACCGTTATTTTGTTTCTGATTTGTTTTGTTGGCCACTCTCCCCCCCCCCCTATGGAGAATCCTTTTTATTATTATTATTATTATTATTATTATTATTATTATTATTATTATTATTATTATTATTATTATTATTATTATTGTCATTATTCTTCCACCTGTCCCTGTATTGCAAACAAAATTATTTATATAGGTTAACTTTGCGTTTATAATGATTTGCAAACTGATTATTTACGTATTATATGTCTGATCAGCTGAATGGCATGAATCGGTTGCGACAATTTGAATCTGACCCTTTTCGACTGAATGATATACTTCGCGATGGAATAGCAAATGATTATTTTGCAATTGATTTTGATTGCCAAAGATCGAGTAAATATATTCCAGTTACGTCGTCGTCATGGGAAAGAAGTGAGAGTATTCTTAGTGTATGCCATTGGAATTGTCATCTAACCTCAAGTTATAACAATATCTTGCATTTGCTAGATCTGACTAATAGCTATTTTGATGTTATTGGTTTTTGCGAGACTTTTTTGACTTCTGAGCATTTTCTGCCTTCATTTCAATTTCCAGGCTACCAATTATTTGTGAAAAACCGTGAGCTGATGGCAAGGGGAGGTCTAGCATTCCTTGTAAAAAATGGGATACTTTGCCGTCAAAGGGGGGATGTCGATGTTTGGATAGAGGGTAAGGTTGAATCGTTTACTCTTGAACTGGCTATTAATTCAAAAAAATTTATTGTAAGTGAGGTTTATAAGCCACCAAGTTCTCATTTGGAGGATTTCACGGAAGGATTTGAGATATTAACGAGAGCTGCGGTATCTAGCCAGTTGGATTTTATTTGTGTGGGAGATTTTAATTTTGATTTGTATGATTTACATGCTATTAATCTTGATTTTTTAAATTTGATGGTTTCAAATGATTTATTTCCCCTTGTTGGGGTCCCGACACGTATAACAAGTCATTCAGTAACTTTAATAGATAACATTTTTGTTAGTTCAAAGTACCTGAAATCTAGTGGTGCTGATGTTCTGGTATTCCCATGTTCCCAGTTGTAGCTTCTGTGCCACTAGTAATTGCCAAGGAGAAAAAGGTAGAAAAAAAGCAAATGCGGCAATTAAGGAAGCAGAATATGAAAAACCTTGCTGAGGAACTTAACATGGAAACCAGTTTTTTGATGAGACAGATGATGCATCCCATGCATTTGATATTTATATGAATATTCTCCAGCCCATATGTGATAAAACATGTCCACTAAAAGTGTTGAGGAATACAAGGGAATCACCGAGAAAGCCGTGGGTTACATCGGACTTATTCAGATGATTAAGAAAAGGAATCTACAGTATCAGTCATTTTTAGATTGCCAAAGTGCTGATATGTTTGAAGAGTTAAAAAAAAAAGAAATCAAGTGAACACATTACGAAGATCTCGTGTCAAGATTTATTATGAATTGAAACTTGGGGAAACAAAGGGGGACTCAAGGGGAACATGGAAGGTTTTGAGAGAAGTGTTGGGTAGTGACAAAAAGAAAAATACGCCAACTTCACTAATTGTGGATGGAAAAGTCTACGAAGGCAAGTAGAGCATTGTGATCACTTTGGTGCCTACTTCTCGACGATTGGTGAAGTGGTTCAAAAGGAAGACCAGCCACTGAGTCAAGGAACAAGTGACGTAGCTTTCATTGATGATAGAGGCCTGGGACTAATAATGGAGGCTGAAGAAATGAATATGCAAGAGTTGAAAGAAATTGTAAATAGTATTAAGCCCAACTCTTCAGGTAGTGACGGTATGAGCCTTAAGACATTCAAGCTTATTATGGTTTATCTCCTACCATGCCTTGTTTACTTGATTAATTAATCACTGAAATTGGGAGAATTCCCACAAAAGCTTAAAGAGGCGCGAGTGATTCCTCTTCACAAAAGTGGCTCAAAGACTGATCTGACTAACTGGAGACCGATTTCTCTGCTGTCGGTTTTCTCGAAGTTGTACGAAAAAGTTATGCATAAAAAGCTTTATGCACATTTAAGAAAACATGGTTTTTTAAGTGATAGTCAGTTCGGAATCAGGAAAGGACATTCTACTGTTCATGCTATGTAGCATTTTCTTGATTTTCTGAATATATTAATGAAAAATGGTGAAATGACTTTATCGGTTTTTATAGATTTTAAAAAAGCGTTTGACACGGTTGATTTTGAAATTTTAATTGATAGACTAAGGTCACTTGGAGTCACAGGTAGTATTTTAAAGTGGTTTGAATCTTATTTGATAGGGAGGTCGATACGTGTATGTTTTGATGATGTTATATCTAATAAATTTTTTATAAGTTGTGGTGTTCCGCAAGGTTCTGTTTTGGGTTCCTTATTATATCTTTTATATGTAGATACTTTGCGGTTTTATGTTCCGGGTGGTGTTTTTAATACTTCTTTCGCTGATGACACAGTATTTTCAGCTGCTGCAAGAAATGCTGATGATCTTGTGGAGAAAATTAATCAAGCTTTAAGTCATCTTTTAATTTTTACAAAGATTAGCCGTTTATAAGTGAATGTTTTAAAAACTCATTTTATATTATTTAGTAGGAAAGGAAGTCCAGTTGATTTAAATTGAAAAATATTTCTTTGTAATAGGCCATTGAAACAAGTAGCTTTGGTGAGATACCTTGGTTTCCAGCTTGATCAAAATCTGAATTGGAAAGCACATGGTGATCAGGTGGCAGCTAGGGTATCTAGAGGGCTTAGACTGATTCGGCGTCTGAGAAATCAGTTACCTCGCTCTGCCCTTTTAACTCTTTATCATTCTACTGTCATGCCTTATATTTCTTATGGTTGTGTGATATGGGTTGGTGGATTTTATACAAATTTTAAACGTGTTCAGGTTTTACAAAATAAAGTTATTAGACTACTAGGAAATTATGTCCATGGTGAAAATGATACAGTTAATTGCTATAGGAAACTTATGATCTTTAATGTTAGCCAACTTCATGATTATCAACTTGCTATATGTGTATTTCAGAGTATTTATGGTTTGTCCCCGGAAATTTTTCGTCAAATATAAGGAATTCTTCATACTACAGTTATGAGACTAGAAATATGGATGATTTGGTATATGAGTGTCGTAGCTCTCAGAGGGGAAGTTTTGGTCCCAACTTTGCTGGATCAGTAGTGTGGAATTCTTTACCAATGAGTATAAGGTTATCTGAAAATGTTAGCCAGTTTAAGAGTAGACTGAAGAACCACCTTCTGAGTAGAAAATAAATAAATAATTTAAATGGGATGGCTTATTGATTTGTTTTTTAAGTATGTCGTTTTCTCTCTCTCTCTCTCTCTCTCTCTCTCTCTCTCTCTCTCTCTCTCTCTCTCTCTCTCTCTCTCTCTCTCTCTCTTCTTATTCTTTGTTTTCCTTTAAAATTCTTTTTCCCACTTTTTTTGTTTTATTTTTTTTCATTTTTTTTTGTTAATGTTGTTGGTATTGGTGCTCATTAATGTTTCATCGAGGTAAATTCATGAAACAAAATTTGTCAACGAGAGATAAAAACCTTAAAAAAGTATATATTTAAGCCAAGAAATCCTCATGGACGTACTCAGGAGGCCTTGCTTGGAGATGGTCAAAAACCATCGAGGTAAATTTATGAAACAAAATTGTCAACGAGAGATAAAAACCTTTAAAAGCATGTATTTAAGCCAAGAAATCCACACAGACGTATGCAAGAGCCCTTGCTTGGAGATGGTCGAAAACCATCAAGGTAAATTTATAAAACAAAATTGTCAACGAGAGATAAAAACCTTTAAAAAGCATATATTTAAGTCAAGCATTCCACACAGACGCATGCAGGAGGCCTTGCTTGGAGATGGTCAAAAACCATCAAGGTAAATTTATGAAACAAAATTGTCGACGAGAGATAAAAGCCTTTAAAAAGTATATATTTAAGTCAAGAAATCCACACAGACGTATGCAAGAGGCCTTGCTTGGAGATGGTCAAAAAGTATCAAGGTAAATTTATGAAACAATATTGTCAACGAGGGATAAAAACCTTTGAAAAGCATATGTTTAAGTCAAGAAATCCACACGGACGTACTCAGGAGGCCTTGCTTGGAGATGGTAGAAAACCATCGAGGTAAATTTATGAAACAAAATTGTCAACGAGAGATAGAAACCTTTAAAAATCATATATTTAAGTCAAGAAATCCCAAGGACATATGCAGGAACTTAAGTTTAAACTTAAGTTTCAGTTTTACCTCTATGATTAAAGACTAATATCTTTGACACAAGAGTAATGTGATGAACAGTTTATATTTTGCATCACAAAACTGAGAAAGTTTCATTTAGGGGGTATTCCAGATAGTGTAACTTCACATTAACGACAGAAGTTACTTAAAGTTAACCTCTACTGGGAAAGGTTGTCAAGCAGCTAAAAGACTAATTGGGCTTTTAATGGCAAAATCTTCACAAGTTTCTATCTTAGTTATCTCATTTGACTCTAGTAGTGTTTACATATATTTTAGTCGAATAGTAGTAATATTGATGATTACGATGCAGAGTTAAATCACAAAAATTGTAGGTAACTATTCCTTTTAAAATTAGTTATAAATATAAATTAGAATTCACTTTAAAAGCTTATTACCAAAACCTCAGCTGGAACAAAGAAGTTAGTTTTTAATGATTTGTTGCCAAAGTTTAGTAACTTTGGAATGCACACTTAGTTGTATGGTTGAAAAAAAAATATATGGATGCAGTAATGAAAGTAAAACATAGCTCAAGGGAGTGGGAGACCTCATATGTGAATTATTTTTGACGTAATGCTTCGTCAGGTCGAATCTTTCAAAATCAAATCGGTACTTTAAAATCTTCCAACGGCTAACTGTACTTTTTAAAGTACCTTTCAGGAAGGTACTAACAAACTTTAGTATAAATAGAAGGGTAATTGAAGGGATAGTCCACCCCCTACCCCTCATCCTCCTCATATAAAGAATAGTTTAAATCAATTTCAATTTTTATATTGTACTTCATATTCTTCCAAAAAATAGGTTGTTTTTAATCGAAATCAACAAGGTTGAAAATTTTCTCTTCACCTACACCTTGGAAATAGATCCGGAATGAGAATTTGAATGATTTATCATTTAAGAGAGGGATAGAAAATACCAGTCAAAGTCCGTTTACAAATCTAGTAAATGTAATCAAATAGCAGTCAATCAGAATTATCAGAGTTAAATATAGTAACAGTATTTCAATAACTGTAAATTTGAAAAATACCTTAAATTGAGAGTAAGTTGCAGAAAACTACACGAAATTTTAAGGAATTCGATGACAATTTGCAATGAAGGAATATTTATTCGGAAACAGAGGTTTTATCAAAGGGCTGAAGATCCATTGCCAATGGAATGGTAGATATTTTCTATGGCACTTGGTATTAACCAAGATTAAACCAGATTAAACCAGATTAAATTAGAAATAGTCTTTTTCCCGATTCGACCATCTGGGGGGGAAAAGAGCCTCTCAACGCCATCTAGCATTTTGAGACTGCATTTTTTTTTTTAGTTTCATAATAATAATTAAGTTAATTTGCGTGTTGGTAAAATTAAAGTAGCAATAATTGTCTGCTCTCAGTTCCTGATAGAAAACTATTAGAGAGCTTGGAAAAATGCCAGATGTCGCCAAATGCAGGATAGCGTCGGTTTTCTTGGCCGAATGCTTGGCCGAATAATTTGAAAAATACCTTAATTCGAGATTAAGTTGTAGAAAATTACACGAAATTTTAAGAAATTCGATGATAATTTGTAAGTGAAGGAATATTTATTCAGAATCGAAGGTTCTATCAAAAGGGCTAAAGATCCATTGACAAAGAAATGGTAGATTTTTTTAGTATAGTGGTTGAGAAATTAGAGATAAGATAATTCAAATTATAAATAAATAATAAATTTATAAATAATAAAAATAAAAATAAAATAAAATTATAAATAATGATAAAATTAAATAATAAATTTAATAATTTAAAATTAATGGGAAAAAACTATACCTAGCAATTAAAGTAAAACTTTAATTGAACTGATTCATAAGGAAGGTAGATGGGCTTGTAGCTATCAAGTAGAGATTAGGGGGTCTAAAACTCAAGTTTCTATAAACATGTTGACAAAAATTTTGCATAAGCTTGTATTACAAGAACGTGTAACACTTTCCTCTATTATATGAAGTTATGAGGGTGGGAATTCCGACTCCAAGTCTCCTCTTTCTACTTTTCAATTATACTGAGAAAATAATCCATGAGCAATTTGGAGTTAAAAAACGTGCAACTTTGTCAATGTTTATGAAATCATGGGAGAGGTAGAGGCTTTTGGATCGAGACGTTACAATTATAAGGGCCAACATTCAACCACGATTCTGTTCTCGTCAAATTACAGAGCGGCCGCTCATGAAGTGTCTATAATAAATAGTTTTAAATTGTATCCGTATGTCTATGTAAAATACTTATATCATTTGTGCCCATAAAGACTCATAAATTATCCTATTAAATGTAACGCATTCAATAAGCTGGTTGAATGGTCTTTTACTATATCTTAGTTGGTTCAAACAAACTTTTCCAGATCGTGTTATACGTATCATTTTTTTTCAAATGCAGAAATAGTTGAAACTTGTACCTTTTGATGCCAAAATTGTGTTTCTTTACATTCAAAATTGCTACAAATAATTTCTTGTGAAAAAAAACTGTTCACTACCAGCAATTAAAATAACCGCAAAACAATTCAGTTTTTTTCAATCTCCTACAAAATTTATGTTATAAATTAATTTTTTTTGTAATCTACAGTCTTTTGAATTATCACAAGTGAAGAATCCATACTTTTATTTATAATGTATACATTTTACTTTTAAAAGTATTTTTGACATATTCAGCATGACAGTTGTATTTTTACTGGTTTAGAAGGAATGCTCAATCCTCCCTTAAGTCCATAATTGAGTTTTTTCATTTTTTTCAGGTTCGGACAATGAAAGGAGATGGTTTAATTTGCCATCCTTACTTAGAGGATATCATTGATTTTGTTAAAGCCCTTTTTAGTCTTTATCCTACTGATAAGGACCATCTACTTGTCTCTTGGTCAGTGCTGGCTGATGAGTTTTATTCACGATTTTTTCAAAATGATTACGCTGAAACATTCAAAACTTTGAAGTATGAAGCAATAGAAAAAGTAATAGGAGGATCGATGGAGTTACAAAAGTTAAAAGGTTTGCTTAGGCTTGTTTCTTTATGTTTTTTTTTTCTTTCGGAAATATCACCTCTTGATATGGCAGTATTAAAAATTGGGACGGTATCTGCTATAACATATGAAAATAAATAAAAGAAGAACAGTTTACACGAGCCTAAAAGTTGGTAGAAAGAAAATACTAGCCAGATTTTCCTTAGCGTGCAAAAAAACGGTGAAGAGTGTTGGTTTTCAAGTATAAGCAGTCGCTTTAAAAGCTGACAAATTCTTTATATAGTGTGTCTGAATATAGTTTTATATACCACAATTATTACTAGTCTTTTTTTCAGATTTCTTGCAAATATGATTCAGCTTCAATCCAGGGGACCCTATCCATGGCAATTTAGGCGAGGGGACAAGGATTTTTTTTTATTTTCGCTTTGCTATGGCAGTACTGAATATTTGCCCCTTGACATCACTTTTCAATGGCATAATACTCTTGAAGTGTAGGATTTTGTGTCTGATAGTTACCATTTCCTCCACCTTAAGCATGCATGCAAGGCTGTTTTAGGGTAGGGCTATATAAGTCAACAAACTAGCGCTTCCTAAGTACGGATTTATGTGTCTTCATACATTTTTTAGTCACTTCGCAATAGTGTCAATTCATCAGAATCTGTGAATGGATATATTTTTCAATGTCTAGGTGGTGCAAGTTTGTCATTTTTTTCATTTTTTAATGAAAATACACAAAAATCTAATTCGTTAATGAAATTTTCCCCAAAACAGTCATTTTTTAAATATAAAAAGGGGGGGGTGAATCTAAGGCACACAGAGCCCCTTCCTAATTTACACCGCAGTCACTTTAAATGGAAGGATTGGTCTTGAAATCTAGGAGGAAAGTGGTCCAATCGCCAATTAAAAGGTTTATTGCCCTTTTAAGAGTTCTAGGAGGAAAGTGGTCCAATCGCCAATTAAAAGCTTTATTGCCCTTTTAAGAGTTCTAGGAGGAAAGTGGTCCAATCGCCAATTAAAAGCTTTATTGCCCTTTTAAGAGTTCTAGGAGGAAAGTGGTCCAATCGCCAATTAAAAGCTTTATTGCCCTTTTAAGAGTTCTAGGAGGAAAGTGGTTCAATCGCCAATTAAAAGCTTTATTGCCCTTTTAAGAGTTCTAGGAGGAAAGTGGTCCAATCGCCAATTAAAAGCTTTATTGCCCTTTTAAGAGTTAAAAAGGATTTGAGGCTGACTACTCCCGTTCTGCACCCTTTAATGTTTTTTGAAACCCTCGTAACTCTTAATGATTTGAGTCTTGAGTTTTGAGGCAGCCAATTCTCAATTATGATGGGAAAATTTTAAAAATGGGCATCTAGAAGAGGTATGATCTAAGCACCCCAAATTATGCATTTGGCTTTCACTACGCAAATAAATTTTAGCAGATAGGTAAGAAGGATGTACCTATTTTGAATCAGAATCATTCAAGAATCACCAACCTATATTATTGGATGTAGTATGTGGGATTTTTGCCCTCCAACCACAAACCCTACTGCTAGCTTTTCAGGGGAAACGTAGAAAACTTTTTTTTGAATGGCTAGGGACTTAAAAAGCAAGTACCCAACGGAACATTGAACTGACGATTTACAGAGGGAAAGCCTTAATCATACTTTTCCAGAAGATGCTGTAATATGCTATTGATGGGGCTAGAGTCATGATGCAACGTATCAGAAGAAATATATCGTCCTAAGCATGCACAACTTCTACAATATGCTGCAACATGCTATTGATGGGGATAGAGCCATGGTGTAAGGCATCAGAAGAAATATATCGGCATAAGCATGCACAACTTTCACAAATGCTGTAATATGCTATTGATGGGGCTAGAGCAATGGTGCAAGGTATCAGAAGAAATATATCTTCACAAGCATGCACAGCTTAAGATAAATTTTAGCAGAAAGGTAGGCCTGATGTACCTTTTTTGAATCAGAATCATACAAGATTCACCAGCCTATTTTATTCGATGTATTAAGTGCCAGTGGGCCGGTTGCCCTTCAAACACAAACCCTACTGCTAGCTTTTCAGGAAAAAGGTAGAAAGTTTTTTTGAGCGGCTAGGGACTTACAGGGCGAGTACCTCGGGCTAACGGAACATTGAAATGACGATTTACAGAGGGAAAGCCTTAATCAAACTTTCCAAGAAGATGCTGTAATATACTATTGATTTGGCTAAAGCCTTTTTTCAAGGTATCAGAAGAAATATAACTTCATAAGCATGCCCAGCTTTTGAGTCTCACATATTTTCAAGCGGAAAGTAGCCGGATTCAGCGGAAATTTAATAGACGTATAGGTGGACTCAAGGAGAGATCCCTTAAGAAACTTGAGACCACTAACTATTTAAATCGAGTAGTTAACAACATCTATTTACATTTGGAAGACAGGCGCGTTCGTGTTTGGAAGGTTCTGCAAACCTGCGAAGGTACTTTGCAAATGAAATTTTCATGACAACTCGTTTACCGATTACGTACTGGCAGTTAGAAAACTGCAAAATACAAACTTAACAGAATCAGAATACAGGCAGATTGGTAGAATTCATCGAGCGGAAAGTATATCTGTCTTTTTTGGGAAAGTCTATTTTGTCTAGGTTCCTCTCTATAAAATCTAAAGTGGACTGCAGCACTTTCAACTCCTCTTTAACTTCTCCAGTAAACGATCATAGAAGATACAAATTTCAGGAGGTCTATTCCAGGTAAATCATTCGAAAAACGTTTAATTCCTGACTAAAGTCTATTGCCGTTTGGCTTAGGAGCTTTTCTCCATCGCATCTTAGCCCACATCTAGCCGGTATAGTCTGTGTAAATCTTCATGCTAGGGCTCACTTGTACTCCCACCTCTTCTAAATTCAGCAATGTTGTTGATTGATATCTTTGTTGATTGATATTCTCGTTGTATCTGTGTGGTGTCAGGAATACCTGCAAGTGTTAAGTTGAGACTTCGGAATACTAAGGGGCAGGATAAAAAAAAATAAAAGTAAAAAAAGTTGAACTGAAGACACTAAGCGCATCCAAGTTGTTAATTGGCTGCAAAAATTTAACTTAAATCTCATTATGAAAATTTTATTTTTTGCCTATATGGTATAAGTTTAACACGTGTCTCATAATAAATAACTGCACACCATAACCTCAGAAAAAACAATTTTGCTTCTAAGGTATCTTGAAGATTTTATTTAAAGAATGGACCCTTAAAGAATTAAAAAATAATATATAATAATAATTAATATAATTTTGTTTAAGAACAATAGGTAATCTTTTCTTCTAAAAGACCTGGACCCGGATTTATTTAGACATATTAACATTAACAACAAGGAATCACGAATATGTCCTTAAATGATGAATAAGCTCTGTCTACATTTAGGGTTTTCACGTGCTTCAGTCATAATGGCCACAAATAACAATGCACAGATTTAGTCCTTGTGGTAAAATCATCTTACCATCCTCCTGGAATTTCCTTAAATTTTCAAGGAATTTTTACTGAAAAATATTGCACAAAGATTACAATTGAGCAAAAATTTATCTAATATTTAAATTTTACCTAAAGTTCAAGTTAATATCCAACATTTCAGTTTTTAAGAAAAAATACTTAATACAATTATAAATAGTTCTTCAATTAACGTATAATAAAACTTTTCAAACGAACATATATTCATTTTTTCATAAATTTGTTTCCTTAATATCAAGGGAAAATAGAGAGAATTATTAAAACATAGAACGAGCAAAAATCAAATCACATAGTAAGTCAAACTGAAAACAAATTGTGATTAGTATGTATTAACACCTGAAACCAGAATGGAACAGTAATTAAATATGTAATCGAGTGGAACTTACAAAAAAAAATAAATTGCCAGAAATAAAAGTAACTATGTAGCCCCTTCAAGCCCCCCGTAAAAGTATGATTGTCACTTGGAACTCGCTTGGAACAACTGTATTTCCAAGAGTGTTTCTTCTTCTTATTATAACGTTGAAAACTTAAAAAATACAAGCTTTCAGGAATTTTTTTTATTTCATCAAATTTTATACAAATAATCTAGTGACATTATTCTAGTATTCAAAAGTCTTTTGTACAATCCTCTTTTCATTTAAAATATATTTTTTCATACATACGGAAATCAACTGGTCAATTGATGATTGCTTCGCCAATTCAAAAATGCCAATAGAGATTTTAAAAATGGTATAGGCTTTTTAGAGTTTTTGATAAATGAAATCAAAAGGAAGAAATACTGAAAAATTCGCTTTTAAAACCAGAGAAATCAAGTTGGAATTGGCAAGCGTATCAATCACTTCGTGGTAGTGAATTGTAGGTAAGGAGGGACTCGGGCAAATAGCAATTTAAAGTCTAAAAAATAAAGTTTGATAACATATATATAGAATAATAATTGTTTTGGTGATTTTTTGTATATTAAATTTATCAACTTTAAAATACTTATTAAAATTTACAAGCCTGAGCAAATTGGCTTAATTTTAGAAAAGAAAGGAAAACACCCTCAAGAAGGAGAGAGAACTCACATCATCAAATTCAACATATCAACATATCTGTAAAAGTTTGAAGGTTTTATTTTTCATTTCAGTGAACGTGTGTTTACAAAAAAATTAATTTGTTGTTTTTTGTGTTTGTGTGTGTCTTTTTTTCAAAGGCTATCGTATCTAACCAGTGGTCGAAAGATATTATCCAAGACCTTTTTTCAAATGAAAGTAGAAACTTGTTATGCTCTGTTCAGTATTAAAGCAAATCACGACACACCTAAAAGACGTTTTGGCCTTTTGTTGAGCAAAACAGCGATTTTAAATCTTAGATGGTAGTGAAATGAAAGTTAGATGATTGAAAGATGGCCAATCGATTAAGAACTAATACCTAGCCTCATACACAGCCTTTCAGCTTTGAAAAGTGTAATACTGCGCATTGGTGCAATATGCTTCGCGTTAAGTTGGTGCTGCGCGTTATTTATCAAACAAAATACATTCGATACAAAAAAACAGCAGATAACCAGGCCTGACATAACAGAAAAAACCACTTTATTGTCGGGGAAAATAGTTATTTTTTGAGCAGGTTTTTTGCTATATATTTTTGTATGAACTACTAGAAAATAGGAAACGAACGAATGAAGTTCATTATATGAATTACTGAAGAAATGTTTGTTTTTATTACTGATGGAATGATACTAAGAACTTGCTCGAAGAAAACATGTCTTAACAAAACAAAGATAATATTTGTAAACACGCATCCGAAACCAACCTTCACGAAATTATACAAAATGTCGTACGTCTGTAGATGAAATCTGTACAAAAGGCTTCTGTGTAACTTAATGGCATAACTTTCACGAAGATCATTTTCATTTAAGGGTTGTACTCCTCCTTTTGCTCCAACGTAAAAAAGTCAGGTAACTTAAACTTAAGACTGGAAAAAAAACAAAAATATTAAAAAGAAGAATCAAGAAAATCAGCAGAAATCGATGAAAATTGGAATGATGACGTGTATATTTGAATAAAATCATCACTTTCCAGAGTTTGTGTTCCTAATAACAAATGTTCTTTTTCAGTTGCACTTTGTTATTATGACCCTTTCAATCTGAGGTTCTTTTGAATCTAAGGAAGGCTGTGATCCCCTACAGACCAGACTGCCATTCATCAATTCTAATTTTTACATTTGAGAATCATTTCCCTGAGAAGTAGTAGCCTAAACTACTTCTGGGGAGAGGAAATAATTGACGTTATAAATTATGTCGAAAATGCCAAAAATTAGTTTTAGGGTCAACTTCACAATTTCTAAACGTTTTTTCTACATCTTTTTAACGACCACACTGCCTTTCTATGACGAAAAAAAAAAGAAAAAAAAGCTCAATAAATTATTCAATAAAAATAATAAGCTAAAAGTTCAATAAAAAAGTATCCTGTTGAAATACAGTATGTTGTAATTTTGATACTTTGTTTTATTTGCTGATGACGATCCCTGGTATATAAGGTTGAAATATCCAGAGATTTTGTATCTGTTTTTCACTGTCCAATAAAAGGATTTATCCCTGTTTGAACTTTTATTTGTTTATAGTTTATTAAAGTGCACCACTCCACCCTTCTTCCGTCTTTATGGCCATATGAAAGTAATTTTGATGTTGCACTTAAAATATTTCTGCAGTGGCGGAAGAGTTGTCACCCGTGGCCTCCGTGTTGTCCGCACGCTCTGGTTTTTCTACGTATCTAAATTGACTAACTACCTCAGAGTTTTCACTTAATACCATTCTGGCCCTATTTAGATCAAAATTCTTGTCCGGTGCCACAAAATAGCAGAAAATATCACACTTCTGTGTAGTGAATTTATTTGTTACTTAAAAGAGCACTAGAGCCCTTGATTTTCGTTAGAATTGGTTACCCATCGGAATAAAATATCTGAATAAATATACAAGAAAGCACCCATGTTCTTCCCTTTAGTAAAAACCTAAAAATTTCCTAATTTATTACATAGGAGCTTGAAACCTTGGCTGTGGGATTCCTTACTGCGGTAGATTTCTTTATTGTATTTTCATCAAGCTAATTTCTCTCTTTGAGTCGTCCTTTGAACATTTTTCCTAAGTACGACAAATCTTCTCAGGCTCTGATTTTTTTTTTTTTTAGCTCGCTTAAACTTAAAATTGTTACATATTTGGAATCATAGTGAAAAAAGATGTTTTAATTTATATATTGTTATCAACATCTTTTTTTTTATTTATGGTCACTATTGGGACGTGTAATTCTTTATTTTCGGTACGTTATGAAAAACTTACTGGGAACCGTTTTAATTGATTTAATTTTGCAAAGAAAATCTTTAAAATACATATATATTTGCTGACCAGTGCATACCGCTATATTTTGGTAAATAATGCAAAAAAAATTACATTAAACTTAATGGTTAAATGAAAAAAGGCATATTTGGAGAGAACTGACTAATCTCACTTACTTGCCTGTCTTGTTCGACTGCAATACCTTGGGAAACTGTTTTAAAAAGAAAACATGCCATTTTGGAATTGTGTTCGGTTCTCATTTAGTTCCTTTTTTGTTTTTTTTTCTTTTTTCAGATTTTCACATTGTTCCAGCTATATCTGAAAGAACTGGGAAAACTCCCTTGTGCTTTTGTAGAAAAGAAGACTGGGTTAAAGAAGTTGAAAAAGCCATTTATCAATACGGTAAGGTTTCAATCTTCTCAATATTTCTTTTATTTTATTTGGCAGGATCTCAAGAATAAGAAAATTCAATCAATATTCCTCCCCCCTCCTCCAAAAAAACCACCGCAGATGCTTGCACCAGCTGAACCCTCTCCCCTCAGGTAAAAATCACCCCATCATTCCCAGTCACTGGGGATTCAAGGGCACAAATAAAAAAAAATCATAACACACTGAATCGATAAACACAAAACCATGTTCTTTAAAACATTATACTTTCCACAATGGAGTAAAAAAATGGAGTACTCCAAGACTGAAAAGAGTTGTCATTTACCCTACATTAATATGAGTTACATAATTTATTTATTTTGATTGCACATGTAAAGAGTCGTGAAAAGATATAAAAATATAATGAATTTCAATGTCGAAAATACCCCCTCAGAATCAGCCTCGACAATCTTTACGATGCGAAAAATTCACCCCTGGAAAATTCTTCCTTAACACTTCCCCCCTAAAAATAATTTCTCCGCGTGTAAAATACCAATAGTAATTGAAACATTAGGCTCAATACCAAACTAACAAACGTTAATCTAATATTCAAAAATTTAAATGATGTTATTGGAAGAAACTGTCAAGCACCGAGTATCAAACTACGTTAGTGCCAAAGACTGTAAATGTTTATGGTGTTTTGCTAGACAGTGAATGTGACCTTATGTTTATTTCAAGTATCTAAAATTATTCCTAGTCACTGGGATTCTTTCTGAAATCATTCTCTGAACTTAAAATATTTAGTGTTGTTCGTTTTGGCTCTCACCTAAATACGCTTGCCTCATTCAACATGCCTGTCTTACCAAAGACCAGACTTCCAAAATCAATAATATTTTCAATTTTTTCCATTTTCTATGAAGTTGAGCTTAGTTTGAATTTTTTTCCATTATCTAGGAAGCTCAACTTAGTCCAAATCAGCTTAGTTTGACTTACCTTACTTAGCTTACTTTTTTATTTTAAAGCTTTTTACTTTAGCTTAGTTACGACATAAACTTACCTTAGACATTAATTGAGATGTATTGAGATGCCTACAGCCCGACTATTACTGCCACAATCTTCCTTCCTGCCAAGACAACTTTGGAACTAAATAGAACAACTACTACTACTACTACTGCCACTACCACTGATACTACTACTAACAACTTACAGCGGCACCAAGCCGTTTTAGACCAACACAGCTAGTCACGCTTCACCTCAACCCTAATCTATTCAAAGCCTTCCTTTTTACACTCTACCAGGAAGTTTCCATTTTGCTCAAATCTTTGTTTACTAAATAGACTAATTAAAATAACTGATCAAGCGGACAATGCCTCGAATGATACTTAATGTACCGTAAAATCTGCTATGGTGAAATTTCTGTACGTCACCCTCACTGTGCTAAAATAACAGAATTCAACAGCCATGTACGAGGAACATATTCAGAGGGTCAGCAACACAGAAACGGAGTATTTCTGAAAATATGAATAATCTGCCAATCTGCCAATCCCCTGTTTACAGTGCATTAAAATCCCGTTATCAGATTCTGTCTACGTTGATATTCGGCGTCATTTCGATTATATTTTAAACAAAATGAATGAGATTGTTGACAACGGAGGACGAGTTTTAGTTCATTGTGTAGCAGGTGCTTCACGTTCAGCGACATTTATTTTGGCATATTTAATGAAATTCCATGGATTAAATCTCAGAGAGGCATACATTTTTGTCAAGTCAAAAAGAAGTATAATTCAGCCAAATTTTGGATTTTTTCGACAATTAATCGAATTTGAACGAGAAATATTTGGACTTGAAAGTGTTAAATTTGTTTATAGTGAATCATCTCGCACATTTATTCCTGATGCTGTAGAATCAGAACTAAAAGAACAACTCTCAAAATACAAAAGGAATGATACTTAATGTACCGTAAAATCTGCTATGGTGAAATTTCTGTACGTCGCCCTCACTGTGCTAAAATAACAGAATTCAGCAGCCATGTACGAGGGAACATATTCAGAGGGTCAGCAACACAGAAACGGAGTATTTCTGAAAATATGAATAAGAAATACCCTGAAATTTAAAATTTAAATTCCACGGGCTTTAGGCATTGGAATCCTTTCCCCTCTTACAGAAATCCCGTGAGTTGAGTCCCATTTTCTGTGCCAAACATTGTGCGTGGGCTATTCAGGCCCAATAAGCTGCTCACTGTCTTGTCAAGCATCTGTTTAAGAAAGAAAATTTTTATATTTTGTATTGGCAAACACCTCCTCTTGGAATTAGAATATAATTAAGGTCTGGGGTACCGCAAATGGATAAAAAAGTGAGTGCCTTCAGGACCATCCGTTCGCCGATACCATCTCCATATCAAAGAGTGGATAGTGCTCAGCAATAGGTTGTTTTTTATTGTTTTTTTTACATGAATATTTTTTTTTGTAAGGACTTATCACCTACCCCTCACCCCAAAAGGAAGAAAATCTTCTCTGTCAAACTTTATCAGACTTGAATCTCTTCATGTAAGACTACTGCTTCAGTATCTTTTAATCTTCTAATAGTTTTATTTCAGAAGACTAGTTGAACTGCTGACTATACCTTTCACGCATCATTGGTCAGAAAATACCGTTTGACTTTTCTCTTTCTTCACTGCCAGTTCTTCTTCCTTAGACTTCCATTTCTGACTCTTCTCAGCTGTGAAGTAGTTGTTGTGCATCCATAGCAGCTGCAAGTCTGTCAAACTAAAGTGCACATTTTTAATATTTCAGTCTTTTACGAAAACCTGCCTCGATTTTAAAAACCCTTAGCCTACAATTTTGGTCCCAGTGTGAACATTAGCTGAGAATAGTTGAGCTTACTCATGGGGTTTCTTTTATTACATAAGCCTGAATGAAAAGCGTAATTTCGTCAAAATTCTAAGGGGCAAACTTGGGGTCAATTTTTTGGAGTCAAGTGAAAATGTCAGTAAAAACTAAACAAATATCGTTTAGTGCCATAAAGGTACTAATTAGTACTTTAAATGTACTATAAAGGTACTTTATACCACCATATAAAGGTAACTTATACCACAAAAAAGGTAAATATGTACTAAAGAACTGATCTGTTTCTATTGATGCTTGAATTATGCAGGTTTATGTTAGTTTTGACAATATTTTGGAAGAAACTAAATTTCATCTGGGGGGAGAGACTAGGTCGGGGGACCGAGATCTGGGAGGGACAGGTGCTTCCTGTTTCCTAGCAAATTATACCCCTGCCTGAATAGTCCTAAAAAACTTCACTCTGTTTTTCTCATTCATCCTTGTGCGGAGGAAAATCTGTTTGCAAGCTTGGAGTGGATAATCGTTCCAAAGTGTAAGAAGGCCTTATTTCATCTAATCTTCTTATAATGTATTAAAAAGGAGATATGATTGATTAACAAGGATTAAAGGGGTTGATTTCTTTTAATTGTTTTCTAAGTAAATTTAGACAAGGTAAGATCTACTCTTCATAGTTGTTGTTTAAGCTTCTTAAGATTTATCATCCTCATTACACCAAATTACCGGCATTTAATAAATTTGTTATTATATTTTAGGAAGGGATTTTGAACTTGAATTACCTCTTGTCGTTACCAAAGAGCTTTTGGAAAACATTGCAATTATTGACCGTCTTCGTGTTATGACTGGAAAGTCACTGGTTTGGTTCGGACGACAAGGATCCGGTAGAAAGTTGGCAATTCAAATTTTAGCTTCATACAGGGAAATGAAGGTTTACTTTCCATATAATTGTAATCCAACTTCAAAAGACTTCCTTTACGACCTGAAAGCGGTAAGCCTGTTATCTGTTTTACTGTATTTTACTGTTTTTCTTTATTCAACTTAAAAACTACAAAAACAATATTATACCCCAACAGAGAGCAGAACTCTTAAGGCTGGAACAGTACAAAGACATAGAAAAAACATGAACCTCTCTTCACTCTAATAATTCGAAAAACTAACACGACAAAAAACAAACAAAATAGAATAAAAAACACAAAAGAGAAGTAACAAGGATAAGTAAATAACTAAATATCGGGCAGAGGAGGGGGGTATCAAAGTTTGTTTCTCTCACTATTTGCTTACACTTCGCAAATCCTAGAAGTTTTTTCCTTGACTCGGTTATTTCTATGCCGCTTTGTTATTCGTTATTTAGTTGTTGTTTTTTTTTTTTCTACTTATTTTGCTAAACAGATAGCTGATCCTTGTATGAGTATAGCTACAATTCATTTCAAAAGATTTCATCTTGTGACTGTATGCAATATCATTTTGTTTCTCTTCCTCTGTTTTATTATTGAATCCATATCTTTGTCGTTTGGATCTTTAGTTTTTTTTTATCTTAGTTTTCTAAGGCCATAGTGGGATCCTTATATGGAAGCATACGCATAGAAATTAGATTATTTTTATATATCAATTTAAAAATAAGTTTTTCCCAAAAGAAGTTTCTAAAATATGAGTGAAGATCTACAAATATCCAAAGAAGACAAAAAGTAAATTCAAATCATAATCAAACAGTTGATAATAATGAACTGTAAGTATGGAGCAACTTGGTCCGGTAATAGCCCAGACTGTAGAAAATAGAATTGAGATAACAATAGACACATCAAAATAGTAGGCTTTTAAAGCTAATTCCAAATGCACAAGATTCATGAAATTTAATGTTACCCGCCAAAAATTACGAGCTGAGAAAATCTGGTTGATTTTCGAAAAATGAGAGACACGCCACTTAAAAGTCAAGGAATCTTTTTGAAAATCACACCATCAGGTTCAGCGTCTCAGGGGACTATACTGTATATGTTTCAAGCATTGATTTGCAAAAAATTGAAATTTCGTACTTTTTCAGAAGAAAAAGCAAGAATGCGAGTCTATATGTTTTTTTTTTTATTCTTTTCCAGGGGGGTATTGAATTGATAGTTCTAGAATATTGGAAGAGAGTTCATTTGAACAGAAATTAAAAGCTCTAGTATCCTCTTAAACAAAAATTGGTTGTTAGCTAGACCTTCCCCTTCTTCTTAATACCTCATTCTGTTCCTAGATGCTAACCTTTTGTCCTAATTCTTTAAGATCTATAGCGCAGAGAGTGAGTTACTGAGGAGAGGGCAACTCCCTCATACGGAAAAATTTTCTGTTGGTTTTAAGTTTTAATGTTGCTCCTTTGTTTTCATTTTAGTCTCTGTGTTTTAATTTTTCATCCCAAAAGAAAAAAAAAATAAAATAACCATCATAACCAGGATAATTGAAAAGAACTTGCAACAAAAGACAGACTGTTTAATGTACTCTAATACTTATCCCTGGAGGTCTGAGCAATTTTAGGAATTATTAATTGTTATAAGAGAGAAAACTTTAATAATATATTTCATTTGAACTTTGACTTGATTATTCATTGTAATTTCTGTTCAGTTGGGGTGTCATTTCCTTGAGTAAATGAAATAAATGAATAAATGAAACCCCAAAAGAACAGAAATTGTTATAAATAATGAAGTCAAGCCTTAAACGAACAAAAGATATCTCAAATAGGAGTGGGGCTGACGCCCCTTAAGCCCTGTAAAAGCTAGACCGTCATTTGTGATTTGCATAAACACAGTTTTCATTGTAATATCTGTGTTTTTATTTTTCATTCCAAAACAAAACAAAATAAAATAACCATCATAACCAGGATAATTGAAAAGAACTTGCGACAGTAGACAGACTGTTTAATGTACTCTGATATTTATTCCCGGAGGTCTCTGCAATTTTAGAATTGTTAATCGTTATAAGGGGAAAACTTTAATAATATATTTCATTTTAATTTTGACTTGATTATTCATTGTAATTTTTTTTTCAGTTAGGCTTTCATTTCTTTATTGATACTTATTTATATTCAATTTAAGGTTGCTTTACGATCTGACCTTTTTTCTTGCCTTCTTTGGATAAAAGTAGATTTAAATTTTTTTATTTAATTCAAAATTGAAACGAACAGAAAATATTAGGAATGAATAAATGAAACCCCAAACGAACAGAAATTATCATGAATAACCAAGTCAAGCTTTAAAAGAAAACAAAATCTCAAATAGGATTAGGGCTGACGCCCCATAAGCCCTGTCAAAGCTAGATCGCCATTGACTTGTGTAAACACAGTTTTTATTTTAATTTCTGTGTTTTTATTTTTCATCCCATAAGAAAACAAAATAAAATTATCATTATAACCAGAATAATTGAAAAGAACTTGTGACAGTAGACAGATTGTCATATGTACTCTGATATTTATTCCTGGAGGTCTCTGAAATTTAGGAATTGTTAATCGTTATAAAAGGAAAACTTTAATAATATATTTTATTTGAACTTAGACTTGATTATTCATTGTAATTTCGGTTCAGTTGGGGTTAATAATTTCTGTTAGTTCTAAATTTTAAAGTTGCTCTTTTGTTTCAGTTGGAAAAAAAAACCTTTTTTTTTATTTAACTTAAACTTTAAACGAACAGAATATAGTATGAATGAATAAGTAAAACTCCAAACGAACAGAAATTGTAATAAATAATCAAGTCAAGCTTTAAAGGAACAAAAATACGACTTCGTTATAAACAATTCATTAGATAAGGGAACTAATTACAAATGGTAAATTTAGGCTCAATAAATTGGGGAAGCCCATTTTAGAACTATTTTTGTTCTTAAATGCATGTGTGATTAAACACATCAATTTTGTGCTCATTTCTTAAAGGAGTTTTGACTTTCTGTCTAAAACCTAAAAATAAGTCACCAGGAATCAAAGCAGCCTTATTCGTTTCCGTCTTAGGTTTCCTTGGTTCTGCAACCTGAATTCCTGTGTCTCCATGGTCAATAATTTTTAGCGGAGAAACATAAAAAAAGACACTGACTAAGAAACAATAGAGCCATAACTTTTTAACACACTTATTGTTCTTGATAACCTTCACTTGGCTCTCCCAATTGAAAACTTAAAGTTTGCTTGATATCCCTCTCCTATATTCCCTCCAAGCTTCATCTGAGTCCCTACGCCCTTATGAAAATCTAGGTGCATATAATAAGTTTTCATTTGATTTCATGTTCCTCTCGACTTCCCCGTAAGACTCCAACTTAATACCATTATCCGTTCCTGAAATTTTACGGATGCACCATTTTGATAACATGGATCCACATAGTGTCTTTTGATTTAGAAAAATCATCCTCAACCTTCCCTGAAAGTTTTAACTTTATGCCTTTAGCTGCTCTTGAGATGTGGTGCACACACCCTTATGACTATATGGATGTATGCAGTGTTTTATTTAGTTCTATGTTGCCAAAAAGTTTCCTAAAATTTGTAATGGGTACCCTTTGTTTCTACTCAAATATTGCAGGTGAGATGCTTTTGATCACTTGGATACAAATAGTCTAGTTTCGTTTACTCCAACATCTCCCATCATTCCCTGAAAATTTAAAATAAATTCCCTTTGCCATTCCTAATTTATGGCTGATATGACCTTTTGAGATCCTAGATACACATTATGCCTTTTGATTTAATTCAAAATTTCCCCTTAACACTCCCTGAAATATTCAGCATAATACCCTTTGCTGCTCCAAAGATGTTACTTATACACTGTTTTGAAAAAGGATTCAAAGGTTATAACTTAATATCCTCTTTATTGCAGACACACCGTTTGATTTCTTGGTTGCAAATAAGGCCTATTGATTAACTTAAAGACCTTAAGTCTCAATTGTAAAGTTTCAAACTAATATTTCTAGCTCTTCCCAAGATATTGTACATACGCCTATTTGACAACCTAGATAATTATAAGGTCTTTTAGTCTAATTCATCACCCCTTAAATTTTCTATATTGCAGATATGCCCCTTTGACACCTTGAATGAAACATTATGTATGAATATACATAATGAATATAACGTGCTATTCTATTTCATTGACAAAGTGAATAATTATTCAATACCAGATAGCGCGTCATTATTGAAATTCTCGGAGATATTTCAAGAAATTCTCGGAAATTGGGATAGGGCTCCGCTTGGAGTATTGCCCCCCTCCACGCTACTGATTCCATCACACAGATTCAAAGAACCAATGTTTTGTAAGAGATAACTATGAATCAATTCAAGATGAACGAATTGTTTATGACAATTTAGAACATGGGCTAAGTTAAGCAATTGATATTAGCGTCATTAATAACCTTATCTACTTTCAAATTTGTATCGTAAGCTCCGTCAGGACTGCCTTTAAAAAGGTAATTTGATTATATTTTCGTAGAATTAATATGCCTAGACGATAGACAAAACATATATAACACGTTTTAATATACTTCTTGTATACTACTACTACTAACAACTTGTTTTAGCACCGAAATTGCCTTTGGCCATCACAGCTACGCACGGTCCTCCTTCATCTCTTCGAAGCACTCTTCTTTACACCCTCCTGGGAGGTTTCAATTTCCCTGAAATATTTCTTTGCTACATCCTCCCATCCCAACTGCGGACGACCTGCTTTCCGTTTAGTCCTACACGGTTGCTCCAAAAGAGCAACCCTTATCAACCAGTCCTTCTTCCTTTGCAGAACGTGCCCTATTTATCTCAACCTTTCTCTCATCCTAGTCCTAAAAAGCAGGATTTAGCCAAGCTTTTCATACAGCCTACTGTTTGAAATACAGTCAGTTACCGGGTACCAGAATAATAAGCATTAACAATAAGAAGAAAAATAAGGAATTCTTTTCGCAAGACAGTGGAATTCTGTAACATGGAATTCTATAACTATGGAATACAACTCCCTTATTCCTAAAAATTTTCAACTATGAAAAAGCACCCTGAACAGTGGCTTTTCTTCTTTTAACACCTTCACTGCTTCAATATGTAGGCCATATTCTTTTGTGTGTGGCCTATAAATTTATATCTAGCTAAATATGCGTGTGAATTGATCCCTGTATTGAACTATTTGTAAATTAAACTGCTAAAGTGAGTCAAAACTATCAAAAATTCCTTGTTTCTTAAGTACTTTCATTGGCTCACTACGGTATTGCATAAGCTTTTTACAAAATCAAAAGAAAAAATCGTGTCAAATGCGTAGTCAGTAAAATTGCTTTTCTTCATGAGCAGCATGGGTTTATAAGGTTTAAAGGTTTTCTAGTTTTCTATCAAATTAAAACGTGATTTTATTTAGTAATAACGACTAATGTTTATTTGTAAAATATTTCAGTCGTTGATCCATGCTGGGTGCAAGTCTGAGCCAGTACTGTTTGTAATTGACGATTTCCAACTGGGTGATTTTTCAGCTGTTGAGTACTTCGCTTCTATATTTTCGAATGGGGAAATCCCTGGTCTCTTCACTAAGGAAGAAGTGGAGCAGTCTTTTTCTATTCTTCGTGAAATGTTGGATGGCATTTCTGCTTCTGAAAGTCTACAACTAACATTTCATAAAAGTAAGTTATAATCCAGAAATTAAGGGAAAAAGAAAAGGAGCATCAACCCCAATAATGTTGTCACTACTTGCCGTGTTGAATGTTACAAAATTTTCGTCATTAATCTTGACGGAATGTCTGATAAATTGGAAATAAATTTCGCAATCAATTCAGCTACTTTATAAATCTGTTTTTGGTCTTTTGAGGCGAAGACTGTCGTCAGCGTAGGCTTTGAAAGACGAATCAGTACCATGAAGTAGAAGAGATGGAGAGATCTGACTAACGGTCTTCGATACTGCCTGTTTTACAATGAGAGGAATAAGAACACTGCCTCGCTTCACCTGCCTTTTCAATTTGATTGGTTCTGAAACTGTACATTCGCATTTGGTAGACACCATTAAATTTTCGTATTTAAATTTGAAAGTTTCCACTAGACTGACACTTGCGTCGATAACCAATAGAGTTCATAGTTTGCATAGAATCGACATTATCAAACGCTTTTGATATGGCTTTAGTATGTATAAAAAGCCTGTGGGCATCTAACATTTTTTTTTTAAACCAAGCTGATCACCTCTAAAAAGTCCAGCATATTCCATAGAAAAAAAACATATTTTCAATTACTTCGATAAGTATTTAAAAACGTATTCCTTTATTTAAGCTAGCATAGCACTTAAACTTGGACTAAATTACTCCAATTTTGCAATAAAATGAAACATTAACTAAAGATAGCTAAAAAAAATTGGTCTTTTGGCTAAATACAATCACAAAATATGGCACAAAGAAGTTCACAAGCCTGTTCCACGGAACTTAACGAGTTGCAGTTTGTTAGGATGCCTACTAATTCTGCTGATCTGTAGAAGTGCAGATAAGTTAGGTTAGATCCGCCTATTAATTCTGCTGACCTGTAGAGACGGTAAAAGAATAGATAGGTGTTTCTTGTTTGCTAGTAGTGCTTTTCTGAATTTCAATATTAAATCAGGTCTTTGTGGGGATGGAGGGTGCAAATTTTGTAGCTGGTTTTTGAACATCTTCTAGTTCTGCTGACATGTAAGCTTTGTTTTGAGACTGGGAATCTCAAACAGACCAGCAATAATCGAGGATAACCCTTGTAAAAATTGTGTACTCCAGCAGCACCTGGTGATCCAATAAGTCCAACAGATGTCAAACTCTGCAAACTTGTACAGCAAACTTGTCAAACTCTGGATTGAGTAGTCACCTTTAAGTAGAATATTATCTACATGCAGGGTAAACGAGTAGTCAATTGGTGCAATCACAACCATAGGATTGTGGCATAACAGGAGTGTAAAACAGCATATCTAGTATTGTAATGTACTGCTTGATGGAATAAAATCGTTAGAACTTTCAATTCCTGTTCATTCACTTGTTTGGTGTTTGATTGGTGGTTGGTGAATTCAGTGAAAAGAAACGGGTCAAACTGTTGTTAAAAAATTTTTGACGGCGTACTTGAGAAGCACAGACAAGTCATCAAGGAACTTAAAACGCTCCTCAAAATCCTGGTATGAAAAAAGATTGGTATGATTACGGTAAGGAACAGAAGAGCAGCTAGGTTTATTCCATGGAAGCAGCTGCAAGTTAGTTCTGACAACTCAGAGCACGTATGCTCGACAAATGAGGTTTAAACTGATTGCCGTCTGGCTCGTAGAGTGTTTCTCATAAATCACAGTATTTTACTTTTAACTCCCATCTCTTTTTGATTTGTTATTGCAGTTAGGTGTTTGGTAACATCGAATGCTTTTCTACAGTCTGCCAAAAGTAAATCGACAAACCATCTGAAAGGTCCAAACACTTGATGGTTTAGTGGTTCATTCACACCAAATGTACTGCCACACTACTGCCTCGAAAGCAGCCGCATTGGAAAGGGTCTATCAAAGGTTTGATTTATGGTTACACAGAAAGGTAGACAAATCCCTCAGCTATCTTGGCTAAGTTGGGAATTATTACTATGGGTCCCAGTTAATTACAGGACCGGAGTATCTTGACTTTTGGTATGTGACCAACATACACGGCTTTCCCAATCTTCATAAATATTTTTTCTGATGAAAATTTACATAGACTGAAGCGTATTAATAATTCCGATCATGCAAGATCTAAGAATTATTAGGTGAACTCTAAACCGATAAAAACAGACTTTGGCATAATGAATTTTTTCAGGAAACTTGTTGCCCAATAATGTAAAGCTTTTTCAGGCCGGCTTTGTGTTTCCTTTTTGTGGTCTATTTCAACTCAAACAAAGTCCTGTATATTATTTGTTTCGTCAAATCAAATCATATGTGCGGCTACATTTTTGCGTGTTTATTTGCCTTCTGAAGCTCTACAAACACAGACTACTTCGGTTTCCTCTGCAAGTTCTTATGTACCTAGTAGGAACTGCTTTTGATTAGGTAACTTTCAAGGCATGTATATCTAATAGTAGTAAGTTTTAAGGTCAATAGAGGCTGAAAATGCATCAGGGCCGGAGCATAAAGGGTCAAACGACATTTGAAGCAACTATAGACCATGGCGAAAGTGGTGACACACAAATGACCATTCACTTTCTTGAACTTTGGATGGTTGTGCTCCATAACGACTGTAGACAAAATGATAGTCCAAGATACTCACAGATCACATCTGCACGAAAAGACATGATGAATCTTGGACCTATGTCCATTAGTATGGATTTATTTTGAACAAATACGTTAATACGTACGTATTCTTGTTTTCATAGGTCTTCTAGAACTTTTACCCTCTTGTATTCGTCCTAACTTCGTCGGTCTTGTTTGTTGGCATAATTACGTTTTTCAGCACATATATCAATGATCTGGGGTGTGATCCAAGGTTAAAAAGAGCGGTACTGTACTCCTATGATTTCTCTGGCCGTTTCTCTGAGGATTGAGGCGCTTTTATCAACAAAACGGTCAATTTACTTTGTGGTTGGGACTACCGTGAGCTGAATTGCTGACAGCTTATTCGGGATACCGGTTTTATGCTTGTTCCTTGATTTAGTGTTTTCGGGCATAATTAAACATAACGAAAAGAAGTTTTCAAGCCAACTTGAATGTTTCTCAGAGCAGCATTTTGTTTTTGCCATTTCACTTGAACGGGTCAAAATATTAGAGAAATCTAGTAGAGAAATAAATATGGAAAGCTCTGCGCCAATGCATCAACGATAAGTACCATGAGTGTGAAGACGCCTTTAAAAAAGGTGATAGCCACTAAATGCACAAAAAGAAATCCGCGGTTGCAACAGCCCTGATAGACAAATATGGACGCCTCGTCACAGATTATGAGTAGAGACGTTTACACTTCTGCCAGAAACTGAACCGCGCAATAACCTCTGTTCCATCTATTCTACTGTCTCTTCAACTACCAGAGTACCAAGTAGATCCATGCCACCACTGTTACAAGGAGAGGTAGTTTCAGCTACAAAATCCCCGAATACACACAAAGCCCCCGATATGGATGTTATCCAGTCAGAGCTACTTAAGTTGGGCCAAGAAGAACTAGTAGACATCTATCGCAAAGTTACAATAGGCATCTAGAAAACGGACCACTTTCCCATATCCTAGGTGAAAGCATGATTGTCCCCCTTTACAAAAAGGGTGAAAAGGGCTACTATAACAACAGCAGAACAATTAGCATGAAAGGTAAATTGGTGAAGATCCTCACGAGAATCCCGTTTAACCAACTAAAATCCCTAATAGACCTAACCTCAGAGGAATATCAGGCCGGCCTCTGCAGAGATCGATCTACTATAGATCAAATATTTTCCGCTTAAAACTGAAGGAGAAATATATAGAGATTGTGAAAGAGATGCTCTTACTTTTTATTAAATTTAAACAGGCCTTCTATTTGATATGGTGTAATGCCATTGGGTACAACCTTCTGCATTTTGGAGTCCTCAAAAATATGGTAGGCTTGATCAATGACCTGTGTTCAAATTTTGGTAGCCAGGTTTAGACGCATGAAGGATTGACAGAAGAATTCTACACATCAGCAATTTTTCTTCAGGGGTGCTTCCTATCCCCTCATCTGTTTAATCTGTTTCGAAATGTAGCTTTATCATTCTCTGAAACCACAGACGCATCCATTGGAGGGAAAGTTGTCGACAAATTAGGGTGCGCAAACGACATCGTGGAAACAAACAATCATGAAAATCACCTCCAAAGAGACACAAACGAGCTAGTGTCAGCAACCAAAGCTTTCGGGATGATTGTCAACATAGCCAAAACAAAAGTCATGTGGGTATGTAGCAGCTCTGCTTGCAGACATCTGGCTATCCACAAGTTTAAGAATAGCTGATGACCAAATTAAATAGTTTCGCCGGCCAGCCCCTAGTTATTTGTCCCAGCTCCTAGTTATTTTTTTTCTAAGCTTATCATTGTTAACACGTTCTTTCGTAATAACGTTTTTGAATCAGGAGCGTACACCGAAGTTGGGGTACATGCCTGATTTATAAACAGTTTAATTAAGAGTGATAGAGCAAATTAAGGATAATCGTAAATTCATACGATAAAATTACACATTGCGTTATTCTTTCTTTTTTTGGTATTTAGAAATAGAGAGCTGTAAAAAATCAAAAGTGGTCAAAGAAGAGACGTACTCAAGTTACAATTCATTTTATAAATAACAGTAAAAAAAAGTAGAGTATGGAAAGTACTAAGCACAAATCAGATATAAAATTTTTGCAGAATTTTCAGTTGAAACATAGGTTTTGAGGGCAATACCTAAAAGAGGAATATAGTTGTGCTACTGGCACTGTGGCATAGACAGTGCTTATCGAGGATTTCAGCTCAAATTCCCTCTGAGACATAAAAAAAATTATTGAAAGTATTTTTATACTACTCTTAGTTTAGTATAATAATAAGAGTTTTTTGATTCTTTTAGTTTTTAAATCAGGTTTTGAAACCCTAAAAGGTTGTCATTATTTTTCATTCTCTACCCGCATTTAACGTTTTTGGTTGTAGTTGACGGTGTAATATCTGTACAATACAAATGTCGGAATACTAAAAATTGTCAGAGATAAGAAAAACCATAATGCTGAAATAGTCTGTCAAATTAAGTAGTGTGGATTGCTTCTTTTTAAGGATACGATTACATGTTTCAGGAGTGAAAGAAAATTGGCATTTAGTGGTTCTTGCAGATACAGAAAACCAAGCTTTAATCCCAGCATTGTCGGATATACCTGAATTTTGGAAAAAAGTTTTTGTTAAATACCATCAAGATTGGTCTGATGAAAGTTATGAAGAGATTGCTGAAGTAGCTCTTGAAGGGTAAGGAGTTACTGCTTTCTCTTAGGGCTCTGGTTTCTTTTATTCTATCTGCCCAAAGAATATAAAAATTTCGTATGGAAAGAATTTGCCTTTTTTTTATTGACAAAGAGTTTTCAGCTTTGGAAGGCATAATATTGACATGTGAATGAGGTTATTTAGGTCCTAATGGAAGTTGACACACATTTTACATTAATGGATTAATAATTGAATTAACTTGCTTGAAATGGGTATAGATTGTAATCTGCATTAACTGACTAACTTTATAATTATTATACAAGAATTCCAGAAAACTTTTCGATGTAAATTTTAATGCCCGATTAATACCTAGTCACACCTGTTCATAAATTTTAACGTCCAGCGCGTACAATAGAAATGGGAAACTGAACTAAAAAGAAATTGAAGCTGAAAACCTTAAACACTATTTTTTTCAACTATTGGAAACTAATGCTATGACATTGTATATTTTTCAAGAATCATCATGCAGATAGAATAGCTGATATTCTTAACCTCTTGAAAAACGTTTTGCCTTTAATGTTCCCTCTGATTTGTCAGTCATAAGGATAAAGCATGAAAATTGGACATTCCTCAACTCAAAAAAAATTGTGAAGGGTCCACAGTATTTGGCGATATAACTATGCGTAATTTGGCTATATTTGGCTATAATTTGGCTACATACTATGCGTAATTTGGCTATATTTGGCTATAATTTGGCCACATACTATGCGTAATTTGGCTATATCCACAACTATGAGTTTTTTTGGCTCGAGCAGAAGTCAACAGTATTATTTCTGCTTTTTTCTTTTACTGAATATAAGCTAGAATTTTTTTAACCTGGCTAATCATATGGAAAAAAAATTAAAATGTCAGTAATATTTGAGCTCTGCCAAATATGTGAGAAATTTTGAATAGGTTTAGCAGAAAATAAAAATTTATCAGACAGAGAAATTTCAATAGAAAATCTTTACTTTTCTGACTGTTATGGTAAGTAATGACAATTTGAACCTGAGAAATGCTATTTTGGAGTTTGAAACTGCTCTTTGAAAGGGTAAGGGCTGACAGAGACATGGAGCTATCCAGGCACTTGTTTTACAATTAGTTTGATTCTATTTTGTTTTTTTAACGTCTTTTCTTGTTACTCCTTTAATCATTTGTGGAAAAACTCTAAAATTCTTGGTTCTTGATTTTTCTAGTAGTAGCTTATCTTCTTGTTTTTGTTCTGTTTTTTATGTACCTTTCTATTTCTATCTCCTCGTTGTCATTGGCATCAATAATGCCCCATTCACGTAAATTTTTCCTTTTTATCTTTTTTTTCTGGCATTAGTCTTTGCATATTTTTTCTCCTTTTTTTATTATTTTATTGCAATGCTGTACGTTATACAATGTTCAACCTATAATCATTGTGGTCACATTTAAAGAAGCGTCAAGACACTTCAAATTCCAAAATTTCTAGTAAACTAGGGATTATGAATTTGTGTTCAAACCAGGCGACTTTAACAAACCATAAATAAAAACCAATAGAAATGGGATCTAAAAGGAGCAGGTTTTTCTTAAAACAGCTTTACGTTTTCAGCTGTAAATCCTTTGGCCAAGAGACCGGCTTGTATAAAAAAATTTCATTGGTGTAGGGGCTCCTTCAAGTTGACTTAAATTTTTGCCCACAATATCCTGGAGCTTACTTTGTTTCTTTTTTTTGCTAAAGGTGATGCCTTAATGCAAAAAGTCATGTTTGGAGCATAGGTACCCCCAAGAAAAGGGAAAATAGGACTGAATGATGTTTATTTTTCTTTTTATCAACTTGAACGCTAAAGGCTATTTGCAAATCCCTGTCAAGCCAACGAATTAAAAAAAATATAAGCCTTGTCAAAATTCTCTAAGAAAGACTCCTCAAAGACAAGGGTTGTCGAATTTGAAAGAGGGGTATTTTTAAATTACTTCATGACTTTAGTCTAAAGAAGGAAGTTCGAGGAGGGACATGTCCTGATGTACTGTATAATTTATATTCGCTCAAGTTTTAATGTTACACCTTACCTCCAATTAAAAAACTTCTTTTTTAATTCATCATTCCAGCAGCAAATGTTATGTGTTGTAAAAAGTACATTTTGGAAAAGCTGGTGGCACAAAATACCTGAGAACCTGTTATTGTAGCTCAAATGATGTAAACATTATATTCACATAATGTCAATGAATTTCAGGGAGGAAATCGGCAAAACTCAACTCTCCTAATAGTTGACATTCTGTCATAGAATATTTTTTTCCATGGTATTTATGTGTGTGTGTTTTTTTTTTATTATTAGTTAACGGGTGATCGTTCAAACTAATGGTCTTTGAAAGTTAGCTTATACTACCGTAGCTTATGTTACCATAGCTTATTATATTTTGGGAGGACTGAGGAAAAAACACTTCCCTTTCCCTCCAACACAAATAGGCCCCTTAGTTCCCATTCTAAAAAGATGATCCTGAAAGTTTCACTTCTATCACGCAGCCGTGAGACAAAACAGGTGTCCTGTTTTCTGTTACATTTTAATGGAACCTACTGACTGTAGACTTTCCGTGACAAGCAATACTCGCTTGTCTTTGATGTCTTTGATGAGAATACTTTGATTGACTTTGAAATGTTAATAGAAAATCTCTGGCACTTGCTTTTTTAATAATTCATTGGTAAACCAAAGGTTTACCTAGCCTTGCGGTGTTAATTCATATTAGTCCAAAATCTGACGGGACAGGGATCGAGATGACAACTATCGCGTAAGATATCGAAGTTCAGAAACTGAAGACTAACACAGGGAAAATAGGTCAAACAGTTCGTGGTAACAAACTGTGAGTAAGGAACGACCAGGCTCAATAGTAACCGAAACTCTAAAAAACGGAATTTTGATACCAATAGATATATCAAAAGAATCGGCTTATTGTGCTAATTTCAAATATAGTTTCATTGACTTTAGTTTTACCCATTAAAGGCTGCAAGCCAGAGCTGAAATTTCTGATTTCTGAAAAAGGGGGGAAAGCCCCCTAAAATCAGATTTAGTGTAACACAGATTTAGTGTAACAAAAAAACCTTACTGTAGAGGTTTAAAGCTTCAGTCTGCAAAAAATTATAGAATTTTATATTTTTTGCCAGAAGAATGATCACGGATGCGTGTTTTTTTTTTTGTTTTTTTCTTCTTCTTCTTCTTTTTTCTCTTTTTTTTCAGGGGTGATCGTATCGACCCAGTGGTCCTAAAATATCGTGAGATGACTCATTTGAACGGAAATTAAAGTTTTATTGCCCTTTTAAGTGACCAAACAGATTGAGGGGCAGCTAGACTCCCTCCCTTCCCGCTTTTTTCCCAAAGTTGTCCTATCACAATTTTAAAAATGTTATTTTGTTCATTCATTATCAAAAGGCACAATAACAATGCCTTTGGATAGGAAATGGCCCTCCATCGCCCCCGGGGAAGGTCTTTAAGTTATGAAATTTGCCTAACGTTTACTCATAGTATTTGTTACTGGGAAGTATGTATACATTTTCCAGTAAGGGTTTGGGGACAAACTTTCTGCTGGGGGATTTCATCACGGGGGAAATATCCATGGGGGGTAGAAGATTCCAGAGGGGTAAACTTGTCAGGGAAAATTATACACTGGGGAATTTGCCAGAACTCCTATACAAAATTCTTCTTATAGTCTTACTTTCTCTTTTCCTTCTCAATTTTACGTGTGGATTTGCTAAAGTAGCTTCTCGGGGTAATTTTTCACCAGGATTGATTTTTCTAGAAGATATTTGCGTTGAGAGGGGGATATCGCCGTGAAGCTGGGGCCAGATTTCCCAGTATTATTTAAAACCTGCAGAGATTAAATAAGAAAAACAAGTTTTTTTCAACTGAAAGTAAGGAGCAACATCAAAACTTAAAACTTACAGAAATTATTACGTATATTAAGGGGGTCTCCCCCTCCTCAGCACCTTGATCTTTACGCTAAAGCTTGAATTTTGTACCAATTCCTTAATAATGACTCCTGAAACACAAGAGTCGTTTAATTAGAATAATAAGAAGCTTTTTTAAAAGTACTAAAAAGCTTTAGCGTGAAAAGCGAGGAGTTGAGGAAGGTGAAATCCCCTTCATATACGTGATAGTTTTTGTTCGTTTTGAGTTTTATTGTTACTCCTTAATTCTAGTTGAGAAACTTTTTTTTCATTTAGTTAGTTATAAAAAGATGTCTTTTTTTATTTTCATTAAATAAAAAAAACAATTTTTTTAAACTGAAATTAAGGAGCGACATTAAAACTTAAAACGAGCAGAAATTACCCCGTATATGAAAGGGGATGTTCCCTCTTCAACGCCCCGCCTTTTACGCTAAAGTTTGACTCTTTCTCTCAACTCAACTTTTTAAAACAGTAAAAACTTTAGCGTAAAGAGCAGGGCGTTGAAGAGGGGATATCCCCTTTCATATACGGGATAATTTCTGCTCGTTTTAGGTTTTAATGTCGCTCCTTACTTTCAGTTAAAAAAAACTCGTTTTTTATTTAATTTCTGAACGTTTTTTAGTTAATCCATGTTTTGATTTCGGCTCTCCGCAGATGATAATTAAAGCGAATTTTGCATATTAATTTATTTGGCTAAATGGCTTTCCCATAGTTTTGATCGAATCTTTTTGATAAAAAAGGAGGGGGGAGGAGGCCCAGTTGCCCTCCAATCTTTTGGGTACTTAAAAAGGCAACTAGAACTTTTAATTTCTTAAGAACGTTTTCATTAGTAAAAGATATACGTAACTTACGAATTAGCTTACGTAACAAACTTCTATATTTGTATGTTTTTATTACGTATATGAGAGGGTTCGCCCACTCGTTAATACCTCGCTCTTTACACTAAAGCTTAAATTTTTCCCCTGAATCACAAAGGCCGTAGAAAAAATAGTTGAAATTACTAAAAATACTTTAGCGTAAAGAGTGAGGTATTAGGAGGAGGTGAACCCCTTATATGCGTAATATTTTCTGTTCGTTTTAAGTTTTAATGCTACCCCTAACTTTCAGTAGAAAAAAACTTTTTCATATTTATTTTTTCATTGTTTTTTAAATAATGCTAGAAAATGCTACGCCCTCTTCATGGAAATCTTCTTCCCCCATGACAAATTCCTCCATGGAAAGTTTCCCCACATAACCCCCTCTTCCCAACCAAAAAATCCCCCTGAAAACGTCAGTACACTTCCCAATAACCATTACTATATGCAAACACTGGTCAAAGTTTGTAGCTTGCAGCCACTTCCACGGGGACTGTGGGGGAATGAGTCGTCCCCAAAGACATACTTATTAGTTTTTCGACTATGCTGAATAAAATGGCTATCTCAGAATTTTGATCCGACGACTTGGGGAAAAAATGAGCGTGGGAGGGGGCCTAGGTGCCCTCCAATTTTTCGGTCACTTTAAAAGGGCACTAGAACTTTTCATTTCCGTTTGAATGAGCCCTCTCGCAAAATTCTAGGACCACTGGGTCGATACGATGAACCATGGGAAAAGAAAAAAAAACAACAAACAAACAAATAAACACGCATCCATGATTTGTCTTCTGGCAAAAATACAAAATTCCACATTTTTGTAGATAGGAGCTTGGAACTTGTATAGTAGGTTTCTCTGATAAACTGAATCTGATGGTGTTATTTTCGTTAAGATTCTATGACATTTAGGGGGTGTTTCCCCCTATTTTCTAAAATAGGGCAAATTTTCTCAGGCTCGTAACTTTTGATGGGTAGGACTAAACTTGATGAAACTTATATATTTAAAATCAGCAAGAAAATTTGATTCTTTTGATATAACTATTGGTATAAAAATTCCTTTTTTATAGAGTTTTGGTTACTATTGACCCGGGTCGCTCCTTACTGCAGTTCGTTACCACGAACTGCAGTTCGTTACTTCGTTACAACTGTTTGATTTACTGCGTTTTAGGAAAATAGATAAAAGCTGTTTTTTCTATTTTTGGTACTATTTAAAATGAATAATATAGGATATACTCAAGGACGTGTCTAGGGGAGTTAGGGGTTTGAGCCTCTTCCCCCTGAAATGTTTGTCCGACTTATAAAAACGTGACAAAAAATGAATATAAACATATTTTTATTTTTTTAGTTTTTACTGCCCCCCCCCCCTCCAAAAAAAATCTCCTGAAAAGTTCATGGATAAACCAATGCTTTGTGTCTCTTTTTGGTCTAAGTTTTAATACGTAAGATACATTTTTGTTCATCTTTTGCCTTCAGTCTTAATTCCCAAATATCTTATGCGTTACAGTTAGGGCTTAGAATGGTTATACCTCGGCTATTCAAAGAAGAAAAGCTTTCATTAGTTGACAGGTCTACATCCCATTACTTGCTATTGGCCAGTAAACTAAGTCAGAATCAAAACTGACAAGTGAACGTCAGGCTCATCTAGCAGTCAAAGTCCAACAAATTCCGAAGTTTAATAAACCGTAAAAAAATTACTGGGGTTTGAGTATATTTACTTTGATTTGATCTCACTCATAGCTGCTACTTTTTTCTATGAAAAAGCTCTAACTCCAATAAAAGTGAATGTTGGAAACTTGAAACGTTTCCAATTAAGTGGCATGAAACTTAAAAGTGAATTAATATTTGTCGTTTTCTAATATTCTATCTGAAATATTAATCAATTACATTAATTTTTTCTAAGTGGGGCAAAAATTTTGAGTTATAATCCTTTCAACAAGTTAAACTAGGCCTTTTCTTTCTTTTTAATGGAATGCTCGAGAAATAGTTTTTAATATTTATTTTATTAAAATTGCTAACTTTTTTCTAGTTTATTGGCTGAAAATGATCTGAAAAGGATGGTTCTCAGTCTTGTAAGAATCCATAAGAGTCAAAAAGGTCATCCACTTCGTTTCCTCGCCACGATGAATCTCTTCAAGAGAATTTACTTGAGGGTGCAGAACGACGTAGAACGTCAAAAGAAAAGGCTTGAAGTAAGTGAATACCTCCATTCCAAGCGTAAAGGACTCTTAGATCAAGCCCACAACATAAGTATATATACAATTATGTAAGTTTGTTTCAGAAACAGGAGACATCACAGCGTCACAAACGGACGTGGTCAGGGGAGTGAAATACAGGTCTTATACATTCCCACTGCGTGTATGACCACTATAGTTGCCACGGGAAGTACCAAAGTGCTATTTTAATACTTTTTAATCAAAAGAGTATTTTTTGAATACTTTTTGCGAAAGTAGTAGTCTTTCGATAATATTTGATAAAAGAAGTATTTTTCAGCACTTTTTGTTAAAAGTAGTTCCATTTTAAAATTTAATATTCAAGAAATTGACTTGCTCATTAGCTATCTGTTTCTCAGTAATAAAGGAACGATTCCCGTTTTTTTTTTACAAGCATTGGTATAACGAGACGTAAGATATACTACTGCTATTACTACTAATAGCTCACTGCAGTACCAAGCCGCCTGAGGCCAACAGAGCTAAGCCCACTCCTCCTCCAACTACTTAAGACGTAAGCCATAACCATAAATCTATGGACATAATATACTGACATTTTAATTTATCAATTGTTCTCTTTTTATGCTAAGAAACAGATGCTACGTTATAGCCTATTACGTTATAGCCTACAGACAGGTAGCATTTCGGTTTTTGCTCAGTCATATTTAAATAAACATCGAAAGAAGATAAACAAACAAGAAAACAAGAATGAAACAAACGAACAAATAAACAATGAAACAAGAAAACAAACAAGAAAACAAATAATGAAACAAGAAAACAAATAAACAAGAAAGACGAATGATCGTACAAATAGGCTAAGCATGGGTAAATATTATTCTGAAAAGGTTAGGCGGTAAAGATTATAAGAAGTTATGTCAAAATAAAACATTATACTATAGGTACTCCATTATTGAAGTACAAGGGCTGGGGACTTTGGTGTCCTCCCTCTTCCTAAAATCCTACTCTATAAAGACACTCTTAAGTCAAAGATCTTAAAACCAGTAATAATAAAGGATACCAGTGTTTGTTTTGTTGGTGAGTGTTTTACAAAATATTTTGAACATTATTTAACCAGACTCGTTTGATAAAAATATTAATACCCTATATTCAGGAAATATTATTCTTTGTGCTATTTTTTCGTCAGATTTTGAAAATCCCTTCCAGTTTAATCGTTTACCCCCTCCCTCCCTAACTTAAGTATTGAACTTAATTTAAGTTTGCGAGTAAAAATGGATTGTTTTTCAATGGAATTATGAACAGCTGCTAGTTAGAAATTTTCTAACTAGATTTTAATTATTTTAAAAACTATTTTACATTATTTTATTTAATTATTTTAAATTATTATTTACATTATTTTACAATATATTTACTATTTCTAGCTATTTTACAAAACTGGTAGAAGCTGTTAAAGTGAATTAATTTTTGATTATAGAAAAGCCAGATATCATTATTCAGATTTTAATGATTTAAATTGATGAATGGGTTGATCCCTCCCCTCCTTTGATTCTTTGTGCCCATAGGTTTTGAAAGAAAATGTTTTGAGGGAAACTTTATTGAAAAATCCTTATGTACATTCAGTGAAAAAACTAAATTGGTACTTATCCGTTAGCCAAGCATAACTCAAGAGTTTGGATCTGTAAAATCAGATAAAAACCGGTATATTGATGTTTGTATACGAGGACAATTAGCTTCGGCTCAGTGGAAAACTACATAGTGATATATTTTAATAAGTATTTAGTTAGTAATTTGGTAAGGTATGGTTAGGTTACATTTTACATGCATCCCTGCTATACTTAACCCCCTTTTCCCCACCCCCCTAATGTGCAAATATACAGCCCAAATTATATGTATTTTATCTGTCTCCGAAACATCTCAGTCATTTAAATCCCGTACCTACAGATCCAAATTCTTGAGTGTGTACTGGCTAACAGATAAGCATGGGCTAATCTAACGCTAATATGGGCGTTAATTTAAGTGGAGGTGACTTTGAAAACCAATAGATAACAATTTTTGGGGTATAGGGATAGAATTAGGAATATTCAGGATGAAACGTGATACAAAAAATATTCTTACTTCATAATATGCACTTGCAGTTTACATTTGGATGTTTATCCGCTCATTTTACCACAAAAACTCCCTAATATACCAATTTATAGCCAAAATTATATATTCTTCTTGCATTGTCTTATGTTTTAACCGGTTACCTATAAATTGGATCAACAGTGGCGAAATCTGGAAATTGAAAAAAAACAACATTGAAATTATATAATTTGGGGTATATATCTGAATAATAGGGGGGGGGATAAATGTAGTCCTTTTACTGGCTCCAGTTTTCTGTGCCATTTTCCAAGAAAATGGATAGTCTGATAGCGGTATTACGAGACGCTTTTACATATAATCGCATGCCATTTAAGTTATTATTTTCTGTTATGTTAGTAGTCAGTTAAGGAGAACTAGCCATAGTAGAACAATAAAATTTAGCTCATGGCTTATATGATGATGAAAAAGAGCAAATAAGATGTTCAAAAAAAATCTGCTCCTTAAGAGGTGTTCTGGTTTGTGCAACGCGCGGCAAATTTTTGTGAGGAAGCATTTTTTGCCGTGAGTACTTCTTATGGAGTGGCAACCCTAATGACCACCCATAGCTAACAATTCATTATTGCGCACACACGAAGGAGGAGCCAAGGAAAAAAGTGCGACACACACTGTATCCCAAAAGTCTTCAATAAAGAAGATAGAAAAGTGCATGACTATGTATATACCTAGGCTATGGGTCAAGCCAAAAGACTAGTCTCATATTTTCATATTCATCATATTTTCTTCTTACAGGATTTTTTTTAGGATTGTTAGTGATGCCACAAAGCTTGGCTTGTGTCTATGTGATTACCACATCAAATGAATGAATAAATTAGTTCATTCATTGATTAACATTTAATTAATTATTTATTAGTACATGTTTTCTTTATTTATTATTTTGTAAAGTGTTTTACTTAACCATATCTGCGTATTTAGATATCTTTCAACGACATAGAATTACTTGACAAGTTCGTCCCTATGGTGGCCATACTTTCCAACTTCCTCTTTCCTGAGAATACCTCTTCTAATATGGCAGCAGAGGAATTTCTGAAAGAAGAATATGAGGGGTAGATCTACCGGAGAGCTAATCTTGATAGTTTAACCGAATTTCTTTTCCTTTCTAATTTTTGCTGTGGCCTCTCTGAGCTAAACCCACTTTTCCATAATATCCATCACCCTTTGTACGAGATGTATGTGTTGGAAAGTTGCAGAAAAATAAATCCTCTGAAAGAGTATGAGATACAGATGACTCATTATTCACTCTTACGGGGTAGATGTCTAATTAAAAGGAAGTTTGAGATATCAAGCACATAGAAAAATACAAACAAAATAAAAGGAAAATACTAAAAGAAAAACAACAGAAGATAGGGTAGGAAAAAAGAAGGCATAAAATTGACAGGAAAATGAGAGCCTAAGTAAAATAAAAAGAATAACCCAGAAAAAGAAAGTAAGATTATGACAGGAAAAGAAAAGCCAAAGGAGTGACAACTGATGATGCAAAAGAAAATTCAGAAACTAGAGATGTAACACATAAAAAAAGGAACTTTGCAGTGATGATAGCAAATAAGTTTTCCATATAAATATTTCAGCAATTGTCAAACATGGTAATTACTCAAATGTAGTAATTATATATATATATATATATATATATATATATATATATATATATATATATATATTTACATTTTCTTAGGGTGGTGTTTGGAAGCTCGAAGAGGTGTACAATTCGGTTATGAAATTGAAAGAATCGGCTGCTGAAAAAAGTAAAAACCTTGAAGCTAAGCAGAAAGATGCCAAGGATGCCCTTGACCTAATAAGTTTTACGATGAAGAATGCTAGTCAGAAAAAAAATGACTTGGAACAGCTAAAGGAAGAAACTAAAGCTAGAAGTGAGGAAATTGAAACAAGGTAACGATCCTATGCCCTTTTTTTGTAGCTACATCCTACTCTAGGCGGGTAACACGTTAAGTCTATATCTCGGGAACAAACTCGTCATACTATGAAGAAATATGCAAAGTATAGGAACATTATGAATAAATGGATGAAATTTTGATCATTATAGAAATCTTTTTATGCTCTATACCTTCCATCCTTGCTTGGCCTTACTTAGATTTTTCTCCTTTATTGGTCTTAAACGTTCTTTTTAGCATTTTCCTAGAAATCAAAAACAATTTTAGAAGGGATTTTAAAAGGCATTCCTAAGCACTATTTGTTCTAAATTAACTTACTAGCATTGAGTCTTTCATTTTGAACATTATTACATACATTGTGTCCTCTTTCGTCACTAAAATAAATCTTCAGTTTTCTAAACTCATGAAAATTTGATATAGATATCATTTTTATAGAAAAGCTTTTAGCACCAAGCACGTCTAACGGTCGATGTGTCGCCAGTCCTATGCCATTGTAACCGCTAGACTTTATGCATTCGTTAGAATTTACTAGGGAGAGTTCAGTCTAACAAAATTATGAAAGATTATTCAGGGTAAACACAGAGGGTAAACCAAAGATTTAAAACACTTACCGCATTTTACTTAAGCCCGGCGAGTACTAGCATCGTTGAATCTTGTAAGATAGACATGACCCCTTTCGAGCCAGAACATAACTTTTTAGCTCGGCGGCTTTTTGAATAATTGTATTGGCCCTTCCCCCCTGTTTTCTAATATAAGTCTCTGGATCTTTTGATGATCAAATAGTTCGTGGTAACAAACTGTGAGTAAGGAGTGATCCGGCTCAATAGTAACCGAAACTCTAAATGACGGAATATTGATACCAATAGATATATCAAAGAATTGGCTTATTATGCTGATTAGATAAAAAAACAAGTTTTTTCAGTTGAAAATAAGGAGCAACTTAAAACTTAAGAAGAACGGAAATTATTATGTAAATGAAGGGGGCAAATCCTCTTCAATACCTCGCTATTTACAGTAAAGTTCGAATTCTGTCTCAATTCTTTATGAATGACTCTTGAATCACAAACACCATTCATTTAGAATAAAGAGCTCTTTTAACAGCACTAAAAACAGCTTTAGCACAAAGAGCTAGGTATTGACGAGGGGAAGACACCCCTCATATAAGTAATAATTTCTGTCCGTTTTATGTTTTAATGTTGCTCCTTAATTCCAGCTGAAAAAAAACTGATTTTTTATTTATTTTATAAAACGGTCCTAATTTAAGTAAAAAACACAATTTTTTTCAAATTATAGCCAAAAGCGACGTTAAAACTTAAACAAACAGATATTATTAAATATATGAGGGGGCTTACCTCCTCCTCAATACCTCGATCTTTACCTTTAAGGTTTGTTTTTAATGACAATTCCTTAAGAGTGACTTCTGAAGCATGGATTTTATGCAGGAAGATTTTCACATTGTAATGGTAGTTTCTGTAGGTGAACTTTCCAGAGGAATTTCTTTTGGTGGGAAACTGTGCAAAAAAATTATATACAAATTTCTTTTTAATCTTTCATGTGAAAATTATGTTAAAATCGAGCCTGAATTAAATGAAAAGCGTTCAGAAATTAAAAAATAACAATTTTTTCAACTGAAAGTAAGGAGCAACACTTAAACTTAAAACGAATAGAAATTATTTCGTATTTGAAAGGGACTTTTCCCTCCTCAACACCCCACTCTTTAAGCTAAAGTCTGACTCTTTGTCAAAACTCTACTTTTTAAAGTAATAAAAAAAAAACTTTAGCGTAAGGAACGGGGTGTTGAGGAGGGTACAGTCTCTTTCATATACGGAATAATCTCTGTTCGTTTTGAGTTTGAATGTCGGTCCTTATTTTCAGTTGATTTTTTTTTATTTAATACCCATAAAAACTGAAAATATAATCACATCAAGCGATCCACACATTACAATTAACAGGAATAGAACCCACAGCCCTGTCTTCTTTATTCTTTCTTTTCTACTGCCATCTCTTTTCCAGGATGTCGGGATTGATTAATAATAGATTTTAGTATGTATTTTGTTGTGGTGTTCTCCCGCTGGGGTGGTCTCCTCTGTTTTTTCCTACCTTGTATACTCTTTTGTTTTTTTTTTTGTTTTTCGAATTATTAGTATGACGAGACAGTGTGTTTTTTTTGCATTTGTACTACCCCACCCTTACGAGCTCTACTCTTTGTTGGGGCATAACATTGTTTTTGTATATATTCTTAATTTGATTTAATAAAAAAAAAAATCTCAAATCTGTTCTAGTATGTAAAATACCTAAGATTCTTAAATTTTTAAGATGATATTAAGCCCAACTAATTGCTTGTGCTCAGGGTTTTAGTTATTTCGGAACGAAAAATAAGAAATAAGGCCAATTAAAAGCCAGGTCTCTATTTTAGTGCCACTCTATATATCAGAAGGTGGCTATTTAAACTTAATTTCTGGCCGCTTTATTTCTAAATTTTTGAATAAATGCTTAATTTTGTCCGATTACGATATATGAAACTTCATTAATTATTTCCTGCTCTTTTAAGGTGAATACCACTTATTTCATTTTTAGAAAGGCTGTCATACAGCAGGAGCTTTCAAAAATTCAGCCCCTTGTGGAAGAAGCACAATCAGCAGTTGGAAACATAAGAACTGAGTCACTTTCAGAAATCAGGTAAAATTAATCTATCAGGCTTGTCAGAGTCGGCTATAGTGATTTGTCTTTATTTGCAAATAACGCCAATAAGGATCCTTTATTTTAGGTAGTAACGTAAGTAAGGCGGATAGCACTAGTAGCAGTAAATGCAGAGCAACGACAAATTTTTTATTGCTTTAATATTGAAATATTGCTTAAGAATGGATTTTGCTTAAGAATGTTAGATGGCGTTGATTCTTCTGCGGGATTTTTCTTTTTTTCGGAGACCAACATTAGTTTCTCTTTTTTGAGTATGACTAATCAAGCATAAAAAAAGAAAGACAAATCAGACAAATTTTCCAAAAATAAATAGTTATATAATAAATAATAACCCTTATTAAAAGGAAGAATAAGGGGTTTTTTCTTCCAATCTTCTTGGATCTTCTATTACAGGAGATGAGGTCGTGGTCTCTTCGAAGGATTTTTTAAGCGAATTAAGAGAAGTTGAATTCTCCTCTCCACCATTTTCCATAAGCTACCTATGGTATAGAACCCTTTAATGAACCTCGTTGTAACGGCTAAGATGCGGTTTAACAAACGAGAAGAACCGAATCCTTAGAAAATATATGAGATTATCTCTGGAAATTAGAATGCCAAAATTAAAGTGGTTCTTTAATTCACCTTTAGGTACTATAGTGACAATTCAAGGAGTACTGATTTTCAGTCGTCAGTCTCAGCCCGTCCTGTCGTGGCCATCCTCTGTCACAGCCTGTCAACGTCAGTGAAATTTCCTTTAAAGTTTAATTTAATTAAACATTAATTTTGTCTTTATCTATTCTCAAGCCAATGCTTCTCAAACCTTTACCTTAATTGATGTAGGCTTTATAAGCTTTCAATATTTTTATTTTCTCATTTTTATCGAATAAGCTTTATGCAAGATGTAGTCTTCTAATTAAATTTAATCAGACAGTTCGTGGTACAAACTGTATTAAGGAGCGACCCGGCTCAATAGTAACCGAAACTCTAAATGACGGAATATTGATACCAATAGATATATCAAAGAATTGGCTTATTATGCTGATTAGATAAAAAAACAAGTTTTTTCAGTTGAAAATAAGGAGCAACTTAAAACTTAAGAAGAACGGAAATTATTATGTAAATGAAGGGGGCAAATCCTCTTCAATACCTCGCTATTTACAGTAAAGTTCGAATTCTGTCTCCGAACTCGAATTCGAACTCGAATTCTGTACCTTAATTGATGTAGGCTTTATAAGCTTTCAATATTTTTATTTTCTCATTTTTATCGAATAAGCTTTATGCAAGATGTAGTCTTCTAATTAAATTTAATCAGACAGTTCGTGGTACAAACTGTATTAAGGAGCGACCCGGCTCAATAGTAACCGAAACTCTAAAAAACGGAGTTTTGATACCAATGGTTACATCAAAAGAATTGTATTCTTATGCTAGTTTTAAATATATAAGTTTTTGATCAAGTTTAGTTTTACCCATCAAAAGCTACGAGCCTGAGAAAATCTGCCTTGTTTTAAAAAACAGGGGAAAGCCCCCCTAAAACTCTTAGAATCTTAACGAAAATCACACCATCAGATTCAGCGTATCGAAGAACTATACTGCAGAACTTCCAAGCTCCTATCTACAAAAATGTGGAATTTTGTATTTTTTGTCAGAAGAAGATCACGGATGCGTTTTTATTTTATTTTTTTCCCCTCGGGTGATCGTATCCACCCAGTGGCTGTAAAATGTCGAGAGAGGGCTCATTCTAACGGAAATTAAACGTTCGAGTGGCCGTTTTAAGTGATACAAAAATTGGAGTGCAACTAGGCCCCCTCCAATGCTAATTTTTCCCCAAAGTCATCGGATAAAAATTTTGAGATAGCAATTCTTTTCAGCATAGTCGAAAAATCTAATAATTATGTCTTTGGGGGTAGCAGAATCCCCCACAGTCCCCGGGGAAGGGCTGCAAGCTATGAACTTTTCCCATTGTTTGCATATAGTACTGGTTATTGGGAAGCAAACACACATTTTCAGCGGTAAATTTGAGGGGGGGGGTTACGCGGAAGGATCTTTCCATGTAGGGATTTATCGCGAGGGAAGAGAATTTCCATGAAGGGGGCGCAGGATTTCTAGCATTATTTAAAAAAAAACAATGAGAAAACAAATAAAAAAAGTTTTTTAAGCTGGAAGTAGGGAGCAGCATTAAAACTTAAAACGAACAGAAATTATTACGTATATAAGGGGGGTTTGTCTCCTCCACAATACCTCGCTCTTTATACTAAATTATTTTTAGTAATTTCAACGATTTATTCTACGGCCTTTGCGACTCAGGGGTCATTCTTAAAGAATTGGGACAAAATTCAAACTTTAGTGTAAAGAGCAAAGTATTGACCAGGGGCAAACCCACTCATATACGTAACAAAAATATACAAATAGCCATTATACATAGATATATATATATATATATATATATATATATATATATATATATATATATATATATATATATATATATATATATATATATATATATATATATATATATATATATATATGTAAAAGTGGCCAACCTAATAACTTTATCTTTGGGGATGACTTACTCCCCCACAGTCCCCGGGGGAGGGGGTGCAAGTTGCAAACTTTGACCATTGTTTACATATAATCATAGAAAGTGTACAGACATTTTTAGGGGGGACTTTTCCACGTTGGGAGGAGTTCGAAAGGAGGGGATTATGTGGGAGGATCTTTCCATGTAGGAATTTATCATGAGGGAAGAGAATTTCGATGAAGGGGGCGCAGGATATTCTAGCATTATTAAAACAAATGAGAAAATAAATTAAAAAAAAAGTTTTTTCAAATGGAAGTAAGGAGCAGCATTAAAACTTAAAACGAATAGAAATTATTACGTATATATGGGCGTCCTCGATATCTCGCTCTTTACGCTAAAGTACTTTTAGTAATTTCAACTATTTATTTTACCACCTTTGTGATGCAGGGGTCATTCTTAAAGAATTGGGACAAAATTCAAGCTTTCGTGTAAAGAGCGACGCATTGACGAGGGGGCAAACTCATTCATATACGTAATAAAAATATACAAATATAGAAGTTTGTTACGTAAGTTTATTCATAAGTTACTTATTTTTATAACTAATAAAAACGTTCATAAAAAAAAATAAAAAGTTCTAGCTGCCTTTTTAAGTAGCCAAAAATTGGAGGGAAGTTTTTTATTGTTTGAAAAAGTAGAGTTGTGAGAAAGAGTTAAACTTTAGCGTAAAGAGCGAGGCGTCGAGGAGGGGACATTCCCTTTAATATACAGAATAATTTCACAGAACATCAAGAGTCACAACATCAGTCCTAGTTACAAAAGCTTATATGGGCTGACGGTCTATCTCTGATGAGCCATGATTGAAAACGTTTCACTTTTTTTTTCCAAATACAAATTTTTTTGTGTAAAAACATAAAAATCAAAATGTGTATTTGTTAGCCACGATGATGCCTTTCTTCAGTTGTTCTGTAAATATTGTATTGGCCTTTTCTTGCTTTTGCTTTGCACCAGATCAAGCAAGGGTATGCCACAATAATGTACTGGTATACATTCATTCAAGTGTATGTTGCCCTGCCTTTACTAAAGGAAATATTTCAACTTTTTATTAGGAATTTTCCTCTGTTTTCCCACTTTTCCTGTTTCTATTTTTCATCAAATGATGAAAAATCACTTTCTAATGTCTGTTTTTTTTCTTTTTCCTTATATTTCTTCTTAATTCTCTTTGTGAGAAGTGTGCATCATTTGGGTGCTAAAAAAAATTGAGTCCCCCCCCCTCTCTTTGCCTTTTATGAAATTTAATGTTCAATGTGGCTTGTTTATTCAATAAAGTTCCTCTCATATCAATAATTTTGAAATTGAGCCTTTCATAACAAAAGTATTTATTAGTTTCTTGAAGGCTTGAAAACTGTTTGTACAAATAACTGGTCCTTAATAAGGGTGAAAAAAAAATGTCCACTCTCCTTTAAATTTAATATTGAAATAAATTTAATATTAAAATTTAATATTGGAAAATATAATATTTAATTTTTCTTATTTGACAACTAAGGGCTTCGTCTGGGGTCATCCGAGCTGTACTGAAAAAACTTCTAAGAAAAAGCTCTAAAAATATTTTTCAGCCTTTCCACTCTTGTTTAAAATTGGTGCTGTATGATGTGACCCCTTTCCTCTAAGTCCGAGTGGAAATCAGCCTTGCCGCTCTCACTTTGGTCATTAAAAATATACTAGACATATTATTAACAGAAAGCATGAAGAAAATACTTTAGTTTTTTCCACTCTCGATTTAATCTACCACTTTAATCTCCACTTCTGATGTAATGCATAACACGATTCGGGTTTCCGTGTTTTACATGCAAAAGCAGCATTTAATTTGTTTCCTTTCTTAGATCGCTAAGAGCCCCCCCTGAGGTCATCAGAGATATATTGGAGGGAGTTTTAAGGCTCATGGGGATTTTGGACACGTCCTGGAACTCAATGAAACAATTCCTAGCAAAGCGTGGCATCAGGGAGGAAATTACGACTTTTGATGCCAGAAATATTAAGCCGACTAACAGAAAAGCGGTTGAGTTCCTCTTGAAGGCGAAGCCAAACTCCTTTGATGAAGCAGCAGCTAAAAGGGCATCCGTTGTCGCGTATCCTTTGGCAACTTGGGTGAAAGCGAATGTTGATTTTTCCAAAATTTTGGATAAATTGATGCCACTAGAGCAAGAACAAGCTGTTTTGAATCGGTAATTTAGCTGTATTTTCCTTAATTTTAAGATATTCTATAAGTATGGTATCTGGGTTTAATTCAAATTAGCATAGGAAACGTTATCCGTTTAATTTTTACCATTTTATTATTAGTAGTATGGGTATATGTATCTGTTCCTATAAAAAAAAAATTAGTAAGTAATTTCAATGACCACATTGCCTTTCCATGACGATAAATAAAACTTTGAATAGGGATGAATCCTTTTATTAGAAAGTGATAATAATATTCACGAAATATACTGGATATTTCAATATATTTTGTGAATGTCATTATCACTGTCTAATAAAAGAATTTATCCCTATTCGAACTTTTATTTATCCAAAAATTTTGGTATTTTGAACCCTCTAGAAAGCATAATTTATTCAAGTATTCTTAATTTTAAGATATTCCTAAATTGTAGGCTGTTCGGGCTAATACGGATCAGGGTTTTTTGTTATAGCTATTCAAAGCTGAGCTATTTTTTTCTTGCTTTGTCTTTTTTGGTGCAGATAAACGTCAATAAATCCAAAATTCTGTCTACGCTGAAGCTTCAAATTAGCTCAAAATTAGCTCAAATTAGTTCAAATTAGCAGCGGTTTTTCAATATTTAACATAAACTTTTGACCAAACAAATTTCAAGTATTTGTGACTGCATAAATATGAAAAATGTTGAAATATTCGACTATGAAAAACCAACTCTAATGAAATAATTGACGACTGCAAAAGTCGGACCCGCAGATTTTGGATTGAAATTCCGACGCCCTATCCGATGCGCAAAGCACCCTTCCACGCATAAATAAAGCAAGCAGAATAATAGGAAACGCATATGAGTATGACGTCATTCATATGAAAATTTTTTTTGCAAAATTGAGGCCCTGAAGGATTTTTTTTAAAGTCGTGACTTATCAAGAAGGTCGTTTCACACTGGAAAATAAACATTCCCGAAGTTACAATTATCTTTAAAAAACTTCTAACAAAAAATATAGTATTTGAATCCTCTTGCATATGAATTAATCGCATATAAATTGGATTAACCGAAATCAGAATATTTAAGAATTGTAATGTTGTGATTTCTATCCACATGCCTTTGTAAAGCCCAGAATCAAATGTCAACCTTCAGGCTGATAGTTCCCTGTCAGGGAAAGACAGTTCCCTGTCTTTCAGGGTCTCTAATTTCAGCCAGTAGATGATTTATGGAAGAAAAATATGAAAGAGTGTATTTGAGGAACGGATTTTGTCAACAAGTTGACTTATCTTGATCATTTTTTTTAAAACCAGAGAAGGTTAGTATGCCAATTATTAGGATAAATTATCAAACTGTTTTCGAGAAAAATATACACTTTATATATACACTGTATATATACAGTTGTTACTGATTAAGTATGATACTGGTTTCTGCTTAATAATACTGTGAGGTACCTGATACGTTGCACGATTTTATATACGTAATTCTTAACATTACGCAGTCGAAATATTATTATATTATTCTTTAGTTGTAAGTCATAAGGTTGCAAATCAGCAATTTCAGTTGAATTACAAAATTCTGAGGTGAATTCAGTTCCTTCTTCATATTTATCCTTTGAAGGGTTACATGTTCTGTAGGATTTGCATTCTCCTGGGATTCGTTACGATTCTTGCTGTTGCTTCTTTTCTTACAACAGATTTCGTTGCGTGTCATTTGCGTTTACGATTCACTGTGATCCTTGCTTTTATTTTTCTTCTAATCACAGCTTTCTTTGTTCATCATATTTGGTTCTAATTCGCTGTATCGACTGCTGAAGCATGTCAAATAACCTGAAATCTGGTTTTACTGTATTTTGTTTCATCGTTACATTATACATTTTCAAATCCTTTTAATTTAGCTGTTCATGCTCTCTCATCAACTCTTATGATTTAACATGGCGTTATAAGTAGCAAAAGGACTTCTTTTATAATTTTTCTCCATTAATTATACTTTAGCTTTAATTATGCTATTATATAATTCAGTAATTCCCATGTATGTTCCATTGCCCATACTATTTGAAATACCTGAATTACACATTAGCACAATTATCGTGCTATTCTTTAGTTTTACCTCATAGGGTGGCAAATCAGCAATTTCAATTGAATTGAGAAATTCCGGAGAGAATTCAAATCTTTCTTCCTGTTTATCCTTCACAAAACATAATTTTTATAGCATTTATATTCTCCAGGGAGGCAATCAACAATTTCAGCGTTGATTTTGCTTACTTCTTTTTAGAGTGGTACCAAAATAACAAGATCCATCGTTCCCTCGTAATTTTGATTCCCTTCTAAAACGGCACGTGACAGGCTTGCATATATTTTGTTATCTAATTACGAAACAGAAACATCATTACGTTATTCTTTGGTTTCAAGTCTCGAGGTGTCAAATCAGCAATTTCAATTGAATTAAAAATTTCTAGCGTAAATTTAATTCCTCCTTCCTTTTAATCTATTAAAGAATCACCAATTTTATAGGATTTGTTTCTTCTCGTACTCGTTGGGATTCTCACTGTTGCTTCTCTTCTAACCACATATTCCTATCGTGATCCGACCGTGATCATTCCTGTCGTATATTTTCTACACGCAGATTTCTTTGTTTATCATTTTCAATTGTAATTGATAATGATGCCTTTTGGTTTCACTTCATAGAATTGGTAGTTTGCATAATTTAAAGCCCTTGTCTCTGGGACTGTGGGGTTAAGTCATATCTGGAAGCATATTTGCTGGATCTTTCGACTATCTTGAATAAAATGATTAGCAATTCAAAATTTGAACTAAATGCCTAGACAAGGTACTGTGGTTCCTCGTAGCAAAAAAAGAGACACAGGAGGGATCTGGTTGTCCTCAAATAAGTTTTGACTTACAAAAAGGAGGTTAGAACCTTTAATCCCTAATCAATTAAGACCTTGAACATATTTTCCTAAACACTGAAATAACAATAAGCATAAACCGCGGCTCGGTCCTTTGGTATACAAATTATTATTGTAATATTTTTGCCGCAATGCGTAGTATTTTATCCAAAGCAATGAAAAATCTAAATATCTCTTCACGGCTCCCAAATGGGAATACCTATCTCTAGTTCAGAATCAACTAATTTGTCAATTATTTGTCAATTTGTCAATTTGTCAAATTGCAGGTTGAAACTCTTCCTACTTATAATCAAGGCTTTTAGCCATCAGGGATCTCTCATTTTGGTCAATAGACGAGTTATGAAAAACATAATACCTGGAGAGTGAAACGAATTTTCCTAGAATCGCAACCTATCTAAAGTGTTTTCAAACTGGAAAATGGTAGCATACCAATATTTTTAAAAATATAGTGCATTAGATTGCTACTTCTTTCGATAACTATTGGTATTGCTTGTCTTTCACTTAGAAATTTGGAGCTATCAGAATCTCAGATGTTAATCCTAGAAGATGGCCTGAATAATGTTGACACAACTGTTGCGGAGCTACAAGGAAAGCTAAATGTAGCAACGCGCTCAGCAGCGTCACTTGAAATAGACATGAAAATTGCAATGGATGAAATTCAGTCGTCAGAGGCACTTTTTGCTGCTTTGGAAAACGAATATCAACGTTGGAAAACAGAGGTATTGTCCTAAATGTATATTGAATACGAATATTTGTCGTGCCCAAGGGTAAAAGGTGCATCTGACTTTTCTTAAACAAATTATTCTACACCTGAAGAAAAATGCTACGGGTTTTTTTTTCTTGAGATTTTTTCTAGGGTGTCGTTTCGCCGGGTATATATAGCTTCGTTTACTTCATAAAAGGTAAGCAACAATGTTAATTGTCGCCGTTATGTACGTTGTGTACGTTTATGTACCTTATGTAAGGATAGTGAAAATAAAGTCGAGCTGTTTCGATTGATAAAGTTAAAGCTTATATAAGTACATAGCTTAAGTCAGGTATTCAGTTTTTAATGAAAATATCTCCACATGCAGTTCAAGGATGTAATTTACTAGGGAAAGGGGTGGAGGGCAACTGCCCGCAAGACCCCAGTCCTATCGAGCTGAAATTTAGCGTCTTCAAAATCCCATCAAAATTAATATAGTGTTATATAACGTAAGCATCCAGAACAGTGGCGTAATTTCGTCAGAATCCTGTGTGGGGCGAAATTGGAGCCAATTTTTCCAAATCAGGAGAAAATAACAGTGAAAAATGAAAAATGATTCACGTATTACCATGAAGGCAAAATATACTAAGGAAAATTGATCTGTTTCTCTGGATACTTGAATTATGCAGGCTTATCTTAGTTTTGACAAGATTTTTTTTCAGAAACTAAATTTCAGCTGGGGGGGAGCTGAGGTCTGAGGGGGGACAGACTTGGTTCTGGAGCAGGCCTGCCAACTTGCACACTTTTCGTGGGAAATTTTCTCTTTTTTACCAAAGAGGGGAAGTGGAAGAGTAAAAGTTTCTCTTTTTGGGTGTTAGTTTTCATTCACTTTATGCGTCAGTAGTTTGTAACTTCGTCAGAAATGTAATTAATCAGAGGAACCGGGTAACCAACTGGATCATTTTCATTTGGAATGCACTCTTTTATACCTCAGAGCTGATGCGCAAGCTTTGGCAGCACTGTGTGTGCAAATTTTTTGACTTGCATTCTTTTTTGAGTAAAAATCCATCCTTTTTTACCTTGATTTTCACTATTTTTGGATGTCAGTGGTTGGCAACCGTGTTAAAGAGAAGGGAAGTTGCTTCCTCTCCCTGTCCCATAGTAAATCATGTCCCTGATCCAGAGAAAAAGATCAGTTTTCTTTAGTATACATTTGCTTTCATGGCAGGGGCGAATCTTCAGCAAAATCTTGGGGAATTGGCCAATGTGACAAGGGCGCGCCAACGAGCAAAATCTTTTGGGGGGATGTGTCAAAGGTGCCAATAATTAACCAAATTGAAAAGTTTATTATGAAAAAGAGTTAAAAAATAAAAAAGTAAAACAGGGAAAGAAAGTGCCAGAAAAATCTTAGGGGGAGGAGCAGGGAACCCCGAACCCCTGGTTCCCCCAGTGTTTCATGGTACTATATTGCTCATTTTTAATTCTTCTCTGTCACTGGACCGAGTAAAATTGGTGGCAACTCCCCCCCCACTCTCTTGACAAAATCAAACAGCTGATGCAATTATAAGTTTTTGACATGCCTCATGTCTTTTAACGGGCCACAGAGTGCCACGGAGTCATAAAGTTCAATGGGGATATCACAATGGGTCGGGACTGTCCTGGACTCCAATGATCCATGGTGTAAGAAGATCCATGGAGCCAAATTTTGCACGGGTCACAGAGTGACATGTGCCAAGAACAGGCATGGTTCATGGACGGTAATTCATTTCTTGTCCAATGGTTTTGGTCATTTACTTCAAAGGGGTATTCCCACCGAAAATTCGAATAAGGTTTTATGTTTGTAATAAGAAAAAACTAGAAATTATATGGTCACCTTATGTTATTAATTTAAAAAATAATCGTTGAGAAATATCACGAAAAATCATAGCATATTTACAAAAAAAACTTATGTCCTTGTCTTGGTTGCGTCAAACAATGAATAACAGTAGACTTTAAATTTCCTTGACCCTTTAATTACCACATTAAAGTATCACCTGTTAACATCCCCTCCTGAGTTCCTATTCTTGCTTGCTTCTTAACTTGTATCAATAGATTCATTTAAAAACCTCGGCTTAGAGTCGTACTAGTGCATGCTGCATGCTACTAAATAAAAACTCAATTACAATCTTAGGGGTTTGCGTGATGCGGCTCAGTTTCCAGAGTATGATCCCCATGGAAAACAGAAATCATCGACAATGTCGTAATCAATATCACCTGTGCAGATGAAGCATCACTGTATCGCGCCAAGTTAATTTCAAAAGAAAATTTTCTTAAAAATGTCTTAAAAATTTCTTGAAGTACCTCTTGAAGAAAATATGTGGGAGTGTCTTGAAGAAAAAGAAAACAAGGTCTTGAGGGGGTACTATGATCATTTTTTTTTTACATTCGATGGCTCTCCACTTCACTAGAAGCTCGGAGAGGGCCCTGAGGGGAAACCACCTGGAAGAAAAAGAAATCTTGAAGAAAAAACAATAACACGAGACCTTAAATTTGTGTATGGAAACAATGACATTTCCTAAATTATTATGTAACAATGACCTCTGTGTTGTACCTGTGTCTTGTCCTGAAGAAACAAGTCTGTAAGGAGAAAAAAAAAATGAGTAAGGGGTTAGTGACTCCAGATACACTACCTTTGTGCGTACTCGTCGTTGTGTATAGCCCACTATTTATGTTGTTATTTATTTTAAGTTCTGTTCGTTTTGGTTGGTTTCATTCATTCTTTAATAGTAATTTTTGTTGTTTAAAATTTTAATTATTGTAGGAATATATCTTCGGTTGTTGGAAATTTTAACATTGTTCTTTACTTTTCTCTGAAAACTCCTTTTTCTGGATTTCTGAATCAATCTCTAAATATTCAGTATCCAACTTTCCCACCCTTCCCAATAATAAATCTTATATGGAAACATCGGGCAAATTATATAATTTACGAATCCTGACTGTGGAATTTACGGGGTTGAGTCATCCCTGGAAGAACGGACCTTTTTACTAATGGCTGCCACGCCTCATTACTTTTGGCAACGCTTGTGCTGTCTCTAATATGCTCTACCTTTTGTTTGAAATGCAGAAATAGTTGTATACCAAATGTTTTCATAAAAAATTATTTGTTTTTTATCCTTTCTGCCACTATATATATTTTCTTATCATTGTTGAAGACAACAAATAAAGAGTCAGAAACTATCCCTGAAAACGCCACCAGAGTACTTTATTGTATCAATTAAATTCAAAAAAGTTTGTTCTATTACTGTTGAAACATAGTCAATCATATCAAATAGTTCGTGGTAAGGAAATGTGATCTTTCTTGATCATTTCATAACTTGATCATTTTAATCATTTTAACTTTTTAAGTTAAACTAACTTAAAAAACATAAAAAGTTAAAATATGTTTTTAAAATAAAGTAAGGAGCGACCCGGCTTAATAGTAACCGAAACTCTAAAAAACGGAATTTTGATACCAATAGTTACATCAAAAGAATCGCATTTTAATGCTGATTTTAAATATATAAGTTTCATCAAGTTTAGTCTTACTCATCAAATTTTAAAAGCCTGAGAAAATTTGACTTATTTTAGAAAATAGGGAGAAACACCCCCTAAAAGTAATAACATCTTAACGAAAATCGCACCATCAAATTCAACGTATTAGAGGACCCTACCTGTAGAATTTTCAAGCTCCTATCTAAAAAATTTTAGAATTTTTGTGTTTTTTGCCAGAAGACAGATCACGGATGCGTGTTTATTTGTTTTTTTGCTTTTTCCCCAGGGGTGGTCGTATTGACCCAGTGGTCCTAGAATGTCGTGAGAGGGCTCATTCTAACGGAAATTAATAGTTCTAGTGCCCTTTTTAGGTGACCAGAAAAATCGGAGGCATCTTGGCTCCCTTCCACGCTCATTTTTTCCCAAATTCACAGGATAAGAATTTTGAGATATTTATTTTTTTCAGCATAATCAAAAATCCTAATAACTATGTCTTTGGGGATGACTTACTCCTTCGCAGTCCCCAGGGGAGGGACTGCAAGTTACAAAAATTGACCATTGTTTACATATAGTAATGGCTATTATAAAGTGTACAGACGTTTTTAGGAGGACTTCTTCGCATTGGGGTGAAGGTGGGTAGGGGGCAGCAGATTACGTGGTAGTATCTTTCCATGGAGGAATTTATCATAAGGGAAGAAAATTTCCATGAAGGGGGCGCAGGATTTTCTAGCATATTTAAAAAATAAAACTATAAGAAAATAAATGATTTTTTTTAACCGGAAGTAATGAGCAGCATTAAAACCTAAAACGAACATAAAATATTACGTATATAAGGCAGTTCGTCTTCTCCAAACTTTTGCACTTTTAAGTAACTAAAAATTGGAATGCAATTAGGCCTCCTCCCCACCCTTTTTTCTTATCAAAATAGTCTGATCAAAACTATGAGAAAGCCACTTAGCAAAAAAAAATGAATATGCATATATTGTTTTAATTACTCATGTGCGATGAGCCAAAATCAAAACATGCATTAATAAAAAGACGTTCAGAAACTAAATTTAAAAAAAAGCAACTTTTTTAACTGCAAGTAAGGAGCGACATTTAAACTTAAAACGAACAGAAATTATTCCGTATATGAAAGGGCTTGTCTCCTCTTCAATGCCTCGCTCTGTACGCCAAAGTTGTTTATTGTTTTAAAAATGAGGGTTGTGAGAAAGAGTCAAACTTTAGCGTAAAGAGTGAGGTGTTGAGGAGGGGACCATCCCTTTCATATACGGAATATTTTTTGCTTGTTTTCAGTCTTAATGTTGCTCCTTACTTGCAGTTAAAAAAGTTGTTTTTTAATTTAATCACTGAAAAGGCCACTTTGGCTTCAGAATTAAATTTATCTTCTTGTCTAGCTTCAATTTTTATCAACAAAACGTGACACTCGAGAAATCACCATCAGCACACCATTGTTTTTAGCAATAACTAATCGAAAACAAACATTTTCTTGTTACAGTTGGAATCAATAAATAAAGAGTCGGGTTATGTCGTTGAAAAGTCCACCATTGCTTCGGCTTTTGTTTATTACTTATCGAACCTCAATCCCAGTAAAAGAGAAGAAATACTTGAGAAATGGTGCACAGAAGCTCGTATTTCCATCAAAGAAGTGCTGAATTATTTCGCTTCTGGAATTTCTATGACAGGACACTTGGAAATTTCGGAAGCAGACTTTTTCATAATTAAAGAGGTAAATATGGTATTTCTTTTAATATAAAAATTGTATGACTGGCAATATACACTATGAATGACTGACACTACCAGGGCAACTGACAGTATGTGTGACTAGTATTAAAAATAAATCAAAGTTCTTAGCAGTTTTCGTTGAAATGCAGAGGAATTGCCGTCACCCTCGTCACCCATCCACTGTACCTTTGACTTTAAGCTTAAGTGCAGACTCGTGTTCATCAAAAGTGAAAGTAGTTCGAAAGAAACTATCAGTAACTTTTTTTATTTCGGTTTCCAAAATGCTAATGCATTGATCGTCCCGCTCACTAATCCAAATCATAAATTTGTAGGATCTAAAACGAATTGCAAATTCAATACCATTAATTTTTTCACTATATTTACCAAATTGTTCCTTGATCACATGCTCTATAAGCGTGCTCCATAGCCTGTCAATGTCGATACCTGGCTCTCGTTGTGCAACCGCCGTTTTCGTAATCTCAAATTTTAACATGCCCCCGTTTTCATTGGCTGGATCTTCCCATTTGGGCAATATACTCCTTCTGAAGATACTATAGTTTACTGGTAGGCGAAGAAGTCCAAGTTCGCTAGGCTTCTTGATTGCGGAATGGAACATATCCCAGAAGTCTTCTTCTGTGTCAAATGAATCAATCGCCTTTAGAGTGGCTGCCCAGTTGTGGTCTTTGCCGGTTGCTATGCGATAGAACCATGTCCATTTTGAAGTCAAAGTTAGTTTGCCAGTATTTTCTGCACCCGTCATAATATACATATTATGTGTCAGTTCTGATTCAAGCCTTAATTGACATTGTATTTTCGGCTCACAAATATGATAATATGTTTATTCAAGAAAAGACGAGGAAAGCAGGGAAGATACTTAGGTTATCTACTGAAGGATGACTAAAATTAAATTGCACCTGCTTAGATGTCTCCCAAGTCAAAGATAAAATAGTTAAAAACCGAGTTATAAATTTAATTTGGTGCTTAATATAATGACATCAAATTTATGCTCCTGGCATTACTGGTTTAGCTTTTAATTGAGCGTGCGTACCCACTCACATAAACACACTTGATTATATAGTTCCAATCTTTAATAGTTCAGCTACTATTTCTGTGTGATAAGAGCATACCACAAGTTGTATGTGACAACGTATTTATGGATGCATGAACTCTACTATACTGTATGGACGTGTTGTATACATATCACGCGTTGGATGCCACACACATTTAGAAAGAATATTGACGGCATGGCAAAATCTTCTTATATCTATCTATCTACATAAAAATGTAGTGTCTGTCCGTCTGTTACACTATTTACAGTAAAAATAGAAAAAAACTAAAAAAAAACTAAAAAAAGAAAAACAAAAAAAAAGAAAAAAACTGAAAAGAAATATGGAAAAAACTAAAAAAACTAAAAAACTAAAAAAAAAACTGAAAAAAGAAAACAAACTAAAAAAAGAAAAACACTAAAAATAAAAAAACTTAAAAAAAAAATAAATAAACTAAAAAGGAAAAGAAAACGGAAAAAAATCTACATAACGTCATATTCAATATGACGTAGAAAAATATAAACAAATTAATAAATTAAGAAAAGACTAAAAAAACTGAAACAAGAAAAACTAGAAAAAGCAAAAATTCAAAAAAGTAAAAACTCAAAAACTAAATGAAAAAAATTAAAAAATAACTAAAAAAAATTAAATAAAAAATAAAGAAGAAAAAGGAAACTTAAAAAAGAAGAAAAAACTAAGAAATCCAAAAAAGGTAAGAAACTAAAACTAAAAAAAGAAAACACTAAAAAAGAAAGAAAAAACTAAAATGAAAAAAAAGAAAAAAAAACTAAAAAAAGAAAAAGAAAAAGAAAAAAACTAAAAAAAAGAAAAATTAAAAAAGAGGAAAAACCTGAAAAATAAAGAAGAAAAAGAAAATTAAAAAAAGGATGAAAAAAACTAAATAAACTAAAAAAGAAAGGAAAAAAAGAAAAAAAAGAAAAAAAAAAGAAAAAAGGAAAATGTAAAAAGAAAAACACTAAAAAGAAAAAAATGATAACTAACAAAAATAAAAAAATAAAAAAAATAAAAAAAAGAAGAAAAAACTAAAAAAGAATACAAATTAAAAAAGAAGTAACTAAAAAAAGAAAAAGGAAAAAACTAAAATAAAAGAAAAACTAAAAAAAAACATAAAAAAGAATACCAAAAAACAAAAAAAGATAAATACCAAAAAACCAAAAAAAAACCTTATAGGTAATTATTTATAAGGTAATTATTATAGGTAATGTTTGCCTGAAATCTCCCGCAAGCAATATCAATGTGCTGCCAAAGGGTTTCGAATTCCCTAGCAGATCTCTCAAAGATTTATCCAGAGCCTCGAGCGATTTTTTGTGTGCCATTGTGCACTCATCCCAAATAATAAGTTTGCATTGCTGCAATACTTTACCCATCCCACTTGATTTGGAAATATTGCACGTGGGAGTTTCCGTAGAATGAAAAGTCAGAGGCAATTTCAAAGCGGAATGAGCAGTTCTTCCACCAGGCAGCAACGTTGCGGCTATTCCGGACGACGCAATTGTCAACGCTATGTCATTTTTTGATCGAATTGATGCCAGAAACAATTTTATCACAAATGTTTTACCAGTACCTCCTGGCGCATCCAAAAAGAAGATTTCTCCAATGTTGTTATCGACACAATGCATTATCTTATCATAAATGTCCTTTTGATCCGACGTTAACTTAGAAATGTTATTTTGTACATACGACAATAGATCACTCGTGATGTAACTTTATTCACGGTCCAATTCTACACATGTTGAAACGGCAGCGTTACGATTAGGTGAAGGCATTCCCAAACCTTGAAGAGGTTTGTTTGCCATACATACGCGGAAATCTTCGATAATAACTAAAGTGTAGTTATAAATTTCTGATGTAAAATCAAAAGTCATATTTGACGTCATTAGACGTTTTCGATGGAGTATATCCTCGGCCATTTTCGATTTATATTTTTCCCATAACTCTGTAGGAGCTGAAGGACAGCAAGTTGTTAGTATGATTCCAAACAATGCACGAATTTGACTTGGAGTTGACGTTTCGCACGCGTCATTGATGCAGTTATCCCAGTGTTGGTCACTCTCCAATAAATTCAGAGCTTGGCATGCACAACGGTAAGTGTGATGTATAATACTGTTTACAGTTCTCAAATACGCAAAGGACGTCGGACCGGTTACATTCACCAAAAGCAGGTGGAGAAAGAAGCATTCATGTTGATTTGCATGAATGGTATAGAGTCTTCCTTTCATGGTATCTTTGAAGATGGTAGGTTGGCCGTCGACTGACTTACCCTGTTTCGACGTTCAAATACTTTATTTTTAGCATTCCACGTGTGATACAAAGGCCCTTCAGTATACAGCAGTTTTTTTGCAAAAGAATCATTTTGACATAACGAAAAGAAAGCAGTTAACGTTGTATCCGGTGGATTCAGGGCTCTTTGTCGCACGTTGGATTCCGAAAAGCAAACACGTTGTCCATTCTGTAAATGTACCGCTAAGTGAACAACAGCTGGACTTCGTTCATGTATCGGAAATGAAAGAATTCGCCAAACAGCCTTATTACTGCTAATGTAGCTTCCAGCCTGATATTGTACGATTTCATCGATATCACTGGTTTCGGACTGCAAGACAAAACTGCCCCGTCACTGCCTTTGGTGACGTATTTACATATGTATTTGATTGCCTTTACGGAGTTAAAGTATTCAACGTTTATGTGTGCATTAAATGTTTTTGACAATAAAGGTGAATATGGAACAACCCACTGATTATCTACTTCGATGGTGGTACCGTTATGGTTCTTTATTATTGCTGTTTTACCGCCATCTTCGGTAGATCTTCTTCTATATTGTGGGTAACCATCATTGCCAGTAATTGTGCTGGGTACTAAAAGTCGGGGATATTGCTTTGTGCACCTTCCTTTGGCCATGCATGGTGATTTTTCATTCAGTGCACCGCAAGGTCCATATATCATATTTTTTACAACAATATCATATAAGCCCTTATCGACGTTTTCATCTGGAATTGCAGCGGAAATCACATCGTCAATTTCATAAGAAGTAATTTTATCGTGTAGCCAGATTAAAATATGCGCGTGTGGCAATCCTCGTTTTTGCCATTTATCTGAGTACATCCAGCATCGCACTGACCCAAACACATTAAGTTTTGCTATGTAGTTTATTAGTGATTTCAACTTTTGCCGGAAGACACGGGCCGTAATGTTATGTCTATGAACCGCCGATTGTCCTTGAAGTAAAAGCTGCCATATCTCGTCCCAAGATTGATTACATGTAAATTTAATAAATAAATATGGACGACCATAGAGACGAACATACGCAATAGCATCTTGAGCATATTCATGCATATGATGGGGACTGCCAGCATCTGACGAAGGTAAAATCGTTAACCTTTCAACGTTTGTGGTATTACCGTCATTTACAACTGCATCTCGCAAATGAATGTATTGTTCAGAGCGGAGCTTGGTCTGATTCAGACGGATAAATAGCAAACGTTCTGATTCAATTTTTGCATACATATCAATGATGTATTGGTGAAACAATTGACGGCATTTTAAAATATAATTGTCGTCATCCTACCCAATCATTAGTCTATAGGAAAAATAATACATTGCGCTGTATTTCTTATCCGTTCGTTTGTTAGTGGATGGATCTTGCAATTTATTATTAGAGTGATAGCCGTCGGCTCCATCCCAAAAAATGATAGGATATTGTACGGCATCGTAGCATCGATGAGTTTCAGCAATTCTTACCAACTGAGCGTTTCGCTTATGAAGAATAATATCTCGAGGTAAAAACTGATCACCGACCATAACGATTGCCACTTCGTCGATAGTTGGAGCATTGTATCTACGCACATGTTGGCCAGGAGGCGTTTTGTCAGCGGAAATAACAATTTTATGCGTATCAGTAGGCATCAAATCGATGGCTGTTTTGAACAGACGCACTAAATTATTATTTTCGTGGAAAAGATGTTGTAATTGGGAAACGATAGTCCTTTCAACGTCGGGAGAAATTTCGCAACGTTCATTCAATTCAGAATTTCTATCACTGATGAAGTACAATTGTAAAAATTTATGATTCTCGCCTGAGAATGGTATAAGGGTCCCTGCTCTATGATAAATTTGCCCTATTGCTTTGAAAGTAGACATAAATTGATCTGGATTTTCGATTTGGGCTCCAAACAACGTCATTTGGAAACATGAGTTATATTTTCTGATTTGTGACAAAAAACGCTTAGATTCTGACGTAGTTCCAGTAAGGAAAGTCTTCAATGGCTCTGGTGGTGCAGCCAATAGAGGAAGTTCAACTTTTCCTGAGGCGCAACACATTCCCATTGTTTCACCATTGAATTTCAAGGCCTTGCAATAGGGACAAATTTTAGACATAGTCGTAAAAATTACAGTTGTAAAAATTTATGATTCTCGCATAAGAATGGTAGAAGGGACCCTGGTCCTTGATAAATTTGCCCTTTTACTTTGAAAGTAGGCATAAATTGATCTGGATATTTAATTTGGGCACCAAACGACGTCATTTAGAAACATGAGTTATATTTTCTGATCTTTGATAAAAAAAAAACGCTTAAATTCTGACGTAGTTCCAGTAAGCAAAGTCTTCAATGGCTCTGGTGGAAGTTTAACTTTTCCTGAGGCGCAAAACATTCCCATTGTTTCACTATTAAATTTCTAGGCCTTGCAATAGGGACAAATTTTAGACATAGTCCCGATTTGAACACATCAACTCAAGCTATAATTATCGACTGGGCTGTACCTGAATGCCAGGTGAAAATTTTCAGGTTGCTCTTGTGATTCCTTGGCACACTTTCTTTTGGTGATTTTTCTTTGAGACGCAAGCCTGTTTTCACGCTTTTGTTGTGATTCGTTGGCACGCTTTCTTTTGGTGATTTCTCTTTGAGACGCAAGCCTGTTTTCACGGTGTTGTTGTGGTTCCTTAGCACGCTTTCTTTTCATACTTTCTTTATTAGCCGCAAGCCTGTTTTCACGCTGTTCTTGTGATTCCTCGGCAAGCTTTCTTTTCATACGTTCTGGTTCCTTGGCACGCTTTCTTTTCATACTTTCTGTATTAGCCACAAGCCTGTTTTAACGCTGTTCTTGTGATTCCTCGGCACGCTTTCTTTTCATACTTTCTCTATTATCCGCAAGAGTTTTGGCATAGACTCATTGAGCAGCTTCCTCGGCTGTTGCCATTGAAGGTTCTTGTGTCATTTTAAAATTAAAATTTCTCTTTGAACGGGCTTCTTATATACTAATGACGTCATATACAAAGCCTTGTCATAACAAACATGAAGTCAGCCGACAAACAAATTCATGACGACATACAGCTCAATCCTTATAATGACGTCAGTCGACAAACATGACGTCAGTCGACACACAAACATGACGTCAGTCAGCAGATACACAAACAAAGAACTTATTTTTATGTATATATGGATATATATATATATATATATATATATATATATATATATATATATATATATATATATATATATATATATATATATATATATATATATCATGAAAAGAGAAATCACCAATGCTACAGCACAAAAAAAAAAAAAAAAAAAAAAAAAAAAAAAAAAAAAAAAGACAGAAGGAGAAAAGGAAGACTGTTTTCCTAAATTAGTGATTAATATAGACCAGCACTTGAATGAGGCCTTAACCCTACTCATCCATACAATCACATAGGTCAAACAGCATAGCCACACACAATCAACCATAAAGAATAATCCATGGACAGGCAGTCATGTCGTCAATAAGTATAAGTCGTCATTTACCAAACAATAGAAAAAATAATATAGACAAATAATTCGGAGGCAACACCCAACATAAGGGCTCATCAGGAGAATACACTGGCCTATATAGGGTTTCGCCACTCTAAATTCTATATATATATATATATATATATATATATATATATATATATATATATATATATATTTATATATATATATATATATATATATATATATATATATATATATATATATATATATATATATATATATATATACATATATATATATATTATATATATATATAATATATGTATATATATATATATATATATATATAAATAAGTTGTTTGTTTGTGTTTCTGTTGACTGTTGTCATGTTTGTGTGTCGACTGACGTCATGTTTGTCGACTGACGTCATTATAAGGATTGAGTTGTATTTCGTCATGAAGTTGTTTGTCAACTGACGTCATGTTTGTCGACTGACGAAATTACAGACCAGGACATCGGGACACAAATGACGACCGGGACACAGGGAATATAAATGACCAACCGGGACACTCAAAGAGAAATTACAGACTGGGACACCGAGACACAAATAACAACCGGGACACAGGGAATATAAATGACGACCGGGAAAAAGGGACACAACTACAACAGGGACGACGGGGGGCACAGAGGGGATATATAAATGACGACCGGGACACAGAGAATGTTCGATTAGCAATCACCATCAACAGAGCTCAAGGGCAATCATTAGAATAACACAAAAGACGACCGGGACACAGGAAATGTAAATGACGAGAGGGACACTTTAAGAGAAATTACAGACCGGGACACCGGGACACGGAATATAAATGACGACTGGGACACTCAAAGAGAAATTACAGACTGGGACACCGGGACACAAATGATGACCGGGACATAGGGAATATAAATGACGTCCGGGACATAGGGACAAATCTACAACGGGGACGCGGGGTGGCACAGGGAGATATATATAAATGACGACGGGGACACAGGGAATGTTCGATTAGCAATCACAATCAACAAAGCTCAAGGGCAATCATTAGAAGACGTCATGTTTGTGTGTCGACTGACGTCATGGATTTCAACTGACGTCATTATAAGGATTGAGCTGTAAGTCGTCATAAAGTTGTTTGTCGACTAACGTCATGTTTGTCGACTGACGAAATTACAGACCGGGACACCGGGACACAAATGACAACCGGGACACAGGGAATATAAATGAAGACGGGGACACAGGGACACAACTACAACGGGGATGCCGGGGGGCACAGGGGGGATATATAAATGACGACCGGGACACAGGGAATTTTCGATGAGCAATCACCATCAAAAAAGCTCAAGGGCAATCATTAGAATAACACAGATGACGACCGGGACACAGGGAATGTAAATGACGACCGGGACACTCAAAGAGAAATTACAAACTGGGACACGGGGACACAAATAACGACCGGGACACGGGGAATATAAATGAAGACCGGGACACAGGGACACAACTACAACGGGGACACCAGGGGGCACAGGGGGATATATAAATGACGACTGGGACACAGGGAATGTTGTATTAGCAATCACCATCAACAAAGCTCAAGGGCAATCATTAGAATAACACAAATGACGACCGGGACACAAGGAATGTAAATGACGACCGGGACACTCAAAGAGAAATTACAGACCGGGACACCGGGACACAGGGAATATAAATGACGACCGGGACAATCAAAGAGAAATTACAGACTGGGACACCGGGATACAAATAACGACCGGGACACAGAGAATATAAATGACGACTGGGACACAGGGACACAACTACAACGGGGACGCCGGGGGGCGCAGGGGGGATATAGAAATGACGATCGGGACACAGGGAATATTCAATTAGCAATCACCATCAACAAAGCTCAAGGGCAATCATTATAATAATGAGGTATAAATCTGAATACGGATTGTTTTTCCCATGGACAATTATATGTTGCATGTTCAAGAGTCGGTAAACCTGACAATCTATTTACAGCAATGAATGTTGTATATTTGCAATTTTTACGTAGTTAAAAACATATATATATCGATCTATATTCACAGGTGGGACACAGGGACATAACTACAATGGCGCGTAACTAATATGGCGCGAAAAAAGCTAAAAAAAAAACTAAAAAGAAAAAAAACTTAAAAAAAGGAAAAAATAGAAAAGGTAAAAAACTAAAAAGAAAAAACACCGGGACACAAATGACGACCGGGACACAGGGAATATAAGTGACGACCGGGACACAGGGACACAACTATATTGCATGTTCAAGAGTCGGTAAACCTGACAATCTATTTATATGCACAGACAATGGGACAGCGAATGTTGTATATTCGCAAGTTTTACGTAGTTAAACATATATATATATATATATATACATATATATATATATATATATATATATATATATATATATATATATATATATATATATATAAATATATATATATATATATATATATATATATATATATATATATATATATATATATATATATATATATATATATATATATATATATATATATATATATATAAATAAGTTGTCTGTCTGTGGATGTGTGGATGGATGTGTGGATGGATGTGTCAGGTGACGTCACCTGAAAAAACTGGATCAGGTGACGTCAAAACTGAAAAAACTAAAAAAAGGCAAAAACTACAAAAAAAACTAAAAACTAATAAAAAAAATAAAAAAGCTAAAAAACTAAAAAAACTATAAAGGTAAAAACCAATAAAAAACTAAAAAAAAACTGAAAAAACTAAAAAAAGGCAAAAACTACAAAAAAAAACTAAAAACTAATAAAAAAAGTAAAAAAGCTAAAAAACTAAAAAAACTAAAAAAACTAAAAAAACTAAAAAAAGGTAAAAAACTAAAAAAAATGAAAAATAAAAAAAAACTAAAAAAAAGGAAAAAACTGAAAAATAAGCTAAAATAAAGGTAAAAACCAATAAAAAACTAAAAAAAAAAAGGAAAAAACTAATAAATGACGACACTCAAAGAGAAAGCGACCAGGACAAAAGGTATGTTCGATTAGCAATCAACAAAGCACCGGGACACAGGGAGTATAAATGACGACCAGGACATAAGTAAAAAAAAAAACTATCTATATATATAAAAATAAGTTGTCTGTGGATCTGTGGATCGTGGATCAGGTGACGTCACCTGAAAAAACTGGATCAGGTGACGTCAAAACTGAAAAAACTAAAAAAAGGCAAAAACTACAAAAAAAACTAAAAACTAATAAAAAAAATAAAAAAGCTAAAAAACTAAAAAAACTAAAAAAAGGCAAAAACTACAAAAAAAACTAAAAACTAATAAAAAAGCTAAAAAACTAAAAAAACTAAAAAAAAGGCAAAAACTACAAAAAAACTAAAAACTAATAAAAAAAATAAAAAGCTAAAAAACTAAAAAAACTAAAAAAACTAAAAAAAGGTAAAAAACTAAAAAAACTAAAAAAGGTAAAAACTAAAAGAACTAAAAAAGAAAAAAATAAATGACGACACTCAAAGAGAAAGCGACCAGGACAAAAGGAATGTTCGATTAGCAATCAACAAAGCACCGGGACACAGGGAGTATAAATGACGACCAGGACACAAGTAAAAAAAAAAATTAACAAAACTAAAAAGAAGGTAAAAACTACAAAAAAACTAAAAAGAAAAAAAAACTAAAAACTAATAAAAAAACTAAAAAATCTAAAAATCTAAATAAACTAAAAAAGAAAAAAAAAGGAAAAAAATAAAGGAGAAAAACAAAACTAAAAAACGAATGTATATACAGACTGGTACACCGGGATACAAATGACGACCGGGACACAGGGAATATAAATGACGACCGGGACACAGGGACACAACTACAACGGGGACACCGGGGGAAACAGGGGGATATAAATGACGACCGGGACAAAAAAACTAAAAAGAAAAAAAAACTAAAAACTAATAAAAAAACTAAAAAATCTAAAAATCTAAATAAGCTAAAAAAGAAAAAAAAAGGAAAAAAATAAAGGAGAAAAAATAAACTAAAAAACGAATGTATATACAGACCGGGACACCGGGATACAAATGACGACCGGGACACAGGGAATATAAATGACGACCGGGACACAGGGACACAACTACAACGGGGACACCGGGGGAAACAGGGGGATGTAAATGACGACCGGGACACCGGGACAGGGAATGGTCGATTAGCAATCACCATCAACAAAGCTCAAGGGCAATCATTAGAATCATGAGGTATAGATCTGAATACAGATTGTTTTCCCATGGACCATTATATGTTGCATGTTCAAGAGTCGGTAAACCTGACAATCTATTTATATGCAAAGACAATGGGACAGCAAAGAATGTTGTATATTCGCAAGTTTTACGTAGTTAAAACCATATATATATATATCTATCTATATTCACAGGTGGGACATAGGGACACAACTACAATGGCGCGTAACTATTATGGCGCGTAACGACTTACGCGCGCGGGGGGGCTTGGGGGGGGGCGCGAAGCGCCCCCACCAACTAGGTGTTGGGGTGGCGCGAAGCGCCACCCCAACAGCTAGTATATATATATATATATAATACTATCTATATTCACAGGTGGGATACAGGGACACAACTAAAATGGCGCGTAACTAATATGGCACCTAACGACTTACGCGCGCGGGGGGGCTTGGGGGGCGTGATCTGAATACGGATTGTTTTTCCCATGGACAACAATCCAATATGTTGCATGTTAAAGAGTGACACAAATGACGACTGGGACACAGGAAATATAAATGACGACCGGGACACTCAAAGAGAAATTACAGATCGGGACACAAATGACGGCCGGGACACAAATGACGACCGGGACGCCGGGACACAGGGAATGTAATTGACGACCGGGACACTCAAAGGACGGGCGCAAATTGCCCCCACCAACTAGGTGTTACCTATAATACCACAACAGCTAGTTACCTATAATACCTAGATCAACCCCTGCGGAAGAAATGAATGCTTGCCTGAAAAATTCTAATTTATAGGCACACGTAAAGACATTAAAATTAACTATAAATATGGTAAAAACTAAAAAGAGGAAGACAACTGAAAAATAAAGGAGAAAAAGAATACTAAAAAAGCATAAATAAAAATAAAAAAAAAGGTAAAAACTACAAAAAAAACTAAAAAGACAAAAAAAATTAAAAAGGTAAAAAAGAGGTAAAAACCAAAAAAAAACTAAAAAGAAAAAAAGGAAAAAACTAAAAATTTATTTCATCATATACCAATTCAAAAACGAATATATATACAAACCGGGACACCGGGACACAAATGACGACCGGGACACCGAGACACAGGGAATATATATAAAAATAAGTTGTCTGTCTGTCGAGTGACGTCGTGTTTGTCCGCATAACGTCTGAATTATTTCATTATATACCAATTCAAAAACGAATTTATTCAAGCCGATGTAGCTGATTTGGTAAGGCGTTATTTTCCAAGTTCTAGGTTCAAGAGGTTCCAGGTTCGAACCTTGGCTTAAAAAAAGGTAAAAACTACAAAAAAACTAAAAACTAATAAAAGAACTAAAAAAGCCAAAAAACTAAAAAAAAAATAAAAAAAGGTAAAAAACTAAAAAAACTAAAAACTAAAAAGAAAAAAAAAGAAAAAAAGGAAAAAAACGGAAAAATAGGGCACAGGGGGATATAAAAATGACGACGGGGACACAGGGAATGTTCGATTAGCAATCACCATCAACAAAGCTCAAGGGCAATCATTAGAATCATGAGGTATAGATCTGAATACGGATTGTTTTTACCATGGACACTTATATGTTGCATGTTCGAGGGTCGGTAAACCTGACAATCTATCTATATGCACAGACAATGGGACAGCAAAGAATGTTGTATATTCGCAAGTTTTACGTAGTTAATTTATAGTGTATATGAATATCTATTTATCTATCTATCTATATAAAAATTAGTTGTATGTATGCATGTTTGTTTTTTTGTAAAAAGAGGGTTTGTACATGACGTCATTATAAGTATATAAGGCTTTGTATATGCACAGACAATGGGACAGCGAAGAATGTTGTATATTCGCAAGTTCTACGCAGTTAAAAACATATATATATCTATCTATATTCACAGGTGGTATACATGGACACAACTACAATGGCGCGTAACTAATATGGCGCGTAACAACTTCCGCACGTGGGGGGCTTGGGGGGCGAAGCGCCCCCACCAACTAGGTGTTGGTGTGGCGCGAAGTGCGACACCAACAGCTAGTTTAAAAATAAACAAAAGGAAAAAAACTAAAAAATAAAGAATAAAAAAAATAAAAAAAGGTAAACAACTAAAAAGAACTAAAAAAAATACAAAAAATAAAAGAAACAAAAAAACTAAAAAAAGAAAAAAACAAAAAAAGAAAAAATTAAAATAAAATTAGAAATAAGGGATTACAAGAATTCAAAAACCTTAAAAACAAAAACCAAAACTTTGAAGCTTAGTAGATATTATTATTAGAAATTGGACATAGAAAAAATCTTTGAAAAACTGCTTTGCTCATGATGCTCAGGATGCATACGTTAGTAGAACCTAATCTTGCTAATGCTGGCTTGAAGTTTCTTTTCCGGCTTTGCTCGTGACCTGATGACATGGTAGCCTGAGCGCTGTAATATAGAAAGAAAACATTTTGAAAAGAAAGATCATGACGTCATTACTGTTTGATTTTTCTGTGTATGTTTTTTTTTTTTACTCAAGACAAAGAAAAAAACACATGTGTGCATTACACTGAATATTATATTTAATGCTTATTTACTTACAGTACCAGGGAGGATTTTTTGTAATAGTTTAACTGGGAACTTGTAGAGCCATATATATCTTTAAAAATTAAGAAGAAACTGAAAGTTAAATTTATAATTAAAAAGTCTTCCTTGTGTAGTTTGCGGTAGCAGGGGTTGTTATTTTAAAAGGTAACAAAATGTAGGTGACTTTTCAGCAGAAGATAATCTGAAAACATATGGCACAAAACAACTTAAGATGGCAGAGTTTTCGTTTGAAGGTGGAATTTGATTTCCTTGGTTCCCCCACCCAACGAATACCATTTCATCAGAAGGGGTACCCAACTAGGGGCTTCTCCTCAGATGGCAATTTTTTGGTGTGTTTTCCTGTTTTTAGCATTCCTCAGCAGTACTATGAAGGGGTGAACGGAAAAGTTTCCCCACCATTGGAGATCGTCCTCTTCGACGAGACACATCAATTCTCCCTTCTAAGGCTATTTTAGGTGGTGAGAGAGAGACAATTCAAAATGCAATGCATAACGATAGTCTGCTACATTCTTCTGCAAGTAAATAAACAAGTAAATGACGTCACGACCAAGGGAATATTACCTATGACCAAAGACCATAGTGATTGGAGAAAGGTAAAGCCCTGCTAAACAAAAGGCACTCAAAACGCGAAGCCAATTTGTAGTCTTATATACTTCCAAGTGTAAATATATATAGGCTAGTGTTGTATGGTAACACTTAGAGCCTAAAACTTCAGAATAGCGAAAATATGGAGATCACCATAGATAAGTATCTTAGACTCTCAGGTGGGTATGAAATCTTTGAATTAGAATCACTCCAATAAGTTAATGCCAAACCTTATTATAACTTAAAACTCGTGGAGTATGGGTATAATAACTGCCTTTGACTACCCCTCTAGGCAGTCGGGTCTGAGCAGGAGACTCAATGGCGTAAATATAACCTAGAAAATATCATACCTGAAGGTAAGCCCCTTTGAACCCGAATTTGGTAGAGTACTTGTTAATTATTCAGAAAACACTCAGCTTCTTGATCTGAATTTAAGATCTGTTTAAACCGGTTTTATAGCCACAAAGACTAGCGACGGGTGACATTAAGCATTGGACCTAAATAATTTGGGGTACATTTCTGCACATTAGGGGAGGGGAGTATCGCTTTGTTACCTCATGTTGCCCGAATACTTTACCCCAGCCCCACCCCCTAATGTCCAAATATATAGCCCAAATTATATAAGTCCAATTAAACAAAGTATAAAACTAATATGAAACCGGTTTTTATATATCTACTTTTCGGGTTTCTCTAGGCAGTCTGCGATTTTGGGAACCGGGGTCATTGACATCCATTTAAACACCTTCCAAATTGTAACAACTCTAAACGTATTTTAAAAGTTTAGGTATTATTCTGTGGCTTTTCGTTGTAGTTTGAGGCAACCCAAATTACTTGGAATACATTTTCTTGAAAACTCTTTAAAATCAACGGTCTCTTTAAAAGAGGTTGTCTTTAAAACGTTGTCTCTTAAACCTGTCGACAAACACTGTCCAAACAAGGGGTAGGTGATTTAGAAAGTATGAGAGTTTCTGATTTAATGGCTTTATTTGCTAACTCTATTCACTATTCTTTTCTTAGTTTTCTTCGTTTTTCTTGGCTTGAATATTAAGTCTCATTACTATTTTTTATTTTCAGAGTGAACTAGCATGTTTAATTATTGACCCTCATAATGAAGCTTCACACTGGATTCGTGATAACAGCTTTCAAGAAACAGAAGTTGTTTCGGCTGATTCTCAGCTTTTAAACCATTCAATTCAACTGGCAGCCAGGAAAGTTATTTTCTTCTTTTCTTATTGCTTCGAATGCACACCGCGCCATTTTTTGACCTACTTTGGCCTTTGAGAACTACCAAAGCTACCCAATATTTTCTATCAGGCTTTTGAAAACAAGCGAAACTTAAAAACAGAATCATAACACCGATAAATACATAAAAAAATTGCAATTGCAATTATTTCATGTGTTTGTAACTAGATGAGTTTAAAGTATTTATCAAAAGTTAATAGCAAAAAACTATTTGTAAAATTTAAGAAAAAGCGAGTAGGCCTAGTAACTTGCAGGAACGAATGAGCCCTTGGTCGCTATCAAATCAAAATCATAGAGTGGACATTTTACGGAGATTCTTTAAAAACAGAAGAATTAAATGTTTTACTTAAACACTAATAAATGATGCTAGGCGTATTTTGACGAAAATTCACCTCCTCTATGGTATTTATCTTATTTTGTATTTATTTTTAGATAATTACTATAAAAATATTCAACAACAAAAATACAAACAGCTGTAAGAATGCCCTGGAGGGCTTGTGATGGCAGCTGATAAACAAATGTACTAAACAATAAATAAAATTAACTTAAACAACAACTTAAATTCATTTCAACTATAATTAGTAATCCAAAAAAAAAATACCTTCATTCTCGAAATCGTGATTCCTCACCCCTCTAATAAAATTTCTTTACTCTTTTTTAAATAATTGTAGGTTTTTGGCCACCTTAACACTAACAGGGAGTGAATTCATTACCGACTGGCCCAAATCTTTAATTGAAATCCAGTTCGTCTACCACTCCTATACTCAGTCACCAGATTAGTAGCATTCCTTGTAATAATAACCATGCAAATCATTATTTTGTCTAAACAAATCTAAAAACACAGACGAACACACTTCATGCAGACACTGGTAAGTGAACACCGCAGCCTGGGGTAATTTGCTCCTCGTGGAAAATCCACCTATGCTGAAAACCCCTACTGCATAAGATTCCCCCAAAAATTCCCCTTGGAAAACTTTCCCACATGAAGAATTGATTAGCCAAAGGGAAAGTTTGACAAAATAATGAAGGACAGAAGGAATTTTTGAATATTTACTTTGTTTCTAAACATAAACAAAATATACCATTTAGAATATCCTATAGTATCTATTCTTATATTTTTATTTCTTATATATTTGTGTTTGTGGGGTTGATTTATCGTAGCAAAGTAAGATAAAGGTTAAAGCAAATAATTTGAAAATATTAAAATAAGTGGAAACTGTAGAAGATGTTGCTTTACGAAGTTATGATGAAAATACACAAAGATAACAGACTGGGACTAAGGAGCGCAAGTAACTACTTCCCATGGACTTGGTTTGATACCAACAACTATAGTATTTGCTTGTTTGTAGCTCATCAAATAATGAAACAAAGTAAAAAAATGCGGTTTTAAATAAAAGCACACCGCAAAGTTAATCCAATTATCATGATCAAATCGCAAATTTAATTGAATGATCATGTGATCAACAAAAATCACAATCATGTACTTTTTATTGTTTCTATTCCATCCAACAATAATAACAGTAGTGTGTTTTGATGGCTGACTTTTATCCCTCCCAGACCTGATATCACCCCCTCCCCTCCCCCAAAAAAGAAAAAAACTCCCCGCCTAAAAGTTTGTTCGTTTGAAACAAACCCCCCAGAAAAGTCTACATGAAAAAGACTATGTAAAAAAAAGATGCACATAATTTTGTTTTTTTATTCTACAAAACCAGTTTGTCAAAAAAAAGTAAAGAGCCTCATTAAGCCAAAAAGTGAGTAGAAATAAATTCAAATTATTTTCCAAGTGTAAAACTACCACAAATCACCATCAATAAATGAACTAAACCCAAAACGAACAGAAACAACAATAAACAACCTATTCACTCAAAACGAGCAAAAGTTAACATGAAAGTTGTACGGAAAAAACTTTATCGCAAAGAGTGCGCTCTTGAGGAGGAGGCAACCCCTTTCATATACTTAACAATTTCTGTTCGTTTTAAAGTTTGATTTTGCTCTTTACTTTCAGTTGATAAACTTATTTTTTATTTTATTACTTACAGATAGTATTTGCTGGGAAACATAAGCTTTTTAAAGAAAAGTAAAGAGCCTAATTGAACCAAAAATGAGCAGAAATAAAGCCAATGCATATAAATTAATATATTAAACTTTCTCTAAAAAGCAAGTTTGTCAAAGAATAGTAAAGAGCCTCGTTAAGCCAAAAATAAGTATAAATCAAATGCAAATAATTCTCCAAGCGTAAAATACCACAAATATTTCCTTTCCCCCTGGAAAACAAACCCCACAAATAAATCTCCCCCCCCCCCCCCCGAGGAAAATAGCCTTTGGAAAATAATTTTTCTTGAAAAGCACCAAGGAACTGGAAAAATAGGAATTTAGACACCAAAAGTATCTTAAAACACTTAATCAACAACAGTAAATCAGTAAATCTATTGCTAAAACAGTAAATCCGCTTTTGTTTAAAAGACATTGATATGAACTTCTGCAATTTTTGGCAGTAGTGGGCGCCAAATTAAAAAAAAATTATTGAAGAAGAAAAAATGTAGTCAAACAATCATCAAAATTAAGCTAAAATATATGGCACCAAAAGTTTAAGAGGGTTTAGCTACTCTTTGAAAGGATGGTTGGCTTTGGGAACCAACAAATTCTTATTGTTCAAGTTTTTACCGACAAAAGCATTGTCAAACTCTACGAGTTTGTTTTTCTTATCTTCCAAGTTCAAAACTATCACAAACCACCATTAATAAATAAATGAAACCCAAAACTAACAGAAATTACAATAGATACCCTAGTCAAGGTCAAAATGAGCAACAATTAAAATGAGTATGGCTGACAACACTCTTGTTCTCTCAAGACCAGAACATAATTTGCACTTTACTGAAAAAACATATAACAGTGTATTGTCAGTTTGATATAGATATTCTGATATTTATTCCTTATAGTTTTAATACTTCTTTATTTGTTAAAGTCAAAAAGTGAAAACATTTAAGATATATTTTGTTTCAGTAAAGTGCAGATTATGCTATGGTCTTGAGGAGGTGTGGGGGATGTCAGCCCTACTCATAATGGTTTTTGCTCGTTTTGAGTTTGAATAGATTATTTATTGTAATTTATGATTGTTTTGGGTTTAATTCATTTATTGACGGTGATTTGTGGTAGTTTTACGCTTGGAAAATTATCCGGGGGGATTCTCTGGGTAGGGGTAGGTTATTCTCCAGTATTTTCTGCTGGGGAGTGTTCTCCTCAGAGGGATGTTTCTGGGGGTATTTTCCGAGAGGGGGTATTTTCCGTGGGGGGTTATTTTCTACACTGTAGCACGGTACTGTACCCAGTCAATGCTTTTTGCACTCCTTACCCTTCCGTCTCAAAGGGGACTCCTTTGATTTTAACGTGACTAGGTCTATTCTCACAGCTTTCAATAATTACATATTTTACTTCTCCGTCTGAGCATTCCGTATCTTCTTTGCTCCAAAAAGTTCTCAAGTTCGTCACAGTTTGCAAATTTAACAAAATTGTTTTCTTGAACTTCAAACCTGACGCATCTATGTCTATCAGATTTTCTTTTCGCAAACCTTTCTGTGTCATCCATCTGTGTGTCTCAAGTTCAGTTGGCAGATCTTCCTCTATAAATATGGCGACACTCATAAATGCTGTATTTTTTCGTACTTACTTCTGCGTTTTTCAATCTTTTCCTTCAGTTCCTCGTCCACTCATCTTTTTTTCTCCTTTTTCAAAATACTCCAGATCCGAGTAATTAAACCAAATAAGTAAAATAGCACAACAACGTGAAAACAAAGCAAACAACAAAACACTATTAAACAACCACCAACTCCACTACTAAGAGCTTCCAAAAAAAGAAAAAAACAAACAAATTAGACTAATTAAAAGATTAATTACTTTTTCTTAATCCTTCCAGTACTTATCCTTTATTCCAGCACTCTCTGCAAGCTTTTAGCGTTCCTTGTAAATCTACGAAATATACACGCTTAATGACGTTTTATTTTCACACTTAATCCCTACCTATCCTAAATAACTTACTTATCCTACTTATTTTTATTAAACCAATCCTAATTAACTCCTGTTTGTAGTGATTTGTCTTCAATTTTTATTTGAATATTTAGTACAATTTTTACTCGTTTTGATATTTATTTTTGCATTTAAATTAGTACCTGTTATCTGTATCTTTGATGTAATTGGTTATTTCATTTCCGTTTGTTCTGGGTTTTATTTATTCGTTAATCGTAATTCTGGTTGTTTTGAGTTTGAATTATTGTAGAAACTTATTTCTGCTGATCTTAATTTTAAAATATCTTTTTGAAAAGTTTTTTTATTATTTTTTATCTATTTTTACTATCAATGTTTCAAGTTTTTCAAACTCTCCCATTTGAACATCAAAGTTTTTTTTTTTTTTAATATCACTGTTTCAAAACATCCAAGCGATGTTTTCTCAAAATAACAGTTTCGAAGTTCAATATCATTCAATATCAATATTCAATATCAATATTGAATATCTTCTGAAAGTATTCGCCAGTAGATGTATTAGCAGTTGCAGTCACAGCCAGAAGTAGTTGCAGTCGCATCCAGTCTCATTTACAGCCGCAATAGTAGTAGTATAAGCTGTGGCCCTGAAAGTCCCAAGTTAATACCCTTACCCGTACCTAAGATATCTCAAGTACGCTTTTTTGGTAACTTAGATGCAGATAGTTTCTTTCGATTTAGCTCAACGTACTCCTCAACATTTTCCGAATTTTGTTCCCTCAATATACTTAGTCTCTTGAGTAATACTCAGCATGAAACATTCCCCAGCTTCCCAATGATAAATCTTGCATGTAAATTACATAACTTGTAATTTGGGCTGTTGTAAATTGTAAATTGGGCTGTAGTGGCATGGCATCTCCAGACGCATAGTTATTAGAACTTTTGACTATTTTTAATAAAATAGATTTTGAGACTTCCATCAGTGTTGAGGGGATCGTCTAATAGAGCGCAAAGGGGACTGGGTCCCTTTCATTTCATTTTCAACACCCCTCTCAACATGCCTTTCAAGTCAAACTTAATGCCCTCTGCTGGTCTATAAATATTGCTGTTGAGTTCTTTTGACAGACCTCCAAAATATTTGTGTTTTGATTTTGGTTTACATCCCTCAACATTTTCCAAAGGTTCTACCTTAATATTCTCAGTCCTTTTGGAAACTCAGAATCAAACATGCCCCTTTCCCCCACCAACAAACCTTATATATAAACAATGGGCAACTTATATAAATTAAAAACCATGCTCCAGGGATGGTGGGGGGGCTATGTCTTCCCCTGAGGCATATTTATTTTACTTTTCGACTATTTTGAACAAAAAGATTATTCCAAATTTTTATCATATATCGTCACATGAAGGGCATAAAGGGAATAGGAGTGGATTGGTTGCCATCTCACCACATTTTAACATCTTCCTCAACATGCTCTGAATAGTTCAAACTTAAAAGTAATAGATATTCTTGGAGCTTAGCATCATCTATTTATTATGTTCTATTCGTAATCTAGATAACTCAGTCTTCGCATTAAATTTCTTACCAGTCACAACCTCATGAAAGTATTCGAAAATTCCCTTTTTCTACAAAACTTTTTTCAGCACCAAGGACACCGAGAATCAGATTTGATTGTTTGAATTGATTAAGTAGAAAGTTACGCCAAATCTAAAAAAAACATGGGTAAAAATCAGCAAAAAATAGTTAAAATCAACACCACCTTACAGCTTAAGAAGGAGATTTAGCTTTCTTTTAAAGCTATAGCCGTTTTGAGGAATAATAGATGGTGGAATTTTTTTTACTTTTTCTTTACGGACGAAACGTATTCTTAAATTTGACGAGTCAATTCTACTTATTTATTTTCTTGGCTCAAGCGGTAACGCTGATGAGAATATGATGTTGCGTTAAAAACTTCATAATTGAAACATCCAAAAGAAAAATCGAATGTTGACCTAAATACTGTTCAAAGGTTGACCGAACTGGCCTAAAAGAAGGAGTTTTGTGTTTTTGTTACTTGTAATTAATGGTATTTAGATGATATAATTATGACAAAGATCAATGATTCCGCTCTAGGTATTTAACTACTCGCAACTATTGGTTGCGTGCAAACACAGAGTTCATTTTGTGGGTTGTGTGATATTTCAAGAGGAAGGATTTATAAAATACACTAGGATTTGAAGGAGTTATTTTAATAATACATGAGAGCCGACGAGGAATCCCGGCGTTCCTAGCTTCAACTTTTTTTTCTTTTTTTTGTTTCATTTGGTTCGTTTTAATTGTTTGAAGCGCTGAAACTGATCGATATCCAAGAGGTGTAGAAATTTCTTCACTATTGTCTCTAGTCATGCTTACTAAACAAAGCTTTGTTTTAATATGAAAATTGTTAATTTCAAATAAAATTAAATGAAAATGTCACATCACTAGCTTAGTTTCAACTTAATTTCATTTTGTGAGTGATACAGATGACACAACAAATAAAGAAGGAGGGTGTGATTAGGTTTGTCGATAGAAAATTTTCAGAATATTGACCTTCCTTCTAAAGAAATCCCAAAGGCACGTTATTTATTAAGCTAATTGCAATTTATAAGTTATTTATTTGTTTTTTCTTTCAGATTTGGTAAAATATTGGTTATTAAGGATATAGTAGATTTTCAACCTCCAATTTCAACTTTGGTACAGCATGTATCATCGCTGCGACGTAAGTTTCTTCATTCTTATTTTCTGTAAAAACAAAAATGGCCTTATCTTGTTATTTTCTTGATCTAATAGTAGTGTATAATCGAATATGACCATAGAGCCTGGCAAAAAATATAGTCTCACCGAATCTTATCAAATATTTTTAATTCGGAATTTTGTTTTATTAGAACAATTTTTTTATAGAAAAAGACCTCTGTATTTGTTAATTCTTATTTAATTCCCAAAAGCCCGTATAACATGAACAATGTAAAAATAAGTGTTAGACGGCAAAAAACGTTATTAATTCTGGCACCAATTCAAAACTGTTTAGGGGGGGCAAGGACCTTTTTTCTATTTTTAATGAGGATTCAAAAAACAGCAAGATTAAATGACATACTTTAGGAGTAACAGATTTAAAAAAAACAAGAATTTTGTTTTATCAATGGAGATCATCGATTTATGGACAAAATGAGGAGCTACTCTCCGGGAGGGAGGATACTGGGTTCGAACTTTCCTGAAGTTTTGGTCCGACTTGTAAAAAAGTAACAGAAATGCATATAAAAATTATTTCTATGCATTTCTTAAAGTTTTTATTTTACCCAATTCTCTCCCCGAAAAAAAAATTATGGATAAGACCTTGGTTGAAAGATAGTTATGTACCTAGGTATTGATTTTAGTAGACATTGTATTTCAGGGACTAACATAATTGTTAAAACGTCAAAAAGCAACCAAATAATAAGCAAAATTTAGAGGAAATAGTTAAATTCAAAATAATTTGAGAAAGCGGTAGACCGGAAGAGGCTTTTATACCCTGGCATATACCTGATGTAGGGATTCAATGGTTGTAGGCACAAGCAATTACATATATTGCAGGTACAGCTCATACACCTGTTTACTTATGAGAATAAAACTTTGATTATGCAATAAGACATTTTAATACCAGCATAACATCCACAAAGCAACATCTTTTGAGTCAAGTCAAAGAGGATCATCTAGATGGGAACCCTATACCTCTATGTTAAAAAGTGTTTTTTATTTTCATATGCTTATTTTTGTGACTTATTTCTGTAAAGCAGTCATATAATTCCTAACTCAAAACTATTTTCTCAGCCAATATAGATGTCTCTGAAATATTTAATTAACTTGATATTATCACTGAAAAGCCCTACCTGGAAATCATGGGAAGATTATACAATATCACTAACATGAAGAAATTCTAGAGAGGCAAACAATTCACCTTTTTTGAACTAGATGTGCGTGCGTTAACAGCTAAAGGGTCAGACCTGGCACTTCGTAAACGAGTTAAAAGAACGTAAAACCTGATTGGTTGTTTTGTGCGAAGTTTTAGGCCAGTAAAAAGAACCAAAATTCTAGTCCCGACTCTTTTATTCACATTCAAGATTTAAAAGATTTAACCCCAAGGTTTTTTCCAAGATTTAACCAGCAAATGTTTCTTCTTTTAAAAATTTTTAAGATACATGTAAGATAAACCAAACTCATTTAGGAATAGGTTAGAAAGTTTTTATGCTTAAACCAACAAGAAGCTTTTTGCTGAGTTTAAAAAGGTCCAGTTTCAAGTGCGTAAAATGCTTTTTAATATCCTTCGGTCGTCAAAACATTTCTGAACTACTATATTCTGAAACCTGGTTTTACTTCCAGGTTAATTGCAAGGGTTGAGTAGATCTTTCTTACAGCTAAATTTAATGTCCTAAATTAAGTAGAATATGCTATTCTTCGTCTTTTACTGAAAAACAATTGCTTACAGGGTTGTTAATAATTATTGTTCTTTTTTATGAATATTTTCTATGTTTAAGAAAGGAGCAAAATGACTTTGTTAGGGAAAGACTTCATATTTCTTGTGTTTCTGCGTGCCAAAAACAGCAGGCCAAACGAATAGCAGGCCAAAAACAATGTGGTATTCTGACATGAAAACGTACTGAAATATTTCATCGACGGTTCTCATCTTAGGGAATATTAATACAATAGTTGACAGATAAGACCTTTAATTATGAATACCAAATTTTATAATAACATTTTCTTCTTTCAGGAGAAAGGAAAAATATAAAAATCGATGGCAAAGCTATAAGCTGCTCTCCAGAGTTCCGACTTATCCTCACAACTTCCCGTCAAGATTTGGACATTATTTCAAATTCGTTGAGATCTCAATTAACATTGTTGAACTTCAGCAGCAGCGAGGCAAGCCTTACTCGTGAGGTTAGTGTTGTTTGTTACTGTTTTGAGAACAGAATCAATTCTCTCGGCTCTGTATCTACACCCAAATTTTTACCAATCGTTTGTTTATCTGGAAGGTATAAGGAATTTATTGCACCTTTCATTACAAATAATTCCCTAAGACGGTGGTCACCAAAGAACAGCCTCAATAGTTTACTGTGGATTCCAAATGAAGAAACCAAAAATTTATTTAGGAAAGATTTAGAAAAATAATAAAAATAAATGAGGTTTTACTCTGGACACTAAAACTATTTTAAGCCAGTTTTATTACATAAGCATAAATATGGTAAAATCTGATTAAAAGTAGTTTAAGATATTTACTGAAATGATGATTGAACACCCGAATTTCAATAGCGGGAATTTGTATTTTGATCATTCACATATTAATGTGAAAATTTTACTTTACATTAATATGATGCGGTCTCTTTCTAATGAATCCATACTAGGTATACTGGATACAGATCTGCAGCTAGGGAGCTACGGTTTTAAGTTTGGAGTAGGGATTTGAAGAATGTGTCGACAAAATCATCCAGTGTGCCAATGAATGCAGACACATAAGCTAAATTTCCAAGGGAAATAGTTAAATTTTCCATAGAACTTCCGCTCCTCCACAACCTACGACACTCCTCCCCCTAGCTTTGCCCCTGACTGGATATCAGGGTTTTAACCTGTTGAATCTGGGATCTTTCACCCATGCAAGTGGACAATCATTAAACTGAAATGTATGGTTTATTGTATTCTTTTTAGTATTTTGGGTAGAAGTTCAACGTTCTTGAACTCACCATACATCTCGAAAATTGCTACACCAGCGGCACAGCTTAGATTCCAATATACAGTTATGAAAACTCCTATCTTGCCCATCAGAAGCTTTGGGTACAGAAATCTGAACTTGGCGCCTCCTCCAAGCCCGCGCTCCGACGCGTAGATCGTACTACGACACCGTAGGCGGGAATGCAATTTTGTTTTGTTGCATACACAGCTTAGATACAAATATTGGTTATCTAAGCTGTGCTGCCAGTTTCCTGTCTCCTGCCGCTAGAATCGCTACCGCGCACTGTGTCCCAAAAATAAATTGAGTTTTCATAACTGTATTGGTATCTAAGCTGTGACTAGCGGTGCATTGACAACCAAATACTTTAATTTCGTTTGAGTCACCTCTGCTGCTCTCTTCACTATGGTCAGACTCAGTGTGTGGCTCCTCCCCCAAGAAATGGACAAGTCAAAACTATCTATGGACATCTGGTGCCATTTTCTCGTCAAGTTGTGAATATTAACAACTTTACAAACTTTAGCTTAAAGTTTTTAACAAACTTTAGCTTTAAGTGTGAGCCAAGTGCTTATCTAAAAATTTTCATTTGATAACATATGACCATGTTCGGGTCAAAAGTTTTGATTTTCGGCATAAAACAGGGGACATTGAAATTGTCCTGCACACGATCTCTGTTTCAACGTGAAAAGGGCAAAAGAATTTCCCTTCGAATTGCCCTTATTACAATATTTTAAGACTACTACTTCTGTGTTAATCATCCACTGGAAGAAAAACAAAAGAAAGAAATTGACCAGCAGCACTATAGGATTTCTCGAAAAAAATGCACAACTTTGTGTTTTTCAAACAGTTCGTGGTAACGAACTGTAGTAAGGAGCGACCCGGCTCAATAGTAAACGAAACTCTAAAAAACGGAATTTCGATACTAAAAGATATATCAAAAGAATCGGATTTTTATGCTGATTTTAAATATATAAATTTCATCAAATTTAGTCTTTGTCATCAAAAGTTACGAGCCTGAGAAAATTTGCCTTATTTTGGAAAATAGGGGGTAACACCCCCTAGAAGTCATAGGATCTTAACGAAAATTACACCATCGAATTCAGCGTATCAGAGAACCCTATAGAAAAAATTCCAAGGTCCAATCTACAAAAATGTGGAATTTCGTATTTTTTGCCAGAAGACAAATCACGGGTGCGTGTTTATTTGTTTTTTTGTTGTTTTTTTTTCCCAGGGGTCATCGTATCGACCAAGTGGTCCTAGAGTGTTGAAAGAGGGCTCATTCTAACGGAAATGAAAAGTTCTAGTGCCCTTTTTAAGTGACCAAAAAAATTGGAGGGCACCTAGGCCCCCTCCCACGCTCATTTTTTTCCCAAACTCAACGGATCAAAATTTTGAGATATCCATTTTGTTCCGCATAGTCGAAAACAATAATAACTATGTCTTTGGGGATGACTTACCCCCCACAGTCCCTGGGGGAGGGGCTGCAAGTTACAAACTTTGACCAATTATTACATACAGTAATGGTTACTGGGAAGTGTACCGACGTTATCAGGGGGATTTTTGGTTTGGGTGTGGGGTTCAGGGGAGGGGGCTATATGGGAGGATCTTTCCTTGGAGGAGTATTTCATGGGGGAAGAGAAATTCAATGAAAAGGGCGCAGGACTTTCTAGCATTACTATAAAAAAAAAAAAACAATGAAAATATAAACATGAAAAAGTTTTTTCAATTGAAAGTAAGGAGAAGCATTAAAACTTAAAACGAACAGAGATTATTACGCATATGAAGGGTTCTAAAAATACTTTAGCATAAAGAGCGAGGTATTTAGGAGGAGATAAATACTTCGCTCTTTATGCTAAAAATTTTTTAAATAATTTCAACTATTTATTCTACGGCCTTTCTGATTTAGGGATCATTCTTAAAGAATTGGGATAAAACGTAACGTAAGTTATGTACGTTTGTTACGTAAGTTAATTCTTAAGTTACGTTTTTTTTACTAATAAAAACGTTCGTTAAAAATTAAAAGATCTAGTTGCCTCTTTGAGTAACAAAAAATTGGAGGGCAACTAGACCTCCTTCCCCACCCCTTATTTCTCAAAATCGTCTGATCAAAACTAAGAGAAAGCCATTTAGCCAAAAAAAGAATTAATATGCAAATTTCATTTTAGTAATTTATGTACGGAGAGCCAAAATCAGACATGCATTAATTCAAAAAACTTTCAGAAATTAAATAAAAAAAACAAGTTTTTTTAAATGAAAGTAATGAGCGACCTTAAAACTTAAAACGGACAGAAATTACTCCGTATATGAAAGGGGCTTTTCCTCCTCGACGCCCCGCTCCTTGTGCTAAAGTTTGATTCTTTCTCGCAACTCTACTTTTTAAAACAATAAAAAACTTTAGCGTAAGGAGCTGGGTGTCGAGGAGGAAAAGCCCCTTTCATATACGGAGTAATTTCTGTTCGTTTTAAGTTTTAATGTCGCTCCTTACTTTCATTTAAAAAAACTTGTTTTTTTTATTTAATACTCTTACAAGCTTGAAACACCCGTAATAGAATCCTTGGATATGGTAGACATGATGTCTTTTGACGTTTTATCTACAATTACGCAAACTTTCTCAAGCTTGTAACTTTGGTTGGTAGTTTAAACCTACTAAATTGTACATGATTAGAATCCTCATTAAAAAGGAATTCTCGAGATGTAATTAATACGATCAAATCACAATACAAATAGCGTCTTTTGGTTTAGGTCAACATGGTTTAGCTCAATATGTCCCCAAAGTTCCAACTTAATATCCTTAGTCGTTACCAAGATCTTAGAGATACGCACGCTCTTTTGAAAACCCAGATGCTCATAGTGTCTTTTAATTTATTTCAATATCCCCCTTATTATCCCCTGGAATTTTCACCCCAAACCCTTTGGAAAACCCAGGATCAAACAAGCTCCTCTTTCTTAATATGTAACTATATGTAAACAGTGGCAAATAGCATAAATTACAGACCTTGTCCCGTGGGCTTTGGGGGGGGGTCAGGTATGCGGAGACAATTTTATTAGACTTTTTGACCATGTTGAACAAAATCGCTGTCTAAAAATTTTTGTCATATTTGAAGGGTGGTGTGCTGTTGGTAGCCGTCCAATCACTTTAAATCTTGAAAAGAGCTCTATAACTTTCAATTTCCAATAGAATTGGCCCACTCTGAGGTTTCTTTGACATCTCCTTCAGTGTGAAGTGAACTGGGGGAAAAATGCATTGAAACCATATTGCTCTTTACATAGGCATCTCTACTGCGTTTTTCATTCTTGTTCTTTACATGCTGTTCCTCAGTAGAAATTGGTTGCGCACAAACTTACCATTAGATGTCATCTTATCGTGTACTTACCATTGTACTGAGTTAAGTATCTTTATTAAGCTGTTTCATTAATATATTACTCATATCTAGTTTTGTGATGCCGGTTTATCCATCACCGCTCCATATTACGTTTCAAAAACCCTTCATTTGCAAAAGGAAGGTGAGGTCCTTAGGAAACAACTAACACAACTGGAGGACTCACTTCTTAGCCAACTTTGCAACTCTCAAGGAAATATTCAACAAAACAAGGTAAATTGTTTCTTTACTTTAGCTATGTTTTGAGCAATTCCAATATAAGTGTGCATGCAAACAATAGCGAAAATTCATATACTCTCTAGTGAAGATTTATGAAACACAACAATCTAGACCTCTATTCATGAATCCACCTGTTCGCCCACGCGCTATGACAAATGTTCAGCGCATTATATATGCTGTAATCTGACTGAATTGCAAGAGGCAGCTGAACTGTTGTTCTGACATACTGGGAACTTCCTTGTCGGCGCTATAATGTATGTAATTTTTATGGCACTTGGTATTAACCAAGTGACATATAGAAATTGCAAATTTTGTCGGTCCCGGTTTTGCTACTTTAGGCACTTCCAGGTAAGCTAGGACGATGAAATTTGGCAGGCGTATCAGGGACCAAACCAGATTAAATTAGAAATAGTCTTTTTCCCGATTTGACCATCTCAGGGGGGGGGCGTTAAATCGGAAAAATAGAAAAAATTAAGTATTTTAACTTACGAACGGTTGATCAGGTCTTAATGAAATTTGATGTTTGGAAGGATATCGTATCTCAGAGCTGTTATTTTAAATTCTGACTGGATCTAGTGATATTAGGGGGGGGGGGTTGGTAGGGGTAAACCTAGAATATTGGCAAACACATAGAGTGGAGGGATCGGGATGAAACTTGGTGGGAAAAATAAACACAAGTCCTAGATACATGATTCACATAACCAGAACGGATCCGCTCTCTTTGGGGTAGTTTGGTGGTGGTGGGGGGGTTAATTCTAAAAAAAATAGAAAAAATGAGGTATTTCTAACTTACGAACGGGTGACCGGATCTCAATTAAATTTGATATTTAGAGGGATATCGTGTCTCAAAGCTTTTTATTTAAATCCCGACCGGATCTGGTGACATTGGGGGAGTTTGGGATGAGGGAACCTAAAATCATGGAAAACGCTTAGATTGGAGGGATCGGGATGAAACTTGTTGGGAAAAATAAGCAGAAGTTTTAGATACGTGATTTACATAATTGGAACGGATCCGCTCGATTAGGGGGGGGGGGGGTTAATCCTCAAAAACTTGAAAAAATGACGTATTTTTAACTTACGAAGGAGTGATCGGATCCTCATGAAACTTCATATTTAGAAGGACCTCGTAACTCAGATCTCTTATTTTAAATCTCAACCGGAACCAGCGTCATTGGGGGGGCAGTTGGTGGGGGGGGACCGGAAATCATAGAAAATACTTAAAGCGGAGAGATCAGGATGAAACTAGATGGGAAGAATAAAAACCTATCTAAGATACGTGACTGACATAACCGGACCGTATCTGCTCTCTTTGGTTGAGTTGGGGGGGGGATAATTTTGAAAAACAAGGTATTTTTAACTTACGAAAGGGTGACCAGATCTTAATCAAATTTCATATTTAGAAGGATCTTTTGCTTTAAAGCTCGAATTTTAAATTCCGACAAGATCCTGAGACATTGGGGGGAGTTGGAGGGGGAAACCGGAATTCTTGGAAAACGTGAAAATGGGGGTATTTTTATCTTACGAATAGGTGATCGGATCTTGATGAAATTCGATATTTCCTGACCAGATCTTTTGACATTGGGGGGAATTGGAAGGGGAAATCTTGGAAAACACTTGGAGTGGAGGAATCGGGATGAAGCTTGGTGGATAGAATAAGCAAATGTCCTTGATATGTGATTGACTTAACCGTACCGGATTCGCTTTCTTTGGGGAAGTTGGGGGAGGGGTTCAGTGATTTGACGAGTTTGGTGTTTATGGACGTGCTAGGACGATTAAAATTGGTAGGCGTGACAGGGAGCTGCATTATAACTTACGAGTGGGTGATCGGATCTTAATGAATTTTGATATTTAGAAGGACATCATGACTCAGAGCTCTTATTTTAAATCCTGACCGGCATTAAGCCTCTGATTTTCTTTTAAATCAATCTATTGATTCTTAGAATTTTGTTAGAGCTCATACCATATGAGGTCTTGGCTCTTAGCTCTTCTTGCCTCGTCACAAGTGCCATATGAGCTCTTAGCTCTTTTTGGACAAATTTTTCACTACTGTTTCGTATATATATCTATGCTGTGGCTCTAATGAATAAAAATTTGAAGTTGATATAGAAAGTTTAACCTTCTATAGCTGCAAAGGCTGGATTGGATGATATGTTTTGGCATCCTGTATTCTAGATATGAAGTTGCTTCAAAGATATTGGCTTCTCCGTGATGTAAATTTTTCTCTGACTTGCAGAATATATTTTTTATTTTGTTTATTTTATGTTTTGAAACCGTTTTTTCATCCCGGAAACTTGACTTTCTTTATCAGCCCTGGGTGTTTTACTTCTGCTTCTGACAAAAAAAGAAACAAAATAAAAATAAAAAAAAATATCTTCGAATTCCAATGCTTAACAAAGATAAGTGACCTAATATTGCGTCAGAGGGCAACAAACTTATGTAGTAAATAGAAGGTACAGAGAAATTAAATTCGCTTTCATAGTTTTTTACTTCGTCAGACGATAATGTTTCTGGATATTTTGGATAGTATGAAAAATAATGGTGAAAACTAAAAAGAAATAACAATAAAACACAACTTAATAGAAATGGTGTTTAGGATTGGTAGACATACTGAATTCAACTAGTATTAGCGTTATCATAACTAATAGCTTTTTAATCTTACAATTAAAGATATTAAAAGTTTTTTGTAAAAATCATTATATATGTATAAAAAAGTTGCAAAGATCTAAGAGGTGTACTGAAGACAAAAAAAGTAAAACCAAATATTTTAAACAAATCAAATGTGTTTTATCTTCAAATTTCTTAGGGAATTAAAAGAAAGTTTTTTTGTCTTGCTACCAGAAAAAAATTGAAATAAAAAAAACAATAAATTTAAATCAGGGATGGTCGTGTAAGTAATGTTCTTGAATAGCCGTGAAACGTCATTACGCCTTAACACATCTGTATTTAGTCTTAAAATATCAGTTTTCCCTGGTGACTAGAACTAATGTCGATCCTTGCTATCCAAATGGAACGTTTGGATATGAAAGCGTTGTTTTACCTCTGTTTAAAGAGGTATTTATGAAGCTTTATGAAGCTTTATTTATGCTTCATCTTATAGATTTAAAATAATTTTAAATTGAATTTTTCAGGTTTAAAGGTAAAACGATATTCGCCAGACAGTGAAATTTTAGGTTTTGAACTTAATAAAAAGTGTCATTTTTGGTCTTTTACTGAAAAATGATTTGCTGTGTGGCTAATAAAGACCATTCTTGTTTTTATTAAGAATTTTTCCTTATAATAAACAGGCAAAATTAACTTTGTAAAACAAAAAATATGTTTTTCTTGTATTTCTGTTAGGGTAAATTCTATTTGGTTCACTCTGAAATACTACTGAAAATCAGTAGGCTCGATGGATTGGTTTAAGGCTAATGGTCTTAATTTGTGTCCAATGCTATTTCTCCTATGATAGAAAATCATGAATAACTTCTGCGATTTTGGTGATTTTGAACTGATTTTTTTTTTGATGACTCTCGAGTTAAAAAGGAAAAAAATGTTGGTTTCACTTTTTCTGTATATGCTTTACCTATTGTGCAAAAAAAAGAAATCAAGTTATTTTAGTTTGGTGAATAAAAATTTAGTGGATGGGAAATGACAGTAGATTTTTTTTTTTAGTTCATCCTGCCAGTATTTAAAAAAAAATGTTGGTTGCAGAATTGTTATATTTTTATTTTTAACGGTGCAAAAAATTATTTTTAATTTTCAACATTTTTCTTGCTAGAAGGTATGAAGTTGGCTCCAGAGGGTAGAATTTTGGATCATATGTAGATTTTATAATCTACAACCATTACAGAAAATTTCTGATGTCTATCATAAATAGTTTGAAAGCAAAATCAGAAAAATACAATTTCAAAATGTGCTTACTTTTTACTTATTTTACCCCTGTTTCCGGCTTAATAGCGTTGTTCATCAGCCAATAGAAAAAAAGGCGGGATTCTTATCCAATTTTAGGCATTACGCCTCCAAGGCATTGTGTCTCTGATTAGTTGACTTGTCAACTGAAGTCAATAAGACATCTGAGATATGAGGAAGAAAATTATCAACAAAAGGTGGCTGAATTTAAAATACCGGTAAGTAAAAATTACATATACAAGTTTCATTCCCTCTTGTCCATTAAATAAAAAAAAACAAGTTTTTTTTAACTGCATGTAAGGAGCGACATTAAAACGAACAAAAATTATTCCGTTTATGAAAGGGGGTAGTCCCTCAATGTCCCGCTCTCTACGCTAAAGTTTGACTCTTTCTCACAACTATACTTTTTAAAACAATAAGAAACTTTAGCGTAAAGAGCGAGGCGTTGAGGAGGGGACTACCCCTTTCATATACGGAATAATTTCTGTTCGTTTTAAGTTTTAATGACGCTCCTTACTTGAAGTTAAAAAAAACTGTTTTTTTTTTATGTAATTTCTGAACATTTTTAAATTAATGCATGTTTTGATTTGGCTAACCGCACACGAAATTTGCATATCTTTTTTTGTCTAAATGGCTTTCTCATATTTTCGTTCTGACGATTTTGAAGAAAATGGGGCGGGGGAGGAGGTCTAGTTGCCCTCCAATTTTTGGTAACTTATAAAAGCACCTAGAACTTTGTATATTTGTATTACATATATGAGGGGGTTTGCCCTTTCGTCAATACCTCGCTCTTTACACTAAAGCTTAAATTTTCTCCCGGTTCTTAAGAATGACCCTAGAATCACCAAGTCCGTAGAATATATAGTTGAAATTACTTTAACGGAAAGAGCGAGGTATTTAGGAGGAGATGAACCCCTCATATGCGTAATAATTTCTGTTCGTTTTATGTTTTAATGCTGCTCCTTACTTTCAGTTGAAAAACTTCTTCATTATTATTTTTTCAGTGTTTTTTTTAATAATGCTAGAAAATCCTATGCCCCTTCATTGAATTTCTTTTCCCCCGTGACAAATTCCTCTAAGTAAAGATCCTTCAACGTAGCTCCCTCCCCTCTACCCCCCCCCCCCTCAGCCAAAACCCCTCAACCGTTGACTTTTAATTAAAAGGAATAGTTGTGGGAAAAGTCAAGTCATGGCCAATTGTAGAAAAAGCCAAGACAGATTGTCCAATTAAGTGGGCATCAGGTCAAGGTAAACACTGATCAAAGTTTATAACTTGTAGCCCCTCCCCCGGGAACTATGGGGGAGTAAGTCGTCCCCAAAGACATCTTATTATGTTTTTTGACTATGCTTAAGAAAATGGCTATCTCAAAATTTTGATCTGTTGACTTTGAGAAAAAAATGAAAGTGGGAGGGGGCCTAGGTGCCCTCCAATTTTTGGTCGCTTAAAAAGGGCACTGGAACTTTTCATTTTCATTAAAATGAGCCCTCTTGCGACACCCTAGGACCAATGGGTCGATACACTCACCCCTGGGAAAAAGAAAACAAAAAACAAATAAACACGCACCTTGATCAGTCTTCTGGCAAAAACAATTCTATGACTTTTAGGGCGTGTTTCCCCCTTTTTTCCAAAATAAGACAATTTTTCTCAGGCTCTTATCTTTTGATGGGTAGGACTAAATTTATTAAAATCCGATTCTTTTGACGTATTTATTAGTATCAAAATTTCGTTTTTTAGACTTTCGTTTACTATTGAGCCGGGTCGCTGTTTTGTTTTTCTATGGTTCTTTTCATTTTTTTTAGAAAGGTGCTGCTTGGAGAACAAGATAAAGATAATTTGTCAAATGGATCGAAAATTTCAGAAGAATTTTCAGCAAATCCTCTCATAGACGATTCAAATAAATTGGAAACGGTAGTGGTTCTTACGGTGTTGATTGCCCCGATACGAATACTGAGATAGACTTATCTGGAATTCCAGATGGAAACTGCATTGTGAATCTAAGGTATTTCCTTGCTGAAGTAATTTCAGCATTCAGACACAAAATCAGTTGCGATCACGGAAAATTGATTATAAAGCAATTAGAAAAGAAAGGCCTGAAAACTGAACTGAAAGTTAAGTGTAATAAGTGTAACTGGGAAAAGAGGATAAAGGTGAACCAGAATGTCCAGCAACAAGCGTAAAAGAATATCTTTCAAGTTTTACGGACCAGACACAGGTTGCTTTTTCCGAAAAAAAATCAAGTCTTAAAGGCTGCTTGAATTCGAAGGCTGTTTGGGGAGCCATGGGTAGTGGAGGAGGGTATTCTACACTGTGTGAATTCTTCGGGGTGCTTGGAGTGAAACAATGTCACGAATAGTTTATTCCCGTATTGAAAGGCAGCTTGTAATGCTTGGATGAATAGTTTATCGGAAATTTTGCTAGAAAATGGACGAGAGGCCTTAAAATCAGCCATTCATGATGATAGGTATAAGGAGGACTCATACTGGACAAAAGTGATATGTGATGGAGGCTGGAATAAGCGTAGCAAAGGACACGATTATTCGGCCAAAGGATGTGTTGCAGTTATCATAGATGCATTTACGAAAAAACTGTTATATGTTGGCATAAAAAATAAATACTGTTATATATGTTTTTCTTCTGCAAACGCCAAAGTAATTCCCAAAGATCATTTCTGCTTTCTGAATTATAACGGAAATTCAAGGAGCATGGAAACAGATATTCTAGTTGAAGGCTTTCGTTCCAGTGAGGAGATGCACGGATTACAGTTTTAGTTCTCCTCACATGGTAGTTTATCGGTGACGGTGATTCCAGTGTTTTTTATAAGCTAAAACAAAGTGTTTCCTACGGTTCCAACATACGGAAACATGAATGTGCAAATCACGTCACAAAAAACTATACAGCCCATCTATATAATTTGTGCAAAAATAAAAAAGGTTTGTACACAAAATGTCTTCCCCGAGGAATTATCCAGCAACTGACAAAAAATTTAAGGGGTGCGATAAAATAAATTCTGAAAATAATGGAACAGCAGAAGAATTGAAATCTTGTTAAAAAGAGGTCCGTACCATGTTTTCGGAAACCACACAAAATGTGATTCTGGATGTCCTAAGATTGCTGAATTGACCGTGAATAGTAAAATAGAAGATCGGTGAATAATTTTCCCCTGCACGTGTTTGAAGATGTTATGACAGAGGTCGATATTGTGTGTCGAAAAGCAGAGCAGCTTCGAAATGACGCAACTACAAACTTAGCTGAAAGCTACATGTCAGTTGTTGCTAAATTCATCGGAGGAAAGCAAATAAGCCGGTCTAAACGAGGTTCATATCATGCAAGAGTTCATGGAGCAAGTCTTGCTTATAATTCAGGTCCAAAATGGCATCAATTAGCTTGGAAAAATATTTTTGGGCTTAGTCCTTCTAGCGTAACAAAAAAATATTGTAATAAAACGGCTAAACTCCGTGTAATATCTAAACGTAATTTGACCAGTTATTATAGTGCTCTTGGAGGAAAACACGTTGCTAAGTTAAAAAATAGAAACTATAACTTTGGTAATCGTGACTATGGACCAAATTGCAATAAGCCAGACATGACTTCTGATGAAATGAATTTGGCCATACAAAAATATACTGACGAGAATTTAAAATTGGATTTTGCCAGTATAAGCTGTTTGTTCAACAGTACCAAGGGCCAATCCAAAAATGACACTTGGGTAGAAGAAAGATCTAAGAGAATAACTAGTAGTTACTTCCACAGAATTGCAACCAGAAAAAACAGCACCAGAGTTGCCCCAATTGTTAAGCAAATTCGAAACTTGGGACCTAGATTCTGCTCTGCCCTAATGAAAAAGGGCTTAGATTTAGAAGTAGTGGCACTAGAAGCATATGAAAACAAATTCAACTTAAAAGTCGTAAAGGGAGATCAATAGGACTCAGTGTGCATCCACAGTATCAGTATCTTGCTGCATCTGTAGATGGGCTGCTCCCTAATGGCACACCTATAGAGATAAAAACGGTGCTAATATACCAGAGTTCAAAACCATTTATGATGTGGCCCAGTCAAAAAATTTAGTTAAAGCATTTTTTCTTGAATTATCCAGTGAAGGTCTTCAGCTAAAAAAAAATCACAGGTATTTCGCCCAGATACAAGGCCAACTCGAGATACTGGATAAAATGGTATGCCACTTAATAGTTTATAACTCTATTGAGGATTGGGAAATAATTACAGTTCACCGATCGAAAGACTACTGGGAAAAAATATTTCCGAAGCTTGAAGCCTTCTGGAATGAATCCTTACATCCTGAAATTTTAGACTCAAGGGTTGCAAGGAATATGGAATCAGAGAACCTGTGTCTGTAAAATGTACAACCAGCCCACCAACCGAAGGACTCAAGCTTGTCTCAAGAAATAAAAAGAGGAAAAAAAAGAAGGTTGAGTCGAGTTGAAGTGAACAGCAAGAAAAAAAATGCACAGAAGGGATCGGGGGAGAACAGTGAATTTACCAGGAACTCAATGCATGAAAACAGTGATTTTGAAGAAATAATTTGGTCTGATTTGGAATAGATAAATCTTCGTGTTTGATAAAAAAAAATGTGTTAAAAAATATTGGCAAGGAAAATTATTTTTTCCTCCATAAATTTCTGTCTCATTCTTCGTCAATGTCCAAAAATAATGAAGTTTCTTATCTGGTCTGAAGTATATTAAATACATTTAATACAAACAATTTTAGTTTTTTTCTTATAAATTTCTTGTATGTTACTTGGGCTTAGTATTTGTGATTTTTATAGTTTTTCCTACAATTATTACGTTTTCTGTACAATTCGTTCATTTTTGGTATTTAATTAAAGCGTCTTTAAGTTTCTTTCCGAAATCTTGTGCATCTCGCCCCTAACACAAAATAACGTTAATGCCCTAATCTTATTACAAGGAAAATAGCTTTCATCTTATTAATTCAAATACTGACAAAAAAAAAACCACTATAAAAATCAAGGTGACTGGAAAGATATTGAAAATGAACTGAATGTGTAATGTATAATTATTTAGTGTTTAATATACTAATTACAGGAAACATCAACAATTAAGGTTTACAGATTCTATTTAGCGACAATTTTTTTATTTTGGTTTACGGTTAGAAGGGAACTCTAGTCGAACTCCTATGGGCCAGTAATTTGTGTCCTTTTTGGTTTAACTTTAGCACTCATTTTAATTTTTAATCGTTTAGGATTTAATTATTTGTATATAGCAGTACCCATTTCTTTTATGTTTGGTATAATTATTTATTTTTATTTCTCTTCATTTTCAGTCAATTATGCATAGACAGTAATGTTTGACCGTTTCACATTTAGATCATTGAAGGATTTTATTTTCTGTCCGTCTGTTTCAAATGGCTCTTTAATTTCAATTACTTAACTCACTAGCCTAATTGTATAATGTACATTCCCAGATTGCTATGAAATCACGATCTTGTATCAGACTTAGCAGACATCTGCCATGCTTGGGATACTTATGTCATGCTTGGCACAGATCATTCACTCTTAGTACTGTTCTCACAGTTCCGCTATGCTTGGCACACTTCTGCCATGCTTGGTACTAGCCACCTGAGGTATATGATTTCTGAGAGTGAAAAACCTCTCAAACATTCATCCTTTTTCTTTGGGTAGTTTACTTTTGCATGTGCGGACTGTTTGTTTTCGTTGTTGTATTTTAATGGGGGCAGATACGATGGACAAGGGTTTTTAAATTCCTTTTGGGAAATCCCAAACTTTATACTGTTATCGCTTTTCTCTATTTCAATAAAAATTCTTTTTTATGTGCTTTAACCCGTATGCGCCTGAGAGGCTATATTTCTTCCAAAATAAGTTCATTAGTACGGGTATGCATTGAGTTTTTCGTTTTACACAAACTTTTCCTCTTGTTATCTTCCCAATAAATTAGTTTTATTTCCATCAATTCTGTTTATGTGCTACTTTTTCATAGTAAATTTATGATGGAATGGCGGATTAGTCCTTCTTAGTTATTTAGCAGGATGAGATTGAGGAGCACAAAAACACAAACGTACGCAAACACAGGAACAAGTCTACACACACACATCAAATTACCAATTACGCACTTATTGTTTGATGCAAGCTGTGCTAGAGTTTTGTTCGCAGGAATTCTTCAATTCAATTCAATCATATATATTTAAATAAAAACACATAATTACATGTACATAATCTGCCAGGAAAGCACAAAAGTGCTTGACTAGGGCAGAAACTTAACTAAAGAATAATTAAACAATCAACTAACAGAAACAACGAATCAACTGGATTTATCAAAAAAGAAAAAAAGAGAAAAAAAGGGGAGTGACGAAGAGAAAGAAAAGAAAAAAAAGAAAATAAAAGAAAAGATCGAAAAGAGGAGGACCGCATGATATTCAAATCTAAACAGTATTTCTGGAACGACCCTTCACTGCTCGCTTGAAGGTAGTAAGGTTATTTGAGTTCCGGATTTCCAAGGGGATTGAATTCAGATAGCTGGTGCATATCCGTAGAAAGTCCTTTGCGAAAGCCAAGTTGGGTATCGCACAGAAGATTCTACTCCTGGAGGTAATCATACATTCTTTCATGGACTACTTTCTCATAAATCTTCGAAAAAAAGGTAAAATAGAAATGGATCGGTAATTACTCGGTTCATTTTTTGACTTCCCTTTGTGAAGGGGTAGCACTCAGGCTAATTTAAGTCTTTCTGGAAAAGTTCCCTCTTCAAGTGATAAATTAATCAGATGAGTCAAAATAGAAATAACAATTGTTTTTGTTGCTTTAACGATACTTCATCTACTCCACAGGATTGTTATTTCATACACATAATTATTCATTTATTTCATTTTCATCACAATTTGTAAAAAGGAATTCAGAAGTAACATGACGAGGTTTAAGTTTGGGGACTGGTGGACTTCGAGAACTGAAGATTAAAAGAAAATAGCCAGGTGGGTGTTTCACCCACCTGGCTAACTGCTTGCAATTCTCAATACCCAAGGGTTCTCCCAATAGCCAAACAATTTTCATTTCCAAACGGACTCGGTCTCGGTTGAGGTTTGGGAGAGTTCACGCTTTACATTTCAAAACAGACACCCATCTCGAAAATAAAAGATTTGTCTACTTTTCGTACAAGTTCTACCATTGCATTCAATGCACATCGAATCAAAATCTCTGAGCGAAAAAATAAGGATTACCCTTTAAATTGATGTGCAAAAGAAAACACTATTTTTAGCTCAGCAGTGGGTATATTTTCTTTTACATAACCTGTTCATTTAAATTAATCTCCGTAGAATCTAACGTGCTTTTGCTAAACAAACATCTTTTGTTTTTTTCTCCCACTTGTTTATGTTTTTGTCAAGTCTCATAAACGAGTTTGCTATCGAATAGATACTAGCAGTGGCGTTATTAAGATTCTTAGAATCAGTTTCAGAAATTGGGCGGGAACAAAAAAGACCATTAGCCTTAATATGGTTTTCTTAATTGTGTATAGACTCTTCGGTTGCTATGAATTTTTCTTGTTTCCAAAATACTGTAATGGTTTTTCCACTTGAAAAAAAAAGTTTGAAATTAGTGCT